>NC_136504.1:29721833-29749333 GCF_053919585.1 Euprymna scolopes
TAAATATGGCAACAACCATCTCAAGAAAAAACAAAAAAACAAAAAAAAAAAAACGAGTAACAAACTCCTGATGACGAGCGAAGAGCTTGACATAGCCGAGATAAAGATTACTCGGGGCAGTATTAGACAAATTACAATCTGAGACCCGAAAACATGTAAGCTGTGTCAAGAAAATAATATGAAAAAAAAAAAAAATCCAAAACGTGATAGTTGACTGGTATTTAACCAGACCTTTATTAGTAAGGACTTGCTTCCTAAATATAGATGAACACACACGCGCGCGCGCGCACACACACACACACACACACACATTTATATACATGTATATACATGCACACACATATATATGCACACATTATATCTATATATATATTTAAATATATATATATATATATATCTATATATCTATAAAAGTGAACGTGTCTGTGTGTCTGTGTGTCTGTCTGTGTGTCTGTCTGTGTACATTTCCCTACGCAATAACGCTGTCAATTTAAAGTCTACAGATGCGACATTTGATGTACAGGGTACTGAGATATGGGAAAATCGATGTGATTGGTTTTCGGACAGAAATTTGGCTGTTAAGGGGTCAAAGTTCAACGATTTGACCTTTGAGAACTCTACCATGTCCAACGAACCGATATCTAAAATTTCAAGTGTTTAGACCCAAAATTGTCGGAGGAGTTTTGTAGGGTTCTCAAAAGTCAAATCGTTGAACTTTGACCCCTTAATCGCAAAATTTCTGGCCAAAAACCGATTACATAGATTTTATCCAAATCTCAGTACCCTGTATATCAAATATTGAGTCTGCAGACTAAAAATTGACAGAGTTATTACGTAGGGAAATGTACACAGACAGACACGTTCACTTTTATAGATATATATATATATAGATAGATAGATAGATTAAAAACAACAAAAAAAAAAAACAGAAAATATAACCGCAGGTTCGAGTGCATATTAAAATGGTGATATTATATTTGAGCAAGTTGGGACCATATGCCAACATTCGGGTGTGTCGGCGCACACCTGCGAAAACAGTGGGCAACATTGTAAGCTTAAGATCGGGAAACATTGACGCAAGAAGCAACGCACGTGTACAAACACAACGCAACGCCAAGGAATCGCGGGCGGTAGTGAGTTCGTTCGCGCCATATGCAACGACTTCAATCACGTCGACAGGTGTTTCGTTAAATTGGTAAGGACTGTCCACAACGTTTATGGTTAGTGACAATCTCCAGCGTTTTTAATTGGTTACTCTACGTGGTTACCTTTTAACCGAACATTCTGGGATTTGTCAAGAAAAAAAATTACATTAATGTGAGGTCCTGGTATTTGAAATTGTAGCCATGCCTTTTGTGGTGATGTGACACAAGGTTGGAGAAATGGGATTTGGAATGCTAGAATCCCTGGGGATGGACGGTCTCACCTGCAAATCATTCCTGGATAAAATCGGCGGCATTTTCAAACAGGGGCGTGTCAGGTAATTAGCAATAAACAAACCTCTTTTCCAAAGAGTGGGAAAACAAAAGTAGCGAGAATGGACCTCCTAGAACTTCACAGTACAAGATCAATACCTCAGCCAACAGTGAACAAGTCATTCAAACAATAGCCTATATTCTGTTTCCTTGTGGGCCGACAAACACCCTACCCCGTTGGAGAGAACAGATACATAATGAACTTGCATCGTTGCTCGATATTGAATGAGTTTAACGATTACTTCAGGTTCCCATATTTTATTGTAATCGAAATCATCGAAATCGTTCATGTTTCAATCAAATGTATTGATTGCCGCTATAGTTTGCCGTAGTGAAGTAGAAACTTCATATACCTTCCGGCAGTGACTTAGTAAAAAGACATTGTAATGTACATTGCACTGTAGAGAACCTGCTGTTAATTTTATAAAATTATTTTTATGTAATGATTTGAACAAAAGTTTAAAATAAAAAAGTCAAGTATCATGCCTCAATTGTGCTCTTTCGAACGCACCATGTCATATCAGAAAAAGTATTGTTGATTTTATACGAATACCTTTTTGTTAGTACGATAATAAAACTTCTCAAATGCATTTATGATGTAAGGCTGTATAAGGCGTTAACTTCATTAAAAATCGCTTGACCTTTCTTTTATCGGATTTTATCGATTATCGATTATGTATAATTATCGAAAACATTCCGATAGAAACCTCTCTAAGAACACTGCCAGGCATATAAAGTACATTTAATCTGAAATTTAAAACAAGTCGGAAACGAACTTACAGACACCTACACACCTTTTTACTAGACAAGTGTAGATAGGTAGATAAATAGACAGAGATAATAAGTTATACATTGTTATAAATGAAAAAAAGAACACCAGTAAAGAATAGAATAAAGAAGGAAAGAAAGGAAAGAAGAAAGGGAGCGAGGAAGACTTGTTAAATCAGCTTATGCAAGTGCTAAGTCTATTTTACAATTTTAGTTAAGGTTTGCTTTTTTTTCTTTTCATCCTCACATAATTGAATTCTTTTTTGTAATCATAAACTCTTTAGAAGTCGGATTATTAAGGTGTTAAGTCTGCGATACGTTAAATTTAGTTTCTTCTTTTTTCGGGAATTTAAACTGCATTCTTTATTTTTCTCTTTGCATTTTTCTTTTACTCTAAGCTTCTTTATAATATATATATATATATATATATATATATATATATATATATATATATAAATTTTTTGTCTTGTTTTTGTGAAAATATATATTTTATTTGTGACAAAAACAAGACAAAAAAGTTGGATTGATAGCAACAAGTATATTTTCATTGTTCGTTACAAATGTTTGGCGACTATTCTGACAATTTATATATATATATATATATATATATATATATATATATATATATATATATTATTTAGATAAATACAGTCATATATATATATATATATATATATATATATATATATATAAATGAACGCGTCTGTGTGTCTGTCTGTTTGTGTTTCTGTCTGCGTACATTTCCCTACGCAATAATTTTGTCAATTTTTAGTCTACAGATTCGAAATTTGATATACAGGGTGCTGAGATTTGGGAAAATCTATGTGATCGGTTTTCTGCCAGAAATTTTGCTGTTAAAGGGGTCAAAGTTCAACGATTTTACCCTTGAGAACTCTACCAAACTCCTCCGATAATTTTGGGTCTAAACACTAGAAATTTAACATATAGGTGCCTTGGACATGGATCTAACTTGATAACTTGATTTGAGCCCCCCAAAATAAATGTTAACGGGTCATAATAGGGGTCAAATTAAAAAAAAAATTACCTCTGCGGTTTCTACCAAATTACTCAGAAAATTTCTGGTCTAAATATTTGAAATTTTACATAAGGTGTATTTAGAGATAGGGAAAGCTTTTTAATCGGTTTGCGTCGAAATTTTTTAGTTGCCAATATATAAATGTATGTATGCATGTATGTATGTATCAATGTTTGCACGTCTGCCTAAAACTTTCGATAGAGCCGACGGATCTTTACAAGATCAGTATTGTTTTGAAGTTTGACCTTTCAGACGACAAATATCGAAAAATTGGCTAAAATCATTAATATCTTCCTTTCAACTGGGCAGTTCTCTACGGAGGGGGGGGTCGCTTTTTCGCCGATATTTTTAAAAGTCATCCTGTCCTTTCGATTGTCTAGCCTTAATTAAAACATAAGTCACTTCCGGTTTGGCGGTGGTCATAACAGCAAAGACGTAAGGTTCCCTCCCCCGTTCTTTTCCTAGTTCACGGTACGGGTTCGAACCTGCCTTTCTACTACCACTTATATTGTGTTGTCAAAATTATGTTTTTAATTATATATATACATATTTTTGACACGATCACAACTTTTGTTACAGCACAATACGCTAACCGATGATGGAAGTATTCCTATCGAAAGCGCTCGCTAAAGAAACTTACGGAATCAACCTAAACAATTTTGTGAAAAAAACACAAAAAAAATTATTCGGAGATTGGAGAAGATAAAAAAAGAAAATGGTGAACAGAAAAATTCCGTGCTATTTAATAACACTTGTTTTAATGAGAATATGCTGCCTTAATATACCCAATATATATACATATATATATATATATATATATATATATATATATATATATATATATATATATATATATACATATATATACATATATATATATATATATATGTATATATAAAGAAGACAAAACAAAATAAAAACACTCGACTAGCTACAACTAACATCAGCAATTTCTCCCACTCTCTATGTGTCCCTAAATCTAAACGCATATTCCATGAACAAAACTTCTTTCCCAGAGCTGCCCGTCTGGGGAACACTGTTTCGCTGGTCTGCTTCACACTTTAGTACATGGTCGAGTCGATTTGGAAAATAAATAAATAATTGTTATATTTCTTTTTCTATCCTTTGCAAACGATTCCAATTTTAGTATGTTATTACGGATGATAACGACTACCAGTTGTCAAAATTTCAGCTTTTCAGAATTGTTATTTCTAACAAATATTAGGTTTTAAACATTTGTCTCCGCTATATATTATATATAAGGGTTTAAAAATTTGACACTGCTATATATATATATATATATATATATATATATATATATATATATATATATATATATATATATAACCAATTAAACACATACATATTACGTACAAATTTTCTCTTTATTCCCCTTTCCTTCTGTAATCCTTATTCATAATTTAATAAAGTTCTTATGTAGCTTTACACTTTATCTTTTTTGTGTGTTTACTCCTCTTAATTGGGTTTAGCTTTTTATCCAGATTGATTTTCGTCATTACTGAAAAATTATTTCTCAGCTTAATTTTATTATATACATATATATATATATATAATAAATTCCACAGCCAAACAACGTCACAGCCCACAAGAGCCATGACAGTCAAAGAACCGGAAGCCCAAGACTCGAGTTTCGCCCTCATTTGGGCTCATCAGTATATATATGTATATATATATATACTCGTTTTTTTTATTCAAAAGTAATGGACTAGTGAATTCAACGAGGTTGTTAGAAAGTGCTCAATAAAAAGAGCTGGTAATACTTGTTTATTGTTATACAAACATGCTCACATCCCGCTGCTACAAACAGCCACTTGTTTCAATCAAACAACAGATATCATCAGGCAGCGACTTGACTATTCAAATGTTCAATGAATAATAAGGTTATTCATTGAACATTTGAATAGTCAAGTCGCTGCCTGATGATATCTGTTGTTTGATTGAAACAAGTGGCTGTTTGTAGCAGCAGGATGTGAGCATGTTTGTATAACAATAAACAAGTATATATATATATATATATATATATATATATATATATATATATATAAATTCTAATTTTTGTATCTACAGAAAGTAGTCTTTAACGCTTTGGCAATTGCAAATGCAGGAAGTGATCATTTCTGCTGGTCGGGTGAACCGAATCTTGTCACAAAGTAAACCTTCGATTCAATTGGCCAGGAGCTAACCTGTAGGCAATCGAAACATTTTCATAAGAATCCAGGGAAATTAAACACCTACAAATACATAACTGGAGTCGGTATGTTTCACGTTGCTAGTTGACAGCGTTCCTTTATTCCGCAGACTTTTTGTCTTAAAGAAGCTTAAAATGATAAATATTCATTATAATTTTTGCACCTACAGACACTTGTGTATCGTGGTTTCGCAATCAATTCAGTTCAGTTGAAGTGAACGTTAAAAAAGCTCATTCAAAGTGATGCAGATGAAATAAGGCAACACACTTATTTGTGATTCGTAGAAAACGACGAAGTTTTGATCAAAACGTGATCAGCTGTGCAAATAGTAATTAATTAGAAAAACACTCCCTTTATATACACGTGTTTGCTAATTATGTTTCGACTATATATTAGAAGACTTAGAACAATGTATATATATATGTGTGTGTGTTTGTGTGTGTTCAGACACGTCTGATTGAACACGGCAGTGTCTTTTTTAATTTCATTAGGTAACTTATACAGAATGACACCCAAAGGTTGTTTTACGGGCATATTCTTCTCGAGCGCTTTCTATCGGTGCATCAGATTATCCTTAGGAGCGATTGTGGTTGTTTTCGTTTTCTTTTTCTAGGCGTCATGCTGTTTAAGTTACCGACTGAAATTTAAAAGACCGCCCGGCAAATTATCCATTAAGATTGAAAAAAAGAATAACTTCGTCATGTTCAATCAGACGTGTCTCAATAATAATGTATATATGTATGTGTGTATGTTTTAAAATGGTGGTCAATGTCTGGTGTGGACGTGTGTTAAAAGCACACAGATGTCTTAGCGTCTTTCTGTGCTTCTCCCAGACAAATCAACCCCACTTGCACGTCGTTACTACTGCCACGTAGACGGGGATCTGATAAACGGCGAGTGTTCTGCGCCGTATAAATGGACCTCCACTACCTTGTGGGCCAAGGTTATTTAACCAAAAGCTAAAAGTGAGGTAACCTGACAGAAACCTCCAGAGGAGCTAAGGCCCTGTAAGGTGCGGCATATATGACCCACCGGCGTGTGGAATATGCCCAGCAACCTGTTCCAGTCATGGATCAAATGGCATGGTGGGCGGAGAGAGCTCTGTAAGCCGTGGTGAAGGCAACCTCCTTAGGAGAAGGAAAACTCTGATATATAATCTGCGATAACTGTTGAATCTAATAATATTGACTCGCACTTCTTTTTGGATCAATGTGGCAGTTGTTTAGAGAGTGGGATTGTCTCGCTACAAAGTTTTTCCCCACTATAACAATCCTCATGCGCAGGCATTGCTCGATATAAATTAGATACACTTTACCATCTCGTGTATCTTGATAGTGAGAGGAAAGAAGGAAAAAGGCTGGCTGTAGCCTAAAACGGCAAAACCATCAATGAAGTTGGAAAATATGATTATGAACGTAAATGGCAATAAGGGAACTGGAATTCCCAGTGCCTGGCCCGGCAGGTGTTTCAGGGCTTCACAGCCTGGGCCCGGTGTCATCATGCTACTGCGAGGAAATATATGACAATGACCATCGGCTGTTGGAATGTGTGGACGCTGTTTGACTTGCCGTCAGCAATAACGCGCACAGAGTGTAGATCTGCTCTTGTATCTAAGGAACTTCAACGTTATGACATGAACATAGTTGTTCTGTCTGAGACCAGGCTGGATGATGATGGACAGTTTTCTGAGTTGGCTGGAGCCTACACCATTTTCTGGAGTGGTAGAGCGGATGGATGTAAAAGGGAATCAGACGTGGTTTTGCTATAAAGGCATCAATTCTTTCTAGCCTGAAAGAACTTCCCTGTGGTGTGAGTGACCGGATCATGACTATGAGGTAAATGGTGGTTATACAACTTTTTTGAGTGTCTATGCACCCACTATGGATGCAACAGAAGATGAAAAGGTTGCTTTCTACCTTGCTTTGTGCAGTGTAGTTAGACGCATTCCTTGTGCTGATAAGATCTTCATTCTTGGAGATTTTAATGCTAGGGTCGGAAGAGATTTTGAAACCTGGGATGTGCTGGGTAAACACGGAGTGGGCAAGTGTAATAGCAATGGCCTGATGTTGTTGCAGTTTTGTTCAGAGATGGGTTTTAAAATCGGTAACACCGTGTTCCAGCAGAAGGACAAATGCAAGACGACTTGGATGCATCCTGATTCCAAACAATGCCACTTGATGGACTATGTGTTGGTCAGAAAACGTGAGATGAGGGATATCGGCAGTGTTGGTGTCATGTGGAGTGCAGAATGCTGGACCGACCATCGGTTGGTCCGTGAAAAGATTGTGTGTTGTGAAGCCCAAGATGAGGGAAGCTAGTGTGCTTATCCCAAAGCGACCTAATATTGGCCGACTAAGGGACACTATTGTGAGGGAGAAACTAGTTAAGGAGATGGAAGAGATTTATTGTGAAAATACTCGGCCTGCTGTTAATGAATCTGTCTATGAAGTATGCGTATGTGAGCGTAAACATAAGGATTGGTTCAATAAGAATGATACTGAAATTCACGATCTGCTTGATTCAAAACCAGGGCATTGCTAGCTTATCTCGGGGGTGGTTTGACGGATGGTGTGCAAGATCGATTGAGGGAAAGTTTAACGCAATCAAGCACGAGGTACAGTGGAGGTTGCGTAACATGTAGAATGAATGGTGGAGGCAGAAAGATGAGGAAATACAGCTCTCCTCCGATTCGAACAACACCAATATCTTATACAGCCTACTGCGTGCGGTTTACGGACAATCCAGATCACCTATCACTCCTCTGCGCTCGAGGGATGGTGGGGATTTTCTTCGAGACCCTACCAACATTCTTCATAGATAGAGGGAGCATTTCGATGACCTCCTGAACAGACCTTCTTACGTTGATCAGGAGTTTGTTAGGTCAATTCCTAGCAATCCGGTCAAGAGTATCTTGGCAGAGGTTCCTTCTCTCCAGGAGGTTGAAGTAGCTGTCCATAAGTTGAACAATGGAAATTTTCCTGACCCGAATCGTTTTCAGGCGGAGATCTTTAATTGTTCTGGACCCAAGATGATGCAACGCTTAGCGGACTTGTTGCAGACTGCTTGGCGGGATAAGTGTATTCCACAGGATTGGCAGGATGTATTGATGGTAGTGCAATACAAGAGGAAGGGTAGCAGAGATGAATGTGGAAACTATCGGGGCATCTCTTTGCTGTCAGTAGTCGGTAAGGTGCTGCGTAGGATGTTGGAGCACATTGCTGACGATATTTTGCCTGAGTCGCAGTGTGGTTTCAGAAGATGTCGAAGGACAGTGGATATGTTTTTTTACAGCCAGGTAACTACAGGACAAATGTATAGAACAGTAAAAGGGTCTGTATCAGGTGTTCATCGATTTAACTAAGGCCTTTGATAGTCAATCGGGATGCTCAATGTAACCATCTTAAAGCTCTTCCACGATGATATGAAGGCTGTGATCAACGTTGGGGGAAAGCTGGCTGATCCTATCTCAGTAGAAAATGGTGTTAAGCAGGGAGACATTCCAGCACCCACACTTTTTGCGTTGTATTTCACCATGGTCTCCGGATAGTATTTGGGAGACTCTCTGATGGTGTCTATATTCGTTACCGAACTACTAGGGGATTGTTCAACATTAGGCGCTTTAATGCAAGTACAAAGGTACTCATCAACACAATTCGTGACTTGCTCTATGCGGATGACTGTGATCTGGTGGCTCATACGGTGACTGATATGCAGCATCTTGTGGACATCTTTGCGATTGCCTGCAGCGCATTGGGCCTGACCATTAATCTTTAAAAAATCTGTCTTAATGTATCAGCCTACTCCGGGCATTCCATACTATGAGCCATCAGTCTATATCTGTGTGTTAAGGATAGCGGTTGTTGTATACTTGGGTAGCGCACTGAGTGCCCTGGATGATGAGGTATCGTTACGGATCAGCAGGGCAAGTGATGCCTTCGAAAAGTTGGACATGCGTTTGTGGAGATGTCATGGGATCTTGCTGCCAACTAAGATTAAGGTTTATGCCGCATGCGTTCTCTCTACTCTTCTCTATGGTTGTGAAACTTTATCAACATACAGGGAGCATTTGAGACGTCTCGAGCAGTTTCACCAGATGTGCCTACGGCGAATCTTAGGTGTGGGTTGGCAGATGTATGTCAGTGATGTGGAGGTGCTTGAACGGACCCAATACCTTAGCATTGAGGCCCACGTTATCAAGCATATACTGAGATGGAGTGGATATGTGGTGAGGATGTTAGACAGTCGACTTCCCAAACAACTCCTTTATGGCGAGCTCGCCGAGGGAAGACGTCTGGCTTAAAAGCCTAAATTGAGATTTAAGGATTGTTTAATATCCACATTAAAAAAAATGTGAGATTGATGAAAGAACCTGGGAGAGTCTTGCTTTGGATCGCGGAGGGTGGAGAAGGACCTTGCCGGGAGGTGTGGGCAAGTTTGATGCGGATCGAACCCAGTATGAGCGCCCGAAGCGCGATATTCGGAAAGGGAATGTGAAAGAAGCCTTGGATTGGAGGGGGCGTCAAATTGGTCTGGAATGTGAGGTGTTCGGAAGAATATGTCTGAGCAGAGCTGGGCTGATGAGCTACCAGACTATTTATGGGCGCAGTGCGCCACAAAGCAGCCTTGAGTTGCCAGAGTTAACCTGTGTCAACTGCGGCTGGATGTACAAAACGGAAGGCGGTTTGAAACGGCATTTGATCCTACATAAAAAAAGAATATCAAGAACGTGCTGCTAGAGGTGCACATGTCTGTACAATGTGTGCCAATGAATGCAAGAGTTTGGCAGGGCTTAAAAGCCACATTCGTGGGGCCCATCACTGAATATTTTCGTATTTCTATATACCTTTTTTGTGCTATATCGAGTGATGGCAATGTTCGAAAGCGAATTTGCTGCCATCATCATTATAGTGTTCGTTCACAGGTATGTACCAGTGTGCCGAGGAGGTCAGGGTATGTGTACGTGTAGGTGTGTGTGTGTGTGTGTGTAAGTGTGTGTGTGAGTTTCTGCTTATATCACGTGGTTTCTTCGAATTTAAGAACTCCAGCGAAACACAGCTGTCCCTTTTAACAAGAAGATTTATTTTTCTGAAGGTGTGGTTACATATTCGAATGATCACCTGAACAAAGCTACCCTAGTGTGCTGTCAATAAATTGGAACCCTCTGTATTAGGATTCCCATCCAATAAATTAAATGATCATCTGTGTTTTGGATTTTTAAATGCTTTATTTTCACCATTATATCGGCTAATGCTTATACTGGTACCATCATATCTTGAGACAAAGCCACCATATATATATATATATATATATATATATATATATATATATATATATATATATATATATATATATATATATATATACACGAGGTTTCTTCAATAAGTTTCCAGACTTTTTTTGTATAGGCATTTAAAATTGTTGTGGACACTTAAAATTCAGTAGGTTATTGCTATACATCTTAGATTTTCATGATTCCAGCTTCAAATGAATTAGTATAACAGGAATTGGAATACACTCTACTAAAACCTGGTGAATTTCCAAAATATTATCTGCATGTGAAGAAGAACAATGTGCATTAAAATTATGTTATAAACATTAGAAAAATGCCACAGAAACGTGTGGAATGCTTCAGAGTGTTTTTTACAAATTTGCATGAATCGAACATCAGTTTCTGAGTAGCATAAGAGATTTAGAGAAGGCAGAGGGTCTGTGACAGGGTGATGTTGTATATCAGTGTGGGTATTATACACCAGAGGTGTGTAGGCGGATTAAGTTGATTGGCCAAATAAATAATTTCATAAGTTTCAAGGAACAAGAGGTAAGAACACCAGAAGTTATTGGACAAATTAAGAATTTAATAGAGACAATAAGTGCACAGTTGCATATCAGTGTGGGTAATATACACACAATTATTCGCGAGGAACTAAAGATGCGGAAGATTTGTGCGAAGTTTTTTTTCCAAAGTTGCTTAGAGAAGATCAGAAAAAAATAAGCAGAGAGATAATCGAACCACTTTAGATCCTGCAGTTCCTGATGCACTGTTGATCTGCGATTGAAGCTAGATCTACTACTGTGGCCGAGAGACCAAGAGCGAGGGAGGAAAGGAGAGAGAGAGAGAGAGAGAGTTCCCAGTGGAAGTATGCTTGCTCTCCTAGACTCAAAAAGGCCAGAGGGAGCAAATCCACCTAGAAACTTTTTGATTTTCTTTTTTGACAGCTCAGGCACGATCTACAAGCACTGGCTTCTCCCCGAAAAGACATTCAACAAGGAATACTCTGTTGAGGTTTTAAGGGAATTCGGGAAAATATTCCGTCGTAACAGGTCAGCCCTCTTCAAATCAGGCCAGTAGCATTCGCACCAGGACAATGCACTAGTTCACAACTCCATCCTTGTCACATTCTATTTTACAAAAATGGATATCAAGACAGTTCCTCAACCTCCGTATAATCTAGAACTTGCTCCTTGTGACTCCTGGTTATTACCTAATTTATAGAGAAATCTAAGAAATAAAAGAGGCCGTTGCAGGGGTCATTGACACGGTCATACAAGAGGACTTCCATAAGGCCTTCCAGAAGTTGTTGGAGCAGTACAACAAGTGTATTGCAGCGGGAGGAGATTACTTCGACTGAGACTAGAGTTTTGTGTATACTATAAAAAAGACTGCCCATACGAAAAATGCACCTCATATCTATCTATATTTTTTTAATAATCCTCATACAGTATTCTTTCGCTGTATCACAACGCCTCAGTGCGGCTAGACTAGCACCGATACCTTACCAGGGATTGAATCTAAACCTATCTCGTTGATAGTCAACAGTTCTAACAGGGTCGGTGTCCGTAAACAACCTGACTATATGCTCATTTATATAAACACTTGCACACCGCTTTTACATAACTCGACCTAATTGTGTATCTACAAACAAACAAAAAAGCTTCGCTTAATAGTCCCATTAGTGTTATATATATATATATATATATATATATATATATATATATATATATTAAGTAATGTGATTTATAATTTAAAATCTAAAAATCAAATTTTAATTAAATTAAAAATCCGTTTCATAAGAAGGAACAACAACAAAATCAATTATCTGTACGATCGTTTCGGAAAACAATGCTTTTTATTGTGGTATACATCAATTTCACTGTTACATTAAAATACACTCAGCTCTTTAGACTATTGTTCTAATCTCTCTCTCTCTCTATATATATATATATACATACACTCATGATATATATATATATATATATATATATATATATATATATATATATATATATATATACATACACTCATGAGCAAAAAAAAAAAAAATAAAATAAAATAAATAAATGGACCAAGCGTGAAAGAAGGAAGAAATCGATTTTTCAATATTTTTCCATGGATTGTTGTTAATTTTCGCTGAAAATATCTATTTTGCAGATAATTATTATCATAGCATATAATAAGAAGTGGAAACATTAATCATAAAAGTGGTAAGACCACATCTTGGCGAGGATATAAAACACCGAATTGAAGGATTAAGCCAGTCCAAAATGACTTACACGCAGATTTTTTATATTTTAAGAAAAGATGTGAAAACATCACTTTCTGTAGTGAAGCGAATTGGTCAAATGTTTGAAGTCGAATGCCCTAGAGCATCCATTTTGAAAGACGATTACAGGCTTAAATTAACTCTTTTGAAGGATCGAAAGAAAACTTATGTTGATTATAGCAAAAAATTCAAAACAGGGGCTGGAAATTCGTTTTCTAGACATACAATATCTAGACGAATGAAAGAGATGGGTTTGCCCTCTAAAAGGTGTGCAAATAAGCCATTTTTATCTAAGAAGAACATAAAAAAAGAAAGATTTTTCTCGTGTTATGGCAAGAAAGATACAGACTGGTTCAGGAATGTTTTCTGGTTAGATGAATCAAGATTTTGTCTTATTAGTGACGCTCCCGCTGCATCCGAACGGTGCAGTAGAGGAACTGGAGAGGGATTCTCACCAAGGTGTAAAAATCGACAGTTAAAACCGGGAATGGAGGGATAATGGTACGGGGAACTTCTACTGTAGCAGGGGTTGGGAACTTCTTAGATGTGAGAAGTCAATCAATGCAAAGTACTACATTCGATTATTAGAAACAGGGCTGCACTAAGTATCCAGAAGCTGAGAATATCCCAGAACATTATTTTTCAACATGATAATGCCCCTGCACATAAATGATTTCTAATAATTAAATTGATGCGATATTTTTGCCATGTCAAAGCCCTGATTTAAACCCAATCGAGAATATTTGGTCCATAATATCTCATGCATTGGATGGAAGAACTTTTGAGAACAATGACAAACTGTAGGAACTATGCAAAGCGAAGGGAATAGCATCTCCTCTTCACAGTGTTCTACTTTGGTTGAGAGCATGTCTAAAAGGATTGATCTTTTCAAGAAATCAAAAGGGAATGCGATTCCATCTTAAGCATTTATTAAAGTAAATGTCTTGTTCTGTGTTATTAGTTTAGTCGCCGGTGACCCGACCATGAGGCAGGTAGTACTGGGTTACATGGTACCAGTAGCATATATATATATATATATATATATATATATATGTGTGTGTGTGTGTGTGTGTGTGTGTGTCTGTGTGTGTGTGTCCATTCTACTTGTTCAATAACTACTGAATCGATCTAGCTGAAATTTTGTATAAACTTCTGTTATGATAAGGTGTTGCTAACTAAGTATTACGAAATCCGTTAATGCACGATAAAAGTTTAATGCGAATTAATAGTTATTTATATTCAAGGCAAAATTCAGCACAATTTTAACCATATTCAACTATTAATTTAGTATAAAGAACTCGTTCTAAATCGGCGGGCTTTGGCTTTTTCATGTCTTTAATAAACAGTAAAGTCTGGTATACACAAACATGCACACAATATTACCGTTAGCATATTTAGCGATGCTCTGTGTGTAAACAAATCGAGCTTAGGTATTTCGGACGATATCAAAACATCGTTAAGTCACTACTCGCACAGCAGCAGCCGTTTAGTGTAATTGTTAGGAGCCTTGACTGTCATACGGGCGGTCGGGTTTCGATCCTGGCTTGAGATAGTTGCCTGTCTAGCCCCACTGTTGAGCTACTTTCAGGCGTAAGTAGTTTTCTACTACGGTAGAGAAAGCCCACCTTGACAATGCTCTCAATGTATCTATTCCAGTTCATGTTTCCTGTGAATGTTAGGCCGAGGAGTTTAAAAGAAGGACTTTCGGGGAATGTGTTCTTAGCCATTGCTATTGGTTGTACCTATTTACTATGCCTCCCCACGGGACAGAGTTAGACACCAGGGTCGTTTTTTAACGTGGAGAAAAGGTACAAAAATAAAAATTGCCTCAGTCGTGAAGGATTTCTCCTCCACCGAAAGAGAACAAGAAAATGAAGTGCAGCATCTGAAGAACAGATACTACACTTTGATCTTGATCAAAAGGCCATGGTTGTAAAGAAGTGTTCTTGTAATTATTGAAGGAAACAAGCTTAGCTTTAGCATAGAATGTGAACATCCATATCATATCTGTTGCCAAGATCATTGGGAAATGGTTGGATTACTCTACCAGTAGATATCTCACTGCTGATACAATCTCCTTTCTATATAAGAGCTAGGTAGTGCTAAAATGGAGTACTGTTGCCAAATCTGAACAGGAGCTGCTCGGATGATTGAGTGGGGACAGACTCGCAACGTCTCGTCTGTGGAAAAGAAGTTGCAGGAAAGAGAAAAGGCCGCCAACAACTAGATTTTGAAACCGGTTTTGAACTCAATCAAACCAGGATAGGACGCTTTGAGCAGCTTCTGTCCAGACTTGGCAACAGTACTCCTTTTTAGAAAATATCTGGCTTTTATAGGGGTTAGAGCGATTATGATGAAAGGAGGAATAAGCTTGGTTTTCGATGCCTTAAGGTTAAAAATCCATTAAAGTAAATGATCAGTTAATAGGTGTTATTTTGTTTATAGTGAGATATGGCAGGCGTATTTCCGTTGAGGGCACAAAGCGTAACAAGCTAGTCAGAGCATATGCTTTTAAAGTAGTTAAACCAGTACAGGGACGCAATATTGCGGCGATAGGGCAGGGACTGAGGCTTGGTAGAAACTTTCTGACCTATTATATAAGTTATAGGGTTTTAGCAATGTCTTAGAGGGAGAGACCAATAACTGCTGCACAAGACCGAGTTTAGCAATTATACTTTCTACAGATACAATATAGTCGTAAGTTAGAGAGCCGTTCTAGCTCGGCAGCGACAGCCTATTTATTTGCAGTAGACTTGGCAATATCTTCTATGCAGTTGTTCCAATTCACAGGTGCTGTGAATGTTAAGTTGAAGATCTTGAATGTTGGACTTTTAGGTTGAGTGTTATTAGCCATGCCAATCGATTATGTGAAACGTGTCTTATAACTGTTAAAGCATTAAGGATAACTGTCAGTTTTTTACCCCAGTTTTATACAGTTTTTTTAAAAGTTTTAAACGATTACTTTATTTTCAGCTAGAAAGAATTCATAGAAATGAATTGAGACTAAAGTAAACGTTCAACGCCTTAGAGAGTGTGTTTGTTTTATGGTTTAATTAAGTCATAAAAAACAGACAGAACTTTCGTTATGAACTGATAGTATACGTTTATCATCTGGACTCTGCAGATATCCTGTTTTCAAACGGACAATAAACAAAGAATTCAGATCTTAGGACTCCGATCTGGCGTTTATTGTCGGATAATTTCAACACATGGGGTCGATATCGCATTACAAGATATTATCTTGATTCTCGAGATTTGAACACATTTTGATCATTTTATGACTTTATGATGAGGACGTAACATACTCACAGAAGGAATTTTCTATTATTTGTAGAAATTTAAAGCAAGAATATATGTTCTCGTTAAAGAACCAAACGGCTGTATCAGTAAAATAACTTGCGTTTGTATTATAGCGTATCACAATGTACACACATGCGCGCGCGCGCACACACACACACACACATACACACAAATATATATATATATATATATATATATATATATATATATTATGTAATAGCAAATCTTGGGAACGTGTACCAGAAAGAACAGTTGAAAATAATTCATACACTATCCACTATTGCTACCAAAGTCCTACAGCTACATACATAGAAAATGGGGCTATTAAGCCTGATATATGGATATGGGACAAGAAGGAGAATGTAGCAACCCTAGTTGAAGTCAACTGCCCTAATGATGCTGACCTTAAGAGAGCAGAGAGCGAGAAGATAACAAAATACCAAGGACTTATGTACGACATGAAAAGAAAATGGAATCTTAAGAAGATATCAATCATACGAATCATTATATGAGCAATCGGGCCAATGAAAAAGAATTTCAAAAACTACCTGGCGAATATACCCGGTGAACCTAGTGCGAAAGAAATACAAACAAGAGCATTTAAAGCGACGGTTAGAATCTTAAAAAGATCTCTCGATTGGAGTAACTAAACTAATCGGAGGATGTTTGGCATCCGGTAGAATACCCCATCCACAGGAAAAACAAGGTGATAAGAATATATATATATATATATATACATATATATATATATATATATATATGTATATATATATAAAGAAATAAAAATTACAATAAGTTTACCAAGTTAATCAAAATGGTAAACTTAAAATATATTATAAATATTAAAGAGTTAATATTTACAAGTAAAGTAATCTCAACCAGATGTAAAAGCTCAATAAAACCGAAAAGGAAATAGAGCTTATAATATATATATATATATATATATATATATATATATATATATATATATATATATATATATATATATATCGTCTAAAAACTTTGAGTAAAGATATGTAAAAATAAAAATAAAGGATGTAATTTAAATTCCCGGAAAAATCTAAATTAAATCGGTAGCAGACTTATCACTTGCATAATACGACTTCTAAAATGTCTACAATTATAAAAGATAATTCAACTATATACGGATGAAAAAAAAAACATATACGAATAAACTTAGCACTTGCATAGCCGACTTTTAAAGAGTCTACAAGAGAATTCAAGTATATAAGGATGAAGGAATAGAAAACTTTAACTAACATTGTTAAATAGAAAACGGGGATCATCAGCTGCTTAACATGTAGCTGTTTCCCAATAACAAAATATAGATACAAAACAATTACTATTTATTCTAATATAAAAAAAATGAAATATTAATAATATATATTAAAATCAATAATGATAAGATTAAAGATCTATTGTTCGACATGTTTATTAGAATATAAATTTATGAGAATAAAAATGCATGAAATGTTGGACCCCTTTAAACTATTTTAACCGGCTAAAGACTCATAAAAGAGTGCTCGTTAAGAATCCAATCATTTGCGGAGGAAACAGAGTTTGAAAATATGGATACAGAGAGAGACAGACAGACATATAGTCTTTTATATATTAGATTTCATATTTTCTCTGAAACAATCATACACATAACATATCTATTAGTGTTTTTAATTCTTTGAATATATGTGACTGATGTATTAATTTCGTTCATCTCCTATTTACTCTACTTTACGTCTAGACTTAACCTGTCTTCTATAGAGCTGATTATTTCAACATTTCCAAGCATTAAAAAGGTTAAAAAGTAAATAACAGATTATGAACATTTACACAAAGCTTCTAAACGCAAGTGTTGGTAATGTGCTATTTCTTGACTTTAATTTTGTTTTATAAAAATCGGACAAAGTAAGCAATTCATGTAAATTCAGGTACTTTCGATCTTTACAAAATTGTGGTCATAGGTATAGGACATTCAAACTCCTAGGGTTAACAGTTACAGGCAATATTAGCTAAAACAAATACACCGAGAACATTGCGAAGGCTACTGCAAAGAAGATGGGTTCCCTTTATAGTACTAGAAGACTATTCACACCTGATAGTATCCTGTACTTCTACAAAGCCACCATTCGCCCATGCATGGAGTATTGTTGCCACATCTGGGCTGGTGCATCTCCCACTAGTCTCTCTCTCTTTCTCTCTCTCTCTCTCTCTCTCTCTCTCTTTCTCTTTCTCTTGGATAGGGTCTAAAACAGAGTCTTTTCTAATAGATTGTCAATTAAGCTCCAACTTCTGTCCAATCGCCGAAATATTGCATCCCTGTGCCTGTTTTACAAATATTTTAATGGAATGTGATCTTATGAACTCATTGCCCTTGTATCCCCTCGACGTACATATACCCGTCAAACTTAGCAACAAAATCATACTCCTTCACTGTTGAGCTCCGTAAATGCCAGAAAGATTTCTACTCTAATAGTTTCTCCTCTCGAACAGCTAGACTTTAGAAGTCCTTTTCTGCTATCTGCTTCCCTCACTGTACTGATTTGCAGAAGTTTAAATGCAACGTAAACCAGCATCTTCTTAATCTTTCCGATGCATGGTCCCAAATAGTGGCCCCTTCAAGTAGCGATATGCCTTCTTAAAGGTAAACGTGAGTAAAAAAAATAATTTTTTTTAAATTAAAAAATTCTAGAAATATATTTAAGAATTCTTTAAGGACATAGGAACACCTATCTATTTGGAACTTCCATTATTTATAATTGTCATTCAATATCATCGTTATCAGACATAAATTAAGGAAGATTCCAAGAATTTCAATATATTTTCAAGATTTCTTAGACGTGCACCTCAGATTTAATTTAAGTTTCTTATATGGGCTAACTAAAAATCAATTTTTTCTTTAATTGTAATAGAAATATTTTTTATATTAATTGATCACATATATACGGCATAATCACGTTGACACACCGGTTCTTGCTGGATCACCGAAGTTAAGCAACGTTGAACTTGGTCAGTACCAAATGGGTGACCATTTGGGGCATCCAGGTGCTGTATGTGCTCTCTGATTATCTCGGCATAGTTTCCAGTCGTCTTGAACCTGTCCTTGCTATTGGACTCAAACAGTGTCGATTCAGGAAAGGTCTGGATGGTAATGGCGCAACCCCTGCTTCACAATTACATGCGCAGCTGCCTCTACAGGGAGTGTCCTTTGTCTTTCGAGACTGAATGGAAGCATCGTAATTAATCACAGAAAATAGCTAATTGCAAATATGCCATGGATTATTTTTTCAATAGACAAACTCTACAGCTTTCTTTTTTACTTTATTTTGTTATTTTATTTATTTCTCATAATGAAGATTGTCCGTAGATAAATTTTCCCCACATAAAAAAACAGCCTAGTGTATTTTTTATAGAAATCGCTCGAGACAAGGCATGAAGCCTCTTTATATGAGAAGCTAACAAGAACGAAAACTGATTATTAAAAAAGCCAGGAGATACCTATTGAACTTAATCTTTAAAAGACCAAGGCTGTAGGTAGAAGGGAAACAGTGAAGAGGAAGAGAGTTCCACCACATGCAGTTTTTGGAAAGAAGCTACTGGAATAGGACGCTGTATTACAATGAGGCATTGAAATAACGAATTGATAAAGATCTCTACTCCAACGAGTCAAACAAGCTGGAACAAAGGAAGCGGGGAATATAGCAGACAATTTTGAGAAACATATGTCATAATAGTAAAGACTGAGACTAGTAACATCACGTCTGCGAGAGAGAGAGAGAGAGAGAGAGAGAGAGAGAGAGAGAGAGAGAGAGAGGTTGCAGTAAAAAAAAGTGTATAGTAAATCAAATTACAGATACGTTTTACGGTTGAAGTGAGTGTCCCTAATGATGGAGGTCTGAACAGAGCTGAAAGGGAGAAACAGACCAAATACCAAGGTCTCATGTATGATATGAAAAGAAACTGGAATCTTAGAGAGATATCAATCATACTAGGTGCCAGAGAGCATAAGAAAATGAACCTGAAGTCCTACCTAACTAATATTCCTGGTGAACCAAGTGCAAAAGAGCTCCAGACAATTGCACTTAAGGAAACAACGAGGATACTAAAACGATCTCTCGGTTGTTTTCAATAAAAAGCAGGGCAATGTTGGCAGCTGGTTTGGCTGCCCCATACCCAGCATTACAATCTCCAAAGAAGGAACATTAAAAAAAAAGTTTTATCGTGTATATATAGATCCGTTTGATGCCAATAAGCCGAATGTAAGAAGAATCGCCTGCGGAAGACTTGTCCACGGAAGACACACCCATGGTAGACTTTTAAATAAGTTAAACTACTAAAAACTAATCCAGCTAGGTAGAAAATGAACAGTTAGAAAAATCGATGTTATCCTTTTTAAAACGACCGTAAATAACTATAAATATTAAAAGAATATATTATAATGGTGTAGTCTCTTTGTTGAACTAAATAAACGCTTTAAATAAAATTTAACCCCTAAAAACTTATTCAGCTAAATACAAAATAAACACTTAGAAAAATCGATATTACTTTTTTTTAAACAACAGTAATTTTTTTTTTTTTAATATTATGGGGTAGGGTGTAATCGCTTTTAAAAATAATATCTCCTTCAAGAAGGCCCATAAAATGTGTTTTCAATTGATATTTATTCAATAATGGAACAATTTTCCTATTTAGAAAAAATTGGAGGAGTTTTCCATGGACGGATCTTCCAAAGACGAGTCTTCCGTGGAGGAGTCTTTCGTAAATGAATCTTCCGGGCACCAATAAGCCATATACCCAGCCACTACATTCTGCTTTCCGAAAAATAAAAAAAAGTGCTTATTGCTCGACAGTTAAGATGTTACGATTCGTAACGGAATGGTGTGAAAAATGTCCTATTTCAAGAAGCTAGATTTTTGCACATTAAACACCGACCTTGTGCCAAACTCAGGGTGATAGGTAGTCGAGGAAGGCTCACGCACATATATTTTGCTTTACATGTATCATTATGACAAGGGGAGGAGGAATACGGTCCCGTTGAGACTCGTCTCTGTCTGTGTCGGAAGTAATAGTCTAATAGCAGGTGTCTGCAGTCCTCGGTATCTCCTGCTCTTTTGTCCACATCTAAACGGAGGTTGATAATAAATAAGAATGGGCGTTAATAGTCGATCATTTACCGGTTATTTCAGTAGCGGTTGTGCCTTGGAGGAGACGCTTATGAGTAGACGCTATGTCAGTGGGGGCGCCCGGCTAGGAGTGATGGCGCCTATTGTACGAAGCTAAAGAAGGTGGATAGCTCTTGCCTCTTCAACCGGATGGAGGAAAAAGGCTGAGGTCCGATGTAAACGTGCGTACACATACGCGCGCGCTTGCACACGTAAAACCAAACGCATAAATGAATCTCTTCGATCTGCGAATAACAAGAAAAATACAAGCACGTGGTTAATCTCTCCCTCCTCTCTCTCTCTCTCTCTCTCTCTCTCTATATATATATATATATATATATATACATACATGCACATACATGTATGTATACATATGTGTGTGTGTACATGTATATATATGTGTGTGCGTGTGTGTGCGTGTGTGTGTATATATCACCTCCTACCTATTCTCCATCTTATTTGTGTGTGTGTGTGTGTATGCGTGTACTCATGTTTGGATGATTAAGTACATGTATGCATGTGTGTTTTGATTGGGGGGTTTAACCAATATGTGTATGATATGTTAGTGGGTGGATGTGTGTGAGTACGTGTGTGAATGTATAGGTGGGTATGTATATATGTATGCTCCTAAATATATATCTCTGTATATGCGTGTGTACATGTGTACATACCTGTGTGCGTATACGTGTGTATATGTGTATGTACATGTATGTATGTATATGTGTGTGTGTGTGTGTGATTGTGTGTGAGTGTGTGCTATACATAAAAAAAGAAAGTCGTAAAAAAACCATAAAAACCTTCACCAAATGGACCAAAATCCCCCTCTTTGAACTTAACTCTGACTGAATACTACCAACACTTACTGTTGGGGACAGAACATCTGAGACCACATCACTCTGAAAAACATATTTAGTATCAGCAGATGTAAAAATAACATTCGACACTCTCATTTAAAAAAAAACAAAACTTTTTACGAAAATATCTGAAGAGAGTAAACAAAGCTTGAAACGCGTTATAAAAATATTTTAAAATAAAAATATGATAAAAGGCTGAAAAACACACAATTGTTGATGGCTACACTCTTTTAAATATACATTTTTTTCACTCGTTGGAACTACACAACCATCACTTTAAATAAATAAATAAATAAATAAATATATATATATATATATATATATATATATATATATATATATATATAATAGTTGAGATAGAGATATGTGTGTGCGTATTCATACACACATATATGTATACATAGTCTAAAATAGTATTGATTTTTTTGTATATAATGTAATGAAATAAGACAATTAGATCATTAGGGATGCTATTTAAGTTTAACGTAACATGAGTTATAGAAAATAAAGACTACATATAGGCATCCCAGGTGAAAATTGCGCGTATTGTAGCATATCATTTTTTTTTTTTACACAGTGATCACCACTTATCAAGGCCCAGAAGCCACTCAGGGATAAGGGTTATTGCAAGGAATTTGTTAACATTGGACTTGAATGCATCCAAGTTGTAGTCAGGTGGGAAGCAGGCAGACGGAACAGAGTTCCATAGGCGTGCAGTTCCAAGAATGAAGCTTTGTTCATGGAATCCGCGTTTTGATTTAGGCACAGATATAGAGTGGGGGAAATTTTTCACAGTGGATTCAGCTAGATGGGTGATTTTCGTGAAAGATTGGCGAGGGGGGACCAGAGATTGGAGTTCAGACGAGCACCTGCCATAGAAATAACGATAAAACAAGGATAGGCTCGCAACGTCTCTTCTGTGGGAGAGAGGTTGCAGGGTAGAGAAAAAGGCATCCCCCACTAAGCCACGAAGTCTATTTTGTACTCTGTCAAGGCAGGATAGGCTGTTTTTAGCAGCTCCTGCCCAGATATGGCAACAGTATTCCATCCTTGGACGTACTTGGCTTTTATATAGATAGAGAATTGCATCAGTAGTGAGATATCTTCTGGAGCGGTAGAAGGATCCCACCATCTTTCCAGCGACCTTGGTAATAGACTTGATGTATGTGTTCCATTTCAGATCAGGAGTAAAGGTCAAACCCAGAAGCTTGTCAAAATACGGGGCCTCACCCAGACGAGAGCCATCCATCACAATTGATGCCAGATGGGGATCAGAGACGTTAGTAACAAAGCCCACTTTAGACATTCTATGCCGAGGCGTTAAAAGAGGCTGATAAAAGTGCATTATCTCAAAGATGTTTACCTCAGAATTTAATATGTTGACCGAAGTTGAAATAGTTCCAAATTTAACTATTAAAAAATCAACACAATGAAACCATGCACACAAATTTTCCCCTTCGAACACATAATTAACACCAACCTCCAAATACTAATAAATGTTTTATTTTGCTAATACAAGGGTCGTCCCAAAAGCAAGACGTTCTATTTTTTAACCTGAAAAAAAAAATAAATAAATAAAAATAAAACATTAGATAGATACGAAGACGTGAGAGATACAAGAAAACGAGCAACTTTTTGTGTTTGCGAAATGTATTTTTCTATATAGTCACCACCACGCTCAATGCACTTTTGTCAGCCTCTTTTAACGCCTCGGTCATAGAATGTCTAAAGTGGGCTTTGTCACTCACGTCTCTGTCGGCACTATGAAATCGACGAACCCATCTCTTAATTCTATTGATATCATTGCTTCGTAAACATTTAACCGGCACCGTGAATGTTGCTCCGTTAAATTTTTTCTGCAGTGAAGAATTCAAATGTCGCATCATTGCTTCTGACCCGCGTTCATAACAGGGGTTGCTTCTGTCTTATACTGGTGTTACATAGAGTTATCATTGAAGTTATCACTAGGGTTATCATAGAGGGACAGCAAATTGACGTTTGGTGTATAACATAAAAGGGGAGGACCATAATTGTATTTGTTGTCATGGAATGATTATTATTAGAATGAAAGGAGATTATGCGTGTCATAAAAGAATTCCGTGTGCGTATGATCGTCTAGTTTCATATGCGGTTGTGTGTGTTCATCTCTAATTGTTCATATGCTTTTGTGTGTGTGTGTTACATGCGTTTTCTTCGGCATACCTTACTTCATGTGTCGTCGATGTGATCCATCTGGAATTCATCTTCTCTTGGAGGGAGACTGGTACCTGTTAGACGAAGATTTATCACTCCAAGACGATGAATTGGTTTTATAGTTTTTTATTTTCCTTCCAGATGTCGACACAGAATATGGAAGTGAATCTTGCTTGCTTTGAACACGTCAGCGTCCCCCACCCCCAGTGAAGGGGAGGGAACAGCTATTAAGCCGTCCGTCTTCTTCAAAGTCCAAATCCAGTCTCTCAGATCTAGCCAACCTGACCACGTCACTCATACGTAATCTGGTCAGCTGACCTTCGGTTCTGGTAAACGCGTCTACACTCAACGTTTACTCACCCCCCCTCTCTCTCTCTCTCTCAATCCATTCTGTAACACTGGGTTACACCGGGAAAGTGAACTATTTATTATATATTAGGTGCAATATAATGATAAATAGAGGAATGACTCTACAACGATAACGCTTAGCAACCTGCTAGTATATATATATATATATATATATATATATATATATATATATAAGAGAAAGAAAGAAAATTAAAAAAATATACACATATCTCTAAGAGGAAGAAAGAAAGTTCACTGATGGCGTAAAGAATTACATTGCTTAATATTCGGAAAAATACTTATTTGTGGAAAATTTAATTGCGAAATTCGTTTATAGCACACACGAAACCTATAGAAAACAAGTTGTTTAAGGTAGGTGTTGTGTTGGCTTACCACGCCACAATTTCCAAATGAATACCACCCTTAAAAAAATAAATAAATAAACAGACGCCCCTACAATGTAGCTGTAAAGTGGATATCTTATTTTATGTTATATAATATAGAAAAGTGATCCACATTTTAAAAACTATAATTTATTTATTTATTGAAAACTACTCGTTTCCTGGGATTTTAAACGTTATTTTCGTCTTCAGCACACTCTAAAACCTTAAATAGTGGCAATTTTAAAGGATTTTTTGAGAGTGGAAACATACTGCATCTTTACCAATGTTGTAATCATAGTAATTTGTTTTCCTAGTTTTGCATATGAATTACAAAATATCGGATATTTCCCCGAAATCAACAAGCCCAGATGTTTTGGCGATATATATATATATATATATATATATATATATATATATATATATATATATATATATATATATATATATATATACAAAAATATTTGAATGTTAACTTGGTTTCAATGTATATGTATATATATATATATATATATATATATATAATATAAAGCGGAATGTGTGTCTGTGTGTCTGGTCACGTATAGGCTCCTATATGGTTGACTATTTTAAAAAAACTGATTACATATAATGATAGAAGATGTATCGAGACACAAGAATGGCTATGTTTGATCTGGCAGAACGGTGGTTCATTAAAATTGTGGGGTCTGCTTCGCGCCGGGTCCACAAAGTATGGAAATAAAAAAATTAAAATTTAAAAAAAGAACGTTTACGAGTGTTTTTGATATAGATGTACATAAGAATACTTTGATAAGTATGTTTAACTTAAATAAGGATGGTATAATAAAATTGTGGGGTCTGCGTTCGCGCCTGGCTTCCATAGAATGGAAATAGGCACAAACTTTAATAAAGGCTTTTCCTATCTATCTGCGTAAGTATACTTTGATAATTATGTTTTAGTTTGAAGAAATATGTTATAATAAAATTATGGGGTGTTCGTTCGCGCCTGACCTCCATAAAATGGAAATATGTCACAAAGTTTATCAAGGTTTTTAATATAGATCCACAAAATATTGTGATAAGTATTTCAGTGTGAACAGGTATGGTATAATAAATTATGGGGTTTATCTATTTTATTTTTATTTTAATCATATTTTGCTTTGGTTTTGATACCCCCAAATTCGAAGCTATATCTTTACAACCCTTTCTTTTAATAACCTATCATACTTTCATAAATCAGAGTCCATTTTCTGTAGGCCGTTTTTGAACCTAGTCAATGACGAGTACTTTTGCATGCGTAGATCATCGTATAACGATTAGATCACTGTCTGACTGACGTAAATGAATACTTAAAATTAAGATGTTTAAAATTCAACGTTATTTCAAGCGGTTAATGGTAGCCGAATGGATTAGGTCTCCGCTAATCGAGCCAGAGATGTCTCGTGATACGGGGTTCGCATCGTTCGACTGGTAGTAATCGTGACACCCTGCACTGAAGATTCCCGAAAGGATGAAACACTAGTGTCTGTAGGTATTTAATTATTATAGTAAAAAATAATTAAAAAAATAAATATATATATAAAAATAAAATAATATATATATATATATAAATAAAATAATATATATATATTGAAAGCAACGAAATCAAATAGAACACGTACATGAAATAGCCATCAAACGCAAAAGATAATAAACAATGTTAAAATAATGTTTATTCATATATTTCGGCGAAGAATCTTTCCCTTTTTCAAATATTCCTTTGGCACACTGCATGTGAATTCCTTGACTGTATATATATATATATATATATATATATATATATATATATATATGTAACCGTATAACAACAACAGACGTACAATCATGAAGCGTAAAAGGAAGAATAGAAAACGAATTTTTACAAGGGCGAGTTTCTTCGCCGAAATATATCGATAAACATTATTTTTAAATTGATTATTAATTTTGCGATGGGTGGCTTCAAAACGTTTTTATATACGTGTTCTATTTTATATACATATGTATTATTTTTAAAATATAATTATCCACTGACACGTGTTTCGTCATCTACGACTCATCAAAGTCGCTAAATCTAGCGACATTCGAAATCGGGACCCCTTAATAACAATTGTAACCCCATACCATTAAGCTATCTCGCACGACTGAATGTATCGCGTTTTTATGTAGATGTTTTTCGTTTTGTGTGTTTGCGATACATTTTTATGAATTCAATTATATATACGAAAGTGCATTTTTACCTAAA
>NC_136504.1:29756833-29911833 GCF_053919585.1 Euprymna scolopes
TGCAGGCACTCCTTCGTGGGTATTCATAGTCTGTTAAAGACTGATGGAGCCATATATATATATATATATATATATATATATATATATATATATATATATATATATATATATATATATATATAATTTATTTTTACTTTGCTTTTAAAACATTAATCTTCGTATTCGTATTTTGCTGTTCTACTGCTCATTAACGTAGCTTTACTATACTAGGGCTCGAACCTGCGTATACCGTTACGCTACGAACCACTGTTTATACTAAGTACTATTTTTTATCGTTTTTAAAGTTGCATTGACTCTTTTTTTTTGTTTTTTTTAGGGGGGTGTTTTAAAGGCGATAAAAATAGCACATAATATCAGCATGGGGTCGTACAGTAACGGTATACGCACTCGATCATAGAATCTGAGCGTTGAGTCCTTGTACATTCAAGCCATACATGAGCCATAGAAGACCGAAACATGTGTACATAAATTATTGTTTTCAAAGTAAAATAAAAATAAATAATATATACATTTATTGGCTTACGTCCAAAAATATGGACGATCTTATTGAAAACCAATTCCCTGATCTCTTAAGTAAGAAACGCTAATACCGTTTAATTATCGCTAAAAATCAACAATAAAAAAAAAATCAACGCACACATATATGGATATATTTAAATTTCTGATTGAAAAAAAAAATAGCAACATAATACCGTAGAATTTGTATCTAGAGAATGTAAATATTTTCAAGCAACTACCAATAAGTAGATGAAGGATACGACTGTGGGATTTCCACTGGTCTTGCTAGTATTGATAAATACATAACAAACAGGTATTAATTATTATATGTATATGTAATGCAAGTTTGTACAAGAGAAAATACATTTTCTGTATAGAGTCATTAGTGCATCGTGATTTTATGTCTAGGACTAGTTCTAAACTAATTTTTATGTTTTTCTACTATGTTTATGTGCTAACCCTTAAAAACACTTTGGCTAATCCTTCAGCTATTTCCTGCGTGCTGATTCCCATGGATGAAAATATTTGTATATCGTGTTTCTGTACTTTGGCAAATCCCGGTACATTAAGTACATCGTGTATGGGTCCTTATTCGTTATCACCAATCAGTGTAAAGTACTTAAAATGGTAATAATTTCTCATATTTTTTTCAGGAAGACCACCCTCTCGTATTTCGAGTTTCGTCTACGATACTTTTATTGTGATCTTTTCAAATATATATGTTTTAATACCATCTGGAATGATAATACCCTGCTACATTTATAAATATCATTGGTCATAAAGCCTTACGACCGATGTATACACTTATTTCAGAATTCATAAATATAATACTAGCTGGGTGACCCGACATTGCCCGGGATTGAATAATGATCAACGAATGTCTCTCATCCCCATATTTTTATTGTCTTTGAAATCGGTGAAATCGCAAACTTTTCAATCAAATCGATTGATTGCGTGCTCTAGTGCGAGAACTCATCGCATTATACTGAGAGGAAGCTTCCCATCCTTCCCGAAGTGACTTAGTCCACAATACTCTGTAGTCTACATTGCACTGTAGAGAACCTACTGTTGATTTTATAAAATTATGTTTTATATATAACGGATTAAATAAAAGTTTCATATGCAAAAATCAAGTATCATGGTACAATTGTGTTCAAATCAGAAATATTCATTTCGAAGACGCCCCTGCTATATCAAAAAACCTATCGGTGATTTTATATGCCTGAATTTTTTGCGCGTGTGATGATAATAGCTTGAATTTAAAATAAAAGTTTAAAAATGAAAATTAGGTATTATGCTTTAGTTGCGCTTTAAAAGGAAACATTTACTTCTGTTGTAAGAAAACTTTTCAAATGAACTTACGATGTTAGGTTGTATAAGGTGTTAACTTTTGTCAAAATCTCCTATTCTTTCTTCTATCGGATGTTTTAGATTATCGATTATTGAAAATACAAAAAACGAAGAACATTGAGACCTTTACGTGCAGGGTTTGAATTTACAGACCACGTCATGAAAGAAAAAAAGAAAACAAATCACGTAAATTTTCAAGTCTTATCAAATTTTTTTCTAGTTTATGGAAAAAAAAAGAAAGAGCTTTACGTGCGGAGTTTGAACCTACAGACTACATCAAGCAAAAACAAAAAACAAACAGACAAAAAACAATTGCTATCAACTTACCCACAGTAGAATTTTCACGGTCCGTTGTTCTACCATTGTTTCTAAACGACGACATGGAGAAATGGCTTTACCGATGATAGATAAATTAAAATAACGGTTTCGATTATCGGTAATTATCGGGTGTATTCTGCGACAAAATTTAACTAAGATCAATCCCAGACTTATACGCCAAAGTTCTGTAAATTTGAAAGCAAATCTGTTCATCTGTTTCGGGATCTATAAGGAACGAGCACAGATGAAGTTGCATTTATACACACACACACACATATATATATATATATATATATGTATATATATATATATAACTGTTGGAAGATTAATCGGAATCGGGAATAGGAAAAATAGTAATTTTGGGGAGTATCGAAATCAGTATCGAAAAAATTGTGCGAATTTTCTGATGGCAAAAACGATTCTTTTAATTGTCTTTTTTATTTGATTTTGTTTTAAGGAAAATCGCCCACTTATACTAATGAGGAAATAATAAATATAAATTTAAAACTACCAGGAAAACAAATTTATAGATCATCCTCCATAAGTTTTTTTTTACGTCTGAACAAATATCTGCAGATTTAACATGTGTTTTTACGCTAATCAGGACTAAATAACTACTCTATTATTAAATATTTAGGGATTTAAAAAGAATCGGAATCGGAATCGACAATTGTATCGGAATCGACAATTGTATCGGAATTAGGAATTGTATCGGAATCGACAATTGTATCGGAATCGACAATTGTATCGGAATCGATAATTCTATCGGAATCAGGAATTGTATCGGAATCGGTAAAAATATTGGAATCATCCCATCATTGCTCTCTCTCTTTTTCTTTCTCTCTCTCTATCTCTCTCTCTATATATACATATATATATATATATATATATATATATATCCTCAACATATATAAAAACAAGAAGCAACCACAAAATTCGCGCATAAGCCTGACGAATCCTACAGTGGATGAAACGCAGAATATCCAGTGTAGCTTAATCGCCATATATATATTTTATAAATTACTATATATATATATATATATATATATATATATATATATATATATATATATATGAACAAATGATTAATAAAACATGTTAAAAGACATCTTGAAAAAGACTTAAAAACATATTTAATTTTAAAAAAGGAAACACAAGATAAGTGGATAGTTTACCATTTTGATTACCTTGATAAACTTATTGTAATTTATATATATATATATATATATATATATATATATATATATATATATATATATAAATATATATATATATATATATATATATATATATATATATATATATATATATTACAATAGAACAATGCGAGCAGGAAAAGTAATATGATTAAGCTTAAACGTGGAAAAGTAAAGGACTAGTTGTTTAAACTGAAAAAGAGAAGGACAAGGTATTCTAGTAAAAAATATAATACATTTATAACTTAAAATATTTCAGCATTAAGAATTGATTATATAATTGTATAAATTGAATAAAAAAAATCTTAATTTCGTTGTAACTTTTTTTTCCCCTGGTGAAAGCTATGGAGAAAACTTTTTCTCTATATATTTTTTAGGCTATTGCATCTATTCGCCTAAAGACGTGAGATATACGATAAAACATCGCCATAGAAGCATGTATGCACATATGTAGCTGATAATTTTTGTATAAATATACATATTACATAGAAAAATTCGAGCATGAAAAGTAATATGGTTAAGATTAAACTTAGAAAAGTATAAGGACTAGTTGTTAAAACTGGAAAAGAAAAAGTTGCAATGGTAAGAAATAGTCAATCAGAAGAAACCGTCTTTCACTCATTCTAAAGACTTTTGAATACCAGTAATTTTATTATAACTTGTTTTAATGAACGAAAATTACAAAATTTGATTTGAAAATATAGCTGAGAAGGTGACCTATGAACTATAAAAACTTGTTGAAATTTGGTCGCAAAATGAGTGAACCGTAAAGCTTTAAAGCAGTTCTAAATGAGTAAAACTAACCCTTAACCATATATTCAAACACAGTCGTGTCTTAATGATATACATGTATAAATTCATCATCTGTGTATATATTTGTTTCTATAATTTATATGTGTGTGTGTGTGTGTGCATGTATGTGTATGTGTATGTGTGTGTTCGTGTGTGTGTGTGTGCGTAAGAGTGTGTGAAAAAGTACGTCATATATATATATATATATATGTCTAATTTTAGGATACTTAAGTGATATGCATAACGAGAATGTGATCCGAACGCATAACGGCCAGCCCCCCCCCCTATCCGCTCTCCTGTCTCAAAATAAAATGTCTCAAATCTCTGTGACCGAATAACAAAGTCCTTACGTCGGGGTTTTTTTCTATAGAAAATGACTTTGGCGCCGACACATCACTGAGCAATACAAACACTGACTCAGTTTCCTCGACAATACCCGAAAGAAGAACAAACAAATAACACGAAATCTTATAAGGTTGAGAAATTATAAAGTGCACGCACAACTTCAAACAGTCCGCCATTTTTTGTGCTTGTAGAACGCTAGATGCAACTCGATCGGACGTCTTCGAAAAGTTAAAAAAAAAAAAAAAAAAAAATTGCAGACGTATCTATACTGTTCAAAATGGCACCGTCTGTTTTCTAGATATTGCAACCATGATCTTGAATATCCCCCCTTTTTAATGTTCATCATTGTAAATTTATTTTTGTTTATTCTGCACGTAGCGTCCACCATGTAACAATCTCATTTTTCATCTTTGTTGCTGGAAATTTTCTTAGAATTATTACTGTCACCACTTTTCTTATAATAAAGATTTATTAAGGCGAATTTAGCAATAGAATAGAGTCGTGGTGGCCTTGTTCACCTTTTAAATGGAAATCACTCGGGACGAGGTGTGAATCCACTTGATGCAAGGAGCTAAATATAGTACTTCAAGGTTAAAAACTAGATAAATATTAGTATTAGATAAATAGATTCCCACACAAAAAATATTAATTCTTCTTTTTTTTGTCAGAAATATCGCTCGAATGATCGGATGACTAAACGACAAAAATTTCTACTCTGCTTATAACGAGCCTCTACAGTTTAAAGCCAGTTTTCTGTGAATCTTGCTCGACAACGCCTGGCGGACGACAGAAACCGCCGGATAACGAAAAAAAAAAAGAAAAAAAAAAGAAAATAAAACAAACAACCTACGGTAATAATTTTACAAGTTAGAAAAGCATTTCATCCAAGGCATGAAAATTGTTAAACAAAATGTTTTTACTATAGGCTTTAAAAATAAAGGTACACGATTCAATTTGAAATTTATTTATCTTCAAAGTGTACTTTTATAAATTTTACAAAGTAAGGTATGCAAATTAATTACCTTACTTTGTAAAATTTATAAAAGTGCACTTTGAAGATAAATAAATTTCAAATTGAATCTTGTTACCTTTATTTTTAAAGCCTATAGTAAAATTATTTTGTTTAACAATTTTCATGCCTTGGATGAAATACTTTTCTAACTTGTATCCTATCTTTTTAAGATTATATTTTATTTAATTTATTAATTTGGATTTAAAAAAAGATGAATGTGATTTTGTATGTATTTATAAAAACTCTCCTACTCTCTATTTCAGATTGTATTTCTCCTCACACCACAACTCATTTTTGCAACCCCCTCTTTGTATTATTACAGGTCTGAATATTCTCTCTGTTTCAGTTTTTTAATTCTCCTCACTCCACAACTCTTTTTTGCAACTCTCTCTTTGTCATACATGTCTGAATAATAAGAAAATCTGATTTTTTTTAACAAAAACTTTAAAATAACTTTTTTAGATTAATTTTTTAAAAACTTCTTTCAGAATAGAAATATATAGGTTTCATCAAAAATATTCAGAAGATAACGAAAAAAATAGAGATGAAAATTTTAAAAGGAGTGTATAACTGGTTACGCTCAATAGTAGTCCTCGCTAGCGAAAGACTTTGTTATTGTTATTCTATTATTATTATTATTTAAAACATTTTGTGTCCTGCGCTTTCGCGCGAGGACTAATAAATTTAGTGTTTCATTTATTGTTTATGGCAACTGTATTTTTTCTGTTTTTAGGTAATAAGTTTTGTTTCTTTGAATTAGTGAATTTTGTTTGTTTTTTTGTTTTGTGTATGGAAACTTATTTGTGTATATTTTTACTACCAGCCCCAGTGTAACCCCCAAACCCTAACCTCTCCTATATTAAGAACGGCTTTCGAGATTGGGGATGCTTAGTCCAAAAGCCGTTCTGAACATGTGAAGATTGGAGCTGTTTATACTGGAATTATTCATTTCCTTCCTTGTCAACAGACTTGTTGCTTGAAGAAGCGCAACTTTACTCGATCTTTTCTTTTTTCCCTTTTAAACTCTTTCCTTTCCTTTCTTTTTTTCCTTCCATTTTTTTGCCGTTTGCTCGCTTGCGTCTCTTTTTGCTCACTCAGTATAATCCGCATAATCAGTATAATTATACACAAATAAGTTTCCATACACTCGTCTAGCTGAATCCACTGTCAAAAATTTTCCCTACTCTTTATCTGTGCCTAAATCATGAACAAAGCTTCTTTCTTAGAACTGCACGCCTGTAGAACTCTGCTCCGTCTGCCTGCTTCCCACCTGACTACAACCTGGATGTCTTCAAGTCCAACGTAAACAAATTCCTAATGAACCGCCCCCTTAAGTAAACACTTCATTAAAGCTCCACACTAACGTACTGTACTTGCAATAACCCTTATCCCTGAGTGGCTTCCGGGCCTTGATAAGTGGTGACCACCGTGTAAAAAAAAAAAAAAGTTTCCGTCGTCCGCCGGGAAAATGGGCTTTAAACTGCAGAAGTACCTACTCTTTTTATAACTTATAGAGGGTGCACCACTCTTAATATGCGATAATGCGTAACCATGCCTAGGGAATGCTAACTTAACATAAAATTAAACTGTAACGGTAGTAAAAGGCTAAATCTGAAAATTCGAATAAGACGCGACATAGTCTGGAGATTCTTTCGATAGACATTATTTTTTTCAATGATTCAACAGATAAGAATGTGGGAGATAAAGGTCCGGTGAGTATGAACTCAATTCCAGATAACATTTTCTACTGAGGATACGATTACCAACTAGATCCCTCAACAACCAATCGATGTGATTGAAAAATTCACCGATTTCGATTACAATAAAATAATTAGAGTTTGAAACATTCGTTGACCATCATTTAATCCCTAGAAACGTTGAGTTTTTCTGCTAGTATATATATATATATGACTACTTCATTTAATCGCATAAAATTAATATACGAAGATATAATTTTATGCGTAAATTTTCAGTATTTACTCTAACAGTGCTCAATACATATATAGAGCTAGGTAGTAAGTTATAAAAATATACATGGCAATAAGCTACACGGAATATTCCACGTTTCATTCTCGTGACAATTCGTCAGTCTTATGCAAAGAGTTGTGGTTACCGCGCGTTTTTATATACACACAGGCTATTGAATTTTTAGTTAGTCAATCAGCTTCCTAATTTCCACCACGCACATCCCAATAAGCCAATGGACGTGTAATTACAGGACAAAGGTACGGTTAACCTTAGGTTCACCCCTTCCGTTGTGTGTATGTGTTTTCATGGGAAGAGTAAATATATAAGTAAGCTGACCTATTTTCAACCTAGGTGTAGTTAGATATTTTTTTAAATACAAGAATGAAACGCGGAATATTCTGTGTAGCTTTATTGCCATATATTTTTTATAACTTACTACTATATATATATATATATATATATATATATATATATATATATATATATATATATATGGGGATTCTTGAATTTGCTGCTTTTCTCACAAAGATAGTCACTATTTACTTAAAAGAGAAATGCTATCGATGTCTGCAGAATCTTTTATCGGCATGCACAGTCTTTAAAAACAGGTGATCAATCTTTTCCATCTTAGCAAAGTTCAGTCTGTCTCTCCAATGCGACATTAGTAAGTTGTCCGAGTGTGTTATGAATAAAGTTATTGTTCACTTCAGCCAAAGCTATCTACTTAATTACAAGCAATATGGATTCCGTCCTGCATGATCAGCTGCTGAGATTTTAATTGTAATAACGCGTGCGATTAGTGGTTATATAGATGAATTTGTTTCAAGGGCAAGAGCTTTTGACATAGCAAAGACTTTTAGTAGTTTAGCACAAAGTCTTGCTTCAAAAACTTGGTAGCTATGAAATATCTTACAATATCTTTTAAACCATACAGTCTAAACGGTCTATATCTACAATAATATAAATGCAACTTTGTCTCTGTGTGTGAGTTCATTCCTTATAGACTCCGAAACGGTTGAACAGATTGTCTTTAAAATGTACAGAATTTTAGGGTATAAGTTTGGGAGTGATCTTAGTTAGTTTTGTCTAAGGAAATGACGGAAACACTAGAGGATGACCTCCTATGTTGTGAAATGGGGACAAAAATTGATGGTCACATTCAATGCTCCCAAGACTAAGCTTGTTTCCTTCAATAATTACAAGAAACCTTCTCTACCAGCAATAGCAATGGCCGATAACACATTGCCTGGAAGTAATTCTTTAAAACTCCTCGGCCAAACGTTTACAAGGAACATGAACTGGAATAGATACATTGAGAGCATTGCCAAGGCTGCTGCAAAGAAGGTGGGCTCTTTTTACCGTGCCAGAAAATTACTTACGCATGAAAGTATTCTGTACATCTATAAGGCCACCATTAGCCACGTATGGAGCACTGTTGTCACATTTAGGCTGGAGCATCTGCTGCTTGACTCTCACTCCTGGACAGGGTTCAAAAGAGAGTCGCCAACCTGATAGGTCCTGAGCTGTCATCCAGGCTTCAGCCTCTGTCCCATCGACGAAGTGTGGTATCCCTCTGCCTATTCTACAAATACGTTAATGGTAAATGCTCTGACGAACTGCAATCACTTGTACCTCCTCGACGTGACTACCCCCGACAAACCCGACAAGCAACTAAGTCCCACGCCTTTACAGTAGAGATCCCTAGGTGTAAGAAAGCCTTTTACTCCACTAGTTTCTTCCCCAGAACTGCAAGTCTTTGGAACCCCCTTCCGGGATCTGCTTTCCCAACTGTTCTGATATGCAGACATTCAAGTGTAATGTGAACAAACATTTTGCTACTCATTTCCCTTCATAATGCCCCGGCAAATTATGTCCCCGATAGTAACCCCTACTTCAAAGTGGCACTGTGCCTTGTTTGGGGTGAAAATTGAATACTAACAAAGAATACCCCGTTAATTACCGATAATCGATAATCGTTATTTTAAATTATCTATCATCGGTAAAACCATAAAACCATTTTTCCATGTCGTCGCTTAGCAACAATGATAGAACAACAGGCCGTGAAAATTCTACTGTAAGTTGATAGCATGTTGTATATTATCATCATTATTATCATTTTTTTTGCATGACGTGGTCTATAGGTTCAAACTCCGCACGTTATTTTCTTAAATGTTTTTCCCATTAACCGTAAAAAAATTTATAAGACTTGAAAATTGACGTTTTTTTTTTTTTTTTTTTGCAGACCACCGTCTGTAGGCTCAAACCACGCACGTTTTTTAATGTTTTTTTTTGTCGTTAATTGGAAAGAAGTCTATATAAAATAATTTTACAAAAGAAACAGTAGATTCTCTAGAGTGCAATGTAGAATAACATGTATTTTGGCCTAAGTTACGGCATGAAGGTATGTGAAGCTTCCTTGCGGCGATTTCACGTATTTCGATGACAATAAAAATACAGAAGTGTGAGGTATTCGTTGATCATCATTTAATCCCGGTCAACGTCGGGTCTCCTTGCTAGTAAATCCATAAAATTAGTCGTGGAAATGCATTACTGGATGAAAATAAACTCAGGGTGTACTGGGAGTGAATACAATAAAACCTATGTTTTAAATTGCTTGGAAGTTAAGGGAGATATTCTCTGACTATAATTAAATCTTAGCATTTGGCTTGATGATTTTATTCGGCTATGAAACACAAACGTTTCTTTGATGATGCATTTTCACTAGTGTATTTTTTTTGTTGTTGTTACTATTTTTATTTTCCCGTTGTTCTTAAGTGAACAGATTGCGCCGGCTAAAACGTCAGAAAAAAAGTGTTTTATAATTTAATTAAATAAACTTGTTTACATCGCCGACAAAAGTTAACTTGTGCATGTGAATCCCGAACAAATCTACAATCAAAGTAAGCGGTGTAACATAGAAAAACTATAATCGCAGAAACAAAACAGTATTGGTTTCGCTTATATAATTACTAGCATTTCAACCTGGCGTTGCCCGGGTGTTTGGAGGTGCATGTTGAGCAAAAAAAAGAAAAGTGGTAGTATGGAGGCAGGTTCGAACCCGTACTGCTAAGAAGGAAAAGAACGTGAAAAAACGTGTCGTTTTTGCTGTTACGACCACCGCCAAACCTTAAGTAACGTAGGTTTAAATTAAGGCTAAACAATCGAAAAGAGGGGATGACTTTCGAAAATATCGGCGAAAAAAGCGACCACTCCCTGTAAAAAAGTGTCCGGTTGAGGGCGAAGAAATTAATGTTTTTAGCCAATTTTTCATTATTTGTCATCTGAAGGGTCGAGCTTTAAAACGATACTGATCTTGTGAAAATCCTTCGCCTCTGCCGAAACTTTTAGGCAGAAATGCAAACATACACACATACATTTATATATTGGTAGGTCAAAATTTCGACTCAAACCGATTAAAAAGCTTTCCCTATCTCTGAATACCCTTTATGTAAAATTTCAAATGTTTAGACCAGAAATTGTCTGAGTAAATTGGTAGAGACCGAAGCGGCCACATTTTTTAAAAACTTTGACTCCTAGTATGACCCCTTAACATTTATTGTTTTGGGCTCAAATCCAGTTCTTATGTTAGAGCCATGTCCAATGAACCTATATCTAAAATTTCAAGTGTTTAGATCCAAAATTGGCGGAGGAGTTTGGTAGAGTTCTCAAAGGTCAAATCCTTGAACTTTGACCTCTTAACAGCAAAATCTTTGGCCAAACACCGATCACATAGACTTTCCTAAATCTCAGTACCCTGTATATCAAATTTTGAGTCTGCAGACTAAAAATTGACGGAGTTATTGCGTAGGGAAATATACACACAGACACAGAGACAGACACACAGACACGTTCACTTTTATAGATATATATTTATAGATAGATAGACTAGTAGATTAAACAAAAATATCTACGTATGCATAAATATATATGGAAACAATTTTTGGTTTACTGTAAACTTTTACGCAAATATTATGCAAGTGTAAATCATGTAGAATATCTGCATGTCTATAATTACACGTAATAGTTAACTCAAGATGATCGTCTCATAAAAAAAACCCCGAAAAGTCTAATAGGAAATTAATTAAAATGAATGTTTAAAAGTATGCGCAAATTAGCAAGATTTTTCCTAGTGAATGCATTTCCACAAAGATTTTCCCAAATCTCAGTACCCTGTATATCAAATTCTGAGTCTATAGACTTAAAATTGACAGAGTTATTACGTACGGAAATGTACACACACAGACACACAGAGAGACATACAGACACGTTCACATTTATAGATATACTAGCATGGGTGCCCGGCGTTGTCCGGGTGTTTGGAAGTGTATGTTGAGCAAAAAAAAAAAAGAAGAAAACAAAGCGGTCAACTTTTTAAACTTTCACCCCTATTATGACCGCTTTAAATTTATTGTTTTGGGCTCAACTCAAGTTATTAAGTGAGGTCCATGTCCAAGGAACCGATATCTAAAATTTCAAGTGTTTAGACCCCAAAATTAAGGAGGAGTTTGGTAGAGTTCTCAATGATCAACTCGTTGAACTTTGACCCCTTTACAGGAGAATTTCGTACCCAAAACCGATCACATGGATTTTCCCAAATCTCAGTACCCCGTATATCAAGTTTCGAGTCTGTAGACTAAAAATTGACAGACTTATTGCGTAGGAAAATGTACACAGACACACAGACAGACACACACACAGATACACAGACACGTTCTCTTTTATAGATGCATAGACTAGCATGGGTTCCCGGCATTGCCTGGGTGTTTGGAGGTGTATGCTGAGAAAAACAAACAAAAAAAAACCAACTAAAAACGATCAATTTTTTAAACTTTAACCCTTATTATGACCCCTTAAAATTTACTGTTTTGGGCTCAAATTCAGTTATTAAGTTAGATCCATGTCCAATGAACCTATATCTAAAATATCAAGTGTTTAGACTCAAAATTGTCGGAAGAGTTTGGTAGAGATCTCAAAAGTCAAATCGTTGAACTTTAACCCCTTAACAGCAAAATTACTGGCCGTAAACCGATCACATAGATTTTCCCAAATCTCAGTACCCTATATATCAAATTTCGAGTCTGTAGACTAAAAATTGACAGAGTTATTGCGTAGGGAAATATACACACACAGACAAACAGACACACACACAGCCACGTTCACTTTTATTGATATATATATATATATATATAGATTAATAGATTAAAAAATATATATACGTATACATAAATATATATGGAAACACTTTTTTGTTTACTGTACAAATTTTACGCAAATATTATGCAAGTGTAAATATGTAGAATATCTGCATGAATATAATTACACGTAATAGTTAACTCTAGATGATAATCCCATGAGAAAACCGTAAAATCTAATAGGGAATTAATTAAAATGTATGTGCAAATGAATTAAAAGAATGTGCAAATTAGCTAGATTTTTTCCTAGTGAATGCATTTCCACAACGCATATCCATCTATCTATATATCTATAAAAGTGAACGTGTCTGTCTGTCTGTCTCTCTGTGTACATTTCCCTACGCAATAACTCTGTCAATTTTTAGTCTATTGACTCGAAATTTGAAATACCGGGTACTGAGATTTGGGAAAATCGATGTGACGGGTGTCAGCCAGAAATTTGGTTGTTAAGTAGTCAAATTTCAACGATTTGACCTTTAAGAACTCTACCAAACTCCTCCGACAATTTTGGGTCTAGACACTTGAAATTTTAGATATAGGTTCCTTGAACATGGATCTAACTTAATAAAGTGATTTGAGCCCGAAACAATAAATTTTAAGGGGTCATAATAGGGGTCAAAGTTTAAAAAAATTAACCATTTTTTTTTTTTTTGCTTTTTTTGCACAGCATACACCTCCAAACACCCGAGCAACGCCGGGCACCCCTGCTAGTATATCTATAAAAGTGAACGTGTGTGTGTATGTGTGTCTGTGTACATTTCCCTACGCACTAAGTCTGTCAATTTTTAGTCTACAGACTCGAAATTTGATATACAGTGTACTGAGATTTCGGAAAATCTATGTGGTCGGTTTTTGGCCAGAAATTTGGCGATTAAGGGGTCAGAGTTCAACGATTTGATCTTTGAGAACTACCAAACCCCTCCGACAATTTTGGGTATAAACACTTGAAATTTTAGATATAGGTTCCTTGGAAATGGATCTAACTTAATAACTTGATTTTAGCCCAAAACAACAAATTTTAAGGGGTTATAATAGGGCTCAAAATTAAAAAAGATTGACCTCTGCGATCTCTTCCAAATTACTCAGACAATTTCTGGTGTAAATATTTCGAATTTTACATAAAGGGTATTTAAAGATAGGGCAAGCTTTTTCATCAGTTTGGGTCGAAAATTTTTAGTTACCAATATATAAATGTATATATGTATGTCTGTTTGCATGTATGCCTAAAACTTTCAATAGAGGCGACGGATTTTACCAAGATGGGTATCGTTTTAAAGTTCGATCTTTCATACGACAAATAATGAAAAATTGGCTAAAAACATTAATATCTTCCCCTCCAACTAGGCACTTTTCTACAGGGGGTCACTTTTTTCGCCGATATTTTTTAAAGTTATCCTCTCCTTTAGATTGTCTAGCCTTAATTTAAAAAAAAAATGTCGCTTCCGGTTTGGCGTTGGTCGTAACAGCATAAACGTTAGGTTTTACCCCGTTCTTTTCCTCCTTTGCGGTACGGGTTCGAGTCTGCCTTCCTACTACTACTTTTTTTTTTGCTCAACATACACATCAAAATACCTGGGCAACGCCGGGCTGAAATTCTAGTTATACATAAATGTAAGTTGTCTTTTATAGGGTAACCATGGTTTTATACACGCGCAGGATCGCCAAATGGTTTAATATCCAGGATCATACCGAAGAATAATCCAAAGTCTCGCATTCAAATTAACAAACAAGATTACAAATAGTGAATTCAAACTTCATTCGGACATAAAATAATTATATTATCTAATATATATATATATATATATATATATATATATATATACATATATATATATATATATATATATAGTAAGATTTGAAAATATATATTATCAATCAAGCTCTACAGAATATTTCGCGTTTCATCATCCAGAAGATTCGTCAGACTCATGAAATCGATGCTGTTCGTGTTTTAAATGTATCCCTAGAACCGAATTTGCTAGTCAGTCAATCAGCGCGTTTATCACACAAGTGTATACGTGGTCTCTTATTCACCTGTTTCTTTGTTATTTTTGGCGTTGATCCGGTTTCTCTTTGTGATTTTAACCTGGATATTTTCCATTTACAATTTATTTTATACTAGTATATTTTCTGTATTTGTTTATTAATTAATTATTATAATTATATTTATCATTGTTATTACTTTTTTTGTAATTATTATTTATTATTCTTTTGTGTACGTTGTTATCCAAAGATGAAGTTTATTTTATGTATACATACGTTTGCTATTTCATGCTTGCAGTTAAATAAATATTGTGGGTTTTAAAGTTTAAGATAGCTAATTTCTCATTCAAACATAGTTTCTATATGTGGTTGCCTGCTGTACTATTTTTCACTTTGCAATCGACGTTAGTTTATTTCCATTGATCTTCCAACAGAGGCTTGATAATGCTATTTTTATTCGGCGTTCTTTTTTTCCATGTACTCCTGTAATTTATTATTATTATTATTATTATTATTATTATTATTATTATTATTATTATTATTATTATTATTATTTGCTTTATTATCATCTCTAACTTTTCACGTTATGTATAGCAGCGGTTCTCAACCTTTTTTGACCCATGGACCCCTTTTCCCTTCTTTTTTTTTCTTGGTGGACCCCCTTATAATTTTTGGTCATAAAACAATATTCTATTTCTCAATATAATTTTTTGAGCTTTTAATAAACAAATAAATATTATATAATTAAACTTTATTTTTAAATGAAAACTAATTTAATGCAAATAAAGTATTTTACAACAATTATAATAATGAAAACTTGATTAACGCTAACTGTTTTTTGTGTTCTTGTTTTTGTAAATTCACGTAATGGAATGAATGTGTGTGTGTGTGGTTTTGGTACTTATGCAGGATACGGACCGTGCTATTTTGTAGATAGGATTTTTAAGTTATACTCAATTTTTACGGTATGTTTTGTTCCATTAAATTGTAAGGTTAATGTACATACATCTCAACCTTTTCCCGGCTATCGCCCCCAAAAGCTATTTTTGACTTAAGTTAATTCATAATCGCCTCCAAGAATAAATAATAACAAATATTGTAATTATGACTAACCAACACTAGAAACATTTTGTACATGCAAATGGAAAACAAATTAATTAAAAATAATTTTATTGCAAATTTACAAGAAATCTAGAGAGTCTAACTAGTGTGAGCCCTGAGATTGGTGATGTTTCGCTAAAAATTCAATGTCAAGTTTAATATTACTCAAGCAGATACGAATATCTCCACGAGAAATAATGTCAAATCTGTTTGGTTCCTTCTGTAAAATATGATTCACAGCGCTGAATCCAGTTTCGACAAGATATGATGTTGGGAAACACAAAAGAATTTTCGACATTTGTGACCACATATTTGGATACAGTGATTTTACAGTGTTTGATTGCCAAAATGCACACAAAGTTTCTCTTTTGAACTTGATTTGCAATTCATCATTGCATTTTATCTCGATGATTTCCTCCTGGATATTTTCGTGTGCACTGAGAGGATCACAATCGAATGGGTCAATCATCCATGGCTCAATAGTGAAGTCAAATAAATCGGAAAATCTGATATAACTTCAAAAAATTTAAAAAATTTACTCGCAAAAATGTCAAAATTTTTCACAGATAAAATTGATTGAAAATCGCCCCCCAAAATTTGATTTTCGCCCACTAGGGGGCGATTCGCCCCCGGTTGAGAACCGCTGATCTATAGGACAGTTTTAGGTTGTTTTTAGTAACAATTTTGTATAAGTGAATTGAATCGTTAAAGTTTAAGGCATTTTTAACCAGTTTTGTTGTTTACCATATATTTATAGGGCGGGGTATACCAACTTATATTTCTTTTCTGACTATTTCCGAGTTAACAAGGAACGAACCACACAGAGAGGGAAAGTGTATTTTCTGTATAGGTAGTGATATATGAAAGTGAGTTAAAATTTTAAAAATTACAATTTACAAGATTGGTTATTCGAAACATAATATATTTGTGTGCACTTTAAGTTAATGATTTGCCTTTTATACCATAACAAAAATATTATTATACATTTTATATTGTGTTTTCATTCACAGTAATTAAAGAGTTGTTTTCTGGGATTAACACTTGATTTCTATATGATATACATACACATTCGAGTGTCCAATCAAGATTATCGTCTACCTCTTAAACGTAGAATTAATAAAGAAGTAAACACGTTTGGCTCTCATCTTGAGGAGACCTCATGTTTTGACAAGCTTCTGGGCTTGAACTTTACTCGTGATCTTAAATGGAACACATGCATCAAATCCAAGGAGCAGCTAGAAAGAACTTATCCTGCCTTGATAGAGTTCGAAATAGACTTCGTAGCCTCGTAGGGGGTATATTTCTTTTTCCCTGCAACCTCTTTCTCATAGAAGTAATCTTACGGGTTGTTCTCTGCTTTATCGCTATTTTCATGGCAAGTGTTCGACTGTGCTCCAATCTATGGTTCCCCCCTCACGCCAAACTTTTCCGAGAAACACTCCTCTATCTGAAAACACTCTCAATAATTTCCCCCACTCTTTATTTGTGCCTAAACCTAAACGTAGATTCCATGAACAAATCTTCTTTCTTAGAAATGCACGCCTGTGGAGCTGTCTTCCGTTTGCCTGCTTTCCAGCCAACTACAATATGGTTGTCTTCAAATCCAACGTAATCAAGTTCTTGATGAGCCGTTCCACTTAACAAGTTAACAAATTTACTGAATTTCCATTACTAACGATTACTATATTGTCCAATTGACTACTGTACACTCTTTAATCCTTATTCCCGAGTGATCTCAGGGCCTTAATAAGTGATGATTCCTATGTAAGAAAAAAATGTTACGATATACTTTTCGTTTTATATCTTGGTCTTACCTGGATCAGCTGGAGCATCTAGCAATGTGCTGTATTTGAGGTAACATATTCACCTTGCCACTGGACTCAAGTAGTGCCTATTCAAGAGGGGTGTGGTTAGAGACTTTGGAACCCTTCAAATATGATGTTATTTAAACAATTTTCTCAGGGTTTAGTTATAGAGTGAAGTATCCTTGCCAGGTTTTGGCTGACAAACGCTTCTGCAATTATAATCGGGAACAGTGTCTATATCATATATCGCTATATGTGTGTACGTATTTAAGCATTTATAAACGTTTGAAGTGAAACATCGAAAAAAGAATATTTTCTTATAAACTAATAATTATTTACATGTAAAGAAAATATGTTCTATTGATAGTCCTCATGTTTAATTCATGAGGTTTTATTTATTTTTTCCTGCATACGATGTTTTCTGTTTCCGTCTGTGTTTATCTGATTCCATTCGTCTATAGAAATTTTTTATATGAAACTTAATGAATATGTATAAGCATGTTATCAACACACCAAAATCCTGTTTTAAATAAGTATAATTACTTACACTTTACGATCTACCCGTTTCTTTCCCCCCTCTCTCTCTCTCTCTATATATATATATATATATATATATATACATATATATATATATATTTTTTTTAAATGGAATGTGTAGAAGGCGGTACAATGCAGAGGTAACGGAAAGACGCAAGCTGAAGCAGATGAGAAAGTTTTATTAATACAACTTAAAAATACATGTGTACATATTCAGATATTTCTTATACACATTACATTTATAGTTGCCCCGTGATCAACTGGAAAAGTCGGTCTAGTAGTATATCCGTGTTATATAATATTTCGAGAAATCTCTTCGTCAGATATTTATTTGACTTTGGTTCAAATATGCTGTTGTAAACAGTAACAGTCTCTCAGCAAACAATTGCCCGGAACTTGTTGATAGCATTTTAATTTAATATGGTATAGGTTTTTTTGTTCATTTCCTTATTTTATTTCTAATTTATTATTTTATTTATTTTTTATAGTTATTTATCTTTGGTTCAAACGTGCTGTTGTAAACAGTAACAGTCTCGCGGCAAACAATTGTCCGGAACTTGTTGATAGCATTTTAATTTAATATGATTAATTTTTTTTTCTTTATTTTTCTTACTAATTTATTTGTTTATTTATTTATTACAATAGTTTATATTTTATATTGAGGAGCTTTAATTAATTAATTAATTGATTAATTTATTGTTTGTGTTTCTGCGTTCTGGTTGAGGAGGGGTTGGGACATAGACTTTGAATTAAGTCGGTTGGTAAAGGAGACTACTTGATGAGCTGACCTAAGGGGGATAACCGTTACAGATATTTCTTCTCCATCAAGTGTATAACGTTGCATTATTTTTTTAAATGTATTTTATTTATTTTTATTTTAGTAATATTATTCCTATTCTGGGGGCATTTTATTTAATTCATTATGTAGTGATTATATACTAATTTATGGATTCTTGTATCTTTAATTTAATTATATAGTAATACTCTATTGACTATAATTATTTATTTATATTCGGAATGTTTTTTTTTTATGTGTTATGACGAAATGGTTAGAAGTTATTTCGAGAGTTTTTCTAAAAATTTTTTTTTTAATATATTTACTTATTTGTTTATTTATTTACTTTAGTTAACTTGGATTTCTGTTTTTGGTGTATTATGTCTTATTTGTTATTTGCGATTAATATTATTAGGCTTACTCGGAGAAATCAATTAGGCTATATTAGGCGATATAAACTTGCATGAGCGCATATACATGTACCCATGTAGCCCACGTGCTCGCACCATCTAACTCATATATCATAAGCTTGCTATTTAATTGTTATACATTGTTATTATTATTAATGTGTAGTAATCTTAAATAAGGATTGCTTATATTAATTTATTTTTTATTTCGGACTATTATTCTCATCTTTATTAGTTGTTGTTTTTCATCTTTTATTGGTTTGTTTATTCACAACGTTTCGGCCAACTATTCCTCTGGCCTTCGTCAGGTGGTAACCGCGACGGATAGGAACTTCGAATCTCCTAACTGCACTCACTGTGATCAATTTTTCCGATGACACCCATGTTTTCGAATCTTTCTAATTCACCGTCTATCTGTTCTATAGCGGCGTATGGAACATTTCTTTTCTGAACACTGGCTGTTCATTTACTTTGACGTAAAATTTTGCTACCGCTTTTGTGCACCTTTCCAAATCGCCTGAAAATACGTCTGGGAAATTCTGTTTTAACTGCCGCTTAAGTTTTTCTGCCCCCACATTCGAATCCTCAACCTTTTGGCAAAATGAGCTTAAAGGCAGATCCCATAGTCTAAACTTTTCGAACAGATCACTTCGAAAGAGGTTGTTGGATTTTCGCATGACAAAAGTTCTTGCTTTTTCAACCCTGTTCTGGAAAAAATATTCGTCAATAATTCTCCTTCGAAAATAATTTTTTCGACACTGACGCTTCTCGTCGTTTTATGTGACTGAAGCATAGCGAGTCTCCCAATCCTCTTCCATGTCTGTACATTAATAATGGAAATGTCAGACCCACTATCAAGCTGTAGCCCTACTTTCTTTTAAAACCATTTTACCTGTACATATTTCCAGATATTTTGTTCCTCAGGTTCAATTTACGTAAGTTTAATAGATGTCTTTCTACCAGATTTTTTCTACAATGGTCTTTCTGGTCGCAGTTGTCACATTGTCTGAATTTGTAGGGACACTCATTGTACCAATGTTTATTTCCACACCTCCAACATGCCCAGGTGGATCTTTTTTCTGTTTCTTTCTCTGGTTATTTTTTGAAGTCGAACTGTTTTTTTGATGGATCTTTTTAATATGCGACACTCCGCTTTCCTCTATGTCACGACTGTCTTGTTTCAACGCAATAAGCCGTTCACAGTCTTTCACTAAGTTTTGTAGTTTTAAATCGGTTCGTTTCCGAGTTTATTTAAAACACGATGCCTGATTTCAGCGTCTTTATATAAGACCAGCCCTTGCACAAATATTAAACATTTAAAGTTATCTGCTGATAATTCCTCCAGTTTAAAATCGTCGCAATGCTTGTTCATTATACTTGCATAAGTATTGTAGTCGTCTTCCTCTCTTCTAGTAACGTTCATACATTTATATCGCCTATGGAAAAGATACGTTTTTGCAGAAAACAGTTCTGTAAGTAGCGTAACTGGTCTTCTTTGGGAGAATAAAATTCACGAACTTTGTATGCTCGGCTGTTCCCAATTTCCTTACAAAACCTAATTTTTTCGCGTCTGACCAGGTACCACAATCCGATATAAAATATCCTCATATCATCATTCATGGACGAAAGTGGCATCGTCTTCTGGATTATAATTGAACTTTTCAATAGCGGCCCACGTAGCTGTTTAAGAAAATGCGTTATGATTATTGTCCGCTTTAGTTAACTGTGTCGCATCCAGAAGTATTCTTTGTTCCTCCTGTGTTTTTATCAATATTTCCTCGAAGCGTTTCTGTTGTTGAAGCTTTTTTTCTTCAAATGCTTGTTTACATCTCTCTCCTCTTTCTACTTGTTGTTGAATTTGCTGCTTTTGCAACGCGAGATTTTGCTCTGCCTTGTAACGGAACAATTCCAACAGTGAATCTTTGAATTTCGCATCCATCATACGAATTCAATTTACAATTTACGCTTGTATTAAAGAAGTATTCTTTAGTAAAAAAAAATCAACCAATTTTTTTCTTTGAAGAACAACAGCTTATCAGTCATTTTGTAACTTAATTTGTTAAACGCTATATTTCTAGTCTTGCTAGAAACAATCCAGCGAAATAACATTTGTTTAACATTTCTTTATTTGCACGCGTTTTTACGTAGCAAAAATAAAATCCGTCGCTTTAAATATCCGACGAATTCGTACGGGAAACTTTTAGTTTTTTTTAACCCTCTTTGCCTTTTGCAAAAAAATGACTTGATTCTTTACGTGTTTGCTAAGCACAATGACGTACGCGAATAATTATTTTTCATGGTCTGTCTCTTTTTCTCTTGACAAAGTCAAGAGTGTTTTTTTTCAAATCCCAGATGTTATCGAAATAACGATAAGCTTACACGATATTTTCTAGTTGGTTCTGGACATTTAACTTTGCAGAATAAAATTCTTACCGTAGGAAAAATAGCTTCTGGTGAAGAAAAAATTAACCCTATTTCCCTTTCTAAAACACTTGGTAAGTGTGTTCAATTATTAAATAATTGACAGCATTCGCATTTTTCGCTGTAGATTTTAGTAGCAAGTTTTTCTCGTCTCAAAATAACTATTGTAGTAATTAATTCGCTGTTAATCCTTGCGTATCCAAATATCTGTTGAAATTACGAAGGCGTTCTGCCGTAAAGATTTTACGAATCTTTATTCCAATAACTATTGGTGATTCTCTGAAGTGAGGGTAGTTTCGATTACTTGTCGCCAATCTGTTGTGTCGTGGAACAACAGTGGAAATAAGAACAATCAAGTCGAGGCTCGGTTAAGGAACAAGTGTATTAACAATAATGTACAAAGATAGGAAAGCGTGTATATCTGCAGGGCACTCGGCTAGCACTTGAAGTGCAGTCGCATCTCTCTCACCGGTGTTGGAATTACTAGCGCTATTTATAGTGCTAATCGGTGTAAATGCCTGTGTTCAAGGAAGGCCGGTATAACACTTTCGAAAATAGGGATGGTGCACTAATAATGGAGCTTCATTTTGTGATACAAATTTATTTATTTTTCTACATAGTCATCATCATTTTCAATGCACTGTTGCCAGGAATTCGATGACGCATCTGTTCTTCTGACGCACGTCCATGACAGAGCTTGCTGTATTAGAGTACCACACTTTCTATATCTGAAACAAAGATGAGAAAGTTTCAGGTCATGAACGTATAAATATACTTCACATAACAATGCAGTTTGTAATTTCCTCTAGTCCATTGAGACGGTATAAATAATAGGAAGCGATTTTGCAAACACGGTCAGCACTATAGCCCGACCCGGTACTTTTAAGAGAGGGGAACACGCCAAATATCTACACCGGTGAAGAACGTGAATTCGATTTTTAAAACGAACAATTACATATATTTAAGTATTTATTTAAATTATATATATTTATAACTATTTATTTAACGTGAAAACGAACGAATAATATTTATAGCTTTTTATTTAACAGAAAAACAAACAAAATAAAAACAAAATGTGAAAGGTAAACAATGTTTAAAATCTCTACTGCTGTCGGATACATCTAATTAGGCAGGGAAAACTCTGTCTTTTTTCACGCCGTCTCGGTAATTTCAGTTTTCATGATGAAAAACAAAAATTTAAAAAAAAAACATAAAACTTAAAAAAAGTAAAACTTAAAACAAAACGTAAAACTTAAAAAAAAAAAACAGACGTAAAACCTTAAAACTCAAACGTAACAGAAAAAAACGTAAAACTTTATCGTAAAAACAAAACTTTATCGTAAAAAATATTATATACAACAAAACCCAAAAAACTTTACAACAAAAGTAAAACTTTATCTTGGGCAATGAAAATAACACAAGTCATTCAACAAGCGTGTAAAAATCTAATTCACGTTTACATCGGTGTAGATATTTGGCGTGTCCAGCTCTTTAAAAGTACCGGGTCCGGGTCGCCCTGTAGTGCTGGCCGTCTCTGCAAAATCGCCTAATAGGAGGCATTACTTATGGAACGCCCCGCGTATATATACATACATAGAGAAAGACACACACACACACACACACACACACACACACACACACACACACATATATATATATATATATATATATATATCCGCGCTGAGTCGTAGAAATTTTCAGGTTGGTATTTGGGGGCGCATTAATTCACTGGGAGTATAGTTTTCAAAATTCTTTTTCATGAGTCCAGTTGCTCCAATAATAACTGAAATTATATATATATATATATATATATATATATATATATATATATATATATATATATATAGTGTGTGTGTGTGTGTGTGTGTAACGTGTGTGTATATATACGCGTGCATATATACATATGATATGTGAATAAATCTGTTTATATCTCAGCCTGATCTACGTATTTAATTCAAACAGCTGTTTCTAACAAACAATACGCATAATTGAATTAATTCATTGGTAACGGTTAATTCAATGCTATTATTGTTCGAATAGTGAAGGATGGTTTGGGGTTTTTGTTTTTCTTTTCATTGACAGATTTTGACATTTAAAAAACATCATTAGTTATGGATAATTTGTCGATTAATTCGCTCGCACATACTTGAGAGATTATCAGTCCATGAGGTTTCATTATTATTATTATTATTATTATTATTATTATTATTATTATTATCATTATTATTATCATTATTATTATTATTATTATCATTATTATTATCATTATCATTATTATTATCATTATTATTATTATTATTATTATTATCATTATTATTATTATTATCATTATTATTATTATTATTATTATTATTATTATTATTATTTTTCCCACACGGGTTGTAATCAGTGTTTATTCATTAATACTACAGGTACTGTTGTGACTCACCCCCTCGATTTCCACTACCCTCCGCTACTTTTGATAACCGTTGCAAATCAATTAACATTTTTACAACAAATGTTTACCAATGATTTCTCACTGATTGCAATCATTGGTTTTCTTTTGCAAACAACTCCATTTAATGTTAAGGCACGATCATTTCGATTATAATTATAATTATAATCGAAATTACATTATAATTATAATTATAATCGAAATTACAGAAATCCTCGTGGGAACATAATTTTCTTCTTAATTAGGCTATTAGACAAATATACGGTCTAGAAAACAAGTCATGCGACAGTTCCTCAACTTCAAAAGAGATCTACTATCATATATGACCTCTATAAAATTAAATCAGTCGTAATATTTTATTTAGTTCGAAATATTAATAAGAAAACGTATTTGGCCTTTGGGCTAAGTTCAGATTGTAGTATCAGTTCTGATCCTGCAACTAAACTTTTTTCTGTCCTCGGTCACTGGAGGAGAGGTCCTTATGTTTGTTCCTATCCAGTTTACCACTTTTGGGCGGGGGGAAGCTTGGGGTTTCGCCACATTAAAAACCGACCTTGTGTCTAACTCTGCCCTAGTGGAGAAGCAAGTAAATAGACAGAGTGTAGTATCTGTTCTGGGGCTGCACTTAAGTTAATTTGTTCTTTGTCAACAGAGTTAAAACCCTTTTTTATTTTTGCCTACTTCCATAGTATAACTTAAAATATTGCAGCATTAAGAACACAACACCGTCGCCCCTTTTTATTATACGATACCTCCGTTCAGTCTCGAAAGACAAAGGATACCCCCTGCATGGGCAGCTGTGTTACATGATAAGGGCTGTCCCCTGTTCATGTAAGTATAAAAATAGAGAGATTAGTTAAAATGAAAATAAGAGAAAGCAGAAATCGAACCCTGGACATAAGTTTTAAAGAACAATAGGTTTAAATGGAATGTCCAGTAAATTGTTAATTCGGATGAAATAAATAATAAATAAACTATTCAATTGTTAAAAGAATGTGGATAATAAAATATGAGTTAAATAAATTAGATATGTAGGTTAAATTCCTTTGTGGAAACAACACAAGGAAAATAGGTTATTGGGAAATCAATGTCGAAAACGTGCAAAGTCGCGCATGTTGAGACACGTGAATTTTGCTCACGTGGCCGGGATGCATGGAGTTCTCAATATAGCAGGTGGGAGTTAGTTGGTCGGGAGAGAGTCAGAGAGAGTCAGAGACAGTCAGAGAGACAGTCAGAGGAGACAGTCAGGGGAGACAGACAGGCGGTCGTCTGAAGCGAGACGTCACTTCAGAAACTAAGATGTGAAACTTTGAGTTCTTAATGAGGAAATCCCGACCGGTCGTCAGAAAATAAATTCATCATGTGTTTGTGATAAAGCTCATCTTTGTGTTTGTGATTTCTACAAAAAGGTAAATTGTATTGTTATTATATGTCTGTGTTATAAAATGTCATTACAACAACATCTCTCTCTCTAAGATACAACATCATATGTAATAAGACAAGAACTCTCACTAAGAACTCACGTAACATACGCGCACAAGTGGTATAGTCTAATACTAATAGTAATAACTATATAACAGCTGCACGCGTAATTGTGAGGCAAGGGTTGCGCAATCTCTAATAACACCTCTCCTGAATCGGCATTGTTTGAGTCAAGGAGAAGTCCAAGACGACTGACAACAATGCCAAGATAAGTGGAAAGCAAATACAGTAACTGGAATTCCCAAATGGTCACCCATTTAATACTGACCAGGCTCAACGTTGCTTAATTTAAATGATCCAACGGGAACCGGTGTGCCAATGCGATTATGCTATTATTATTACTGTTCGAACTTTGCGAGCAAAAAAATATAGAAAGATTTCCATTTCGAATGACCCTAGACAATAATTTAATTGTTACCGAAATCGGTTAACTCGCCCATTTTTCAATCAAATCGATGGGGACCCATCGGGGTGCACCGGAAGAAAGCTTCACATACTTTCCTGAAGTGACTCAGTCCACAATGTATTGTAGTCTTCATTGTACTGTAGAGAACATATTGTTTATTTAATCTTTTTTTATATATAATACCTTGTATTAAAGTTTAAATTTAAAAAAGTCAAGCATCATGATCAGTTGTGCTCTAAACAAAAACATTCATTTCGAACGCGCCCCTGTCATATCAAAGATCCTACGGATTATTTTATATGTAGCGAAATTTCTGCTTGTGTTGTAATAAAACCTCAAATGCATTTGTGTAAGATGTTATTTTTGGTCAAAATAGTCTGTTCCTTCTTTCATCGAATTATTTCGATTATCGTTTATCGATACTTATCGAAGAAATTCCGATATGAAAAACAATCTAAGAACACTGCCATGCACATAAAGTACTTCGTGTGAAATTAAATAAAAAAAAAAATTTCACCTGGCCGCTATTGAGTCCATAATATATATATATAAACAATCATGAGGTTGCTTGCACGGCAACTGACAAGGCTAATCTGCTTGCCAGTCGGTTTGCCTCAAACTCCACACTGAACTCGGTACACCACTCACTCCCTGATTTTCCTCTGCGAACAGACGCCACACTTGACGACTTGAAAATCACCCCTTCTCAGGTACATGCTATTATAAAAAACCTAGACACCTCTAAAGCATGTGGACCAGATTTCATCCCGGCTGTGCTATTAAAAAAATGCTCTGCCGAGGTTGCTCCAGTTCTGTCCAAACTTTACAATAAATGCCTTAACGAATCTTGTTTTCCCGACTGCTGGAAAACCGCCTCTGTGGTACCAGTCTTCAAGAATTCTGGTGAAAGAACTGACCCACTAAATTATCGCCCCATTAGCCTCCTCCCGCTTTTCGCCAAAATATTTGAGTCCTTAGTTAATAAAGCCCTAGTCCAGCACCTAACAGCTGCTAAACTCTTGACTGACAAACAATATGGATTCAGGCAAGCCCGTTCAACAGCAGATATCTTAACTGTAGTTTCTGAACGTATATACCGTTCATTGGATAAAACAGGGGAGGGTAGAGCGGTGGCCCTTGATATATCTAAGGCTTTTGACAGGGTATGGCACGATGGTCTTCTAAGGAAAATTAGATCATATGGAATCACTGGAAGAATTCATAACGTAATTAAATCCTTCTTAAGTAATAGAAAAATCAAAGTTGTCCTCGACGGACGTACATCCAAACAATATGACATAAATGCGGGAGTGCCTCAGGGGTCTATCCTTGGACCTCTATTGTTCCTGATATTTATAAACGACCTCCCTGATAATATTGTTTCGGAGATGGGTATATTTGCCGATGACACCACTCTCTATAACAGATATGAGGGGAAAACAAATGAACACATATCCAAGAAAATGGCAGAAACACTAGAGGATGACCTCCAATCCGTAGTGGAATGGGGACAAAAATGGTTGGTCTCATTCAATGCTGCTAAGACTAAGCTTGTTTCCTTCAATAACTACAAGAAACCTTCTCTACCACCAATAGCAATGGCCAAGAACACATTGCCTGAAAGTACTTCTTTTAAACTCCTCGGCCTAACGTTTACAGGGAATATGAACTGGAATAGATACATTGAGAGCATTGCCAAGGCTGCTGCAAGGAAGGTTGGCTCCCTCTACCGTGCTAGAAAACTACTTACGCCTGCCAGTATCCTATACCTCTATAAGGCAACCATTCGCCCATGTATGGAGTACTGTTGTCACATCTGGGCTGGTGCATCTGCTGCTTGTCTCTCGCTCCTGGACAGGGTTCAAAAAAGAGTCGCAAACCTGATAGGTCCTGAACTGTCATCTGGGCTTCAACCTCTGTCCCATCGACGAGATGTTGCATCCCTCTGCCTGTTCTACAAATACTTTAATGGTGAATGCTCTGACGAACTGCAAACACTTGTACCTCCCCGACGTAACTACCCCCGACAAACCCGACAAGCTACTAAGTCTCATCCCTTTACAGTGGAGATCCCTAGGTGCAAGAAAGCCTTTTACTCCAATAGTTTCTTCCCCAGAACTGCGGGTCTTTGGAACTCCCTTCCGGGATTCTGCTTTCCCAACTGCAATGATATGCAGAAGTTCAAGTGTAATGTTAACAAACATCTTTCTACTCTTCTCCCTTCATAATGACCCCGCTAATTAATTCCCTAATAGTAGCCCCCTGCTTCAAAGTGGCACTGTGCCTTGTTTGGGGTGAAAATTGAATAAAAAAAAAAAAAAAAAAAAAAAATATATATATATATATATATATATATATATATATATGTGTGTGTGTGTGTGTGTGTGTGTGTGTATATATATGTGTGTATATATATATGTATATATATATATATGTATATATATATATGTATATATATATTATGGACTTTATGGAATATATATATATATATATATATATATATATATATATATATATATTATTATTATTATTATTATTATTATTATATGGTCTGTTCCTTCGTTCATCGAATTATTTCGATTATCGAGACTTATCGAAGAAATTCCGATATTAAAAACAATCTAGGAACACTGTATTGCACATAAAATACTTCGTGTGAAATTAAAAAAAAAATTCACGCAGCCGCTTTTGAGCCTATAAAAAATGTATATATATATATATATATATATATATATATATATATATATATATAATATATATATATATATATATAATATATATATATATATATATATGTTATGGCGTCTAGGGACTGAATACCAGCTTGTAGAATTAAAGGTAACTTTAGAACTGGGTTCGAATCCTTTAACCAACAGTAATTTTTATTTCCACTACTGCAAATTGCTTGAACATAAAGCACTAGTGTATATAGATACACAATATATATATTTATAATAATAACACACACACAGACATATATATATGCATATAAATTTTTTGTGTATTGATATTAATATTAAAACCCCTTCTTTTATTTATTTAAAAAGAAAATACACATTTGTTACTTGTTATATATGTTTAAAAAAAAATGAAATTTGCTAGGTGGAGGTCGAACGACAGCATTACGAATATACATACGTAACGTAATATCTATTTGTTCATGTTTTAATTTTTACCAAACATGTCTTCATTGCTCAGTCATTAACATCAAAGGAAAAAGTAAATTGTAAGCTAAACGTTTTGGTTTCGATTCGCGGTGGTGGCGCACGAGTCATATTAAAAAAAAATTAATCATTACTATATATTAGGTTTAAAATAATATAATATAATATAATATATACAAACTCCTATAAATATGTCTATCTATCTCCATATTTTAAAACTACATCCCCTCCGAAACTAAAAGTCGCAGAGCGGCGCTAGGGGCCTCCAATGATTGGATTTTTTTACGGAGAGTTTTTTATAGGTCGTTACTCAATTGAAATATTTTTAAGGGGTCAAAAATGATCCCAAATTGAAAAATCGTGATACATTTTATATATTCATCTTAGTTTATTGTTAATTTTTAATTTTTAAATTTTTAATGTGTGTCATGTTGGTACAGTGGTAACGTAATCAGCTTTGAATGCAACAGTTTCGGTTTAGAATTTAGCTGATTGCACTTTTTTTACTTTGGAAATCACGACTCTATGATAATATATACAAAATCTGGACAATTTGAAATAGCATATTTAAGCGTATTTTACGCCGGGGATAAGCCAGCCCCAGCCACCGCTAGTTATAAATACGAAATCTGTATTAATTAAATATATTTAATTATATTTTTCGATCGGGCAATCCCGGGCGGCCTCCTCGTATCCTCGTATATATATATATATATATATATATATATATATATATATATATATATATATATATATATATATATATATGTGTGTGTGTGTGTGTGTGTGTGTGTGTGTGTGTGTGTGTGTGTGTGTGCGTATATATATATATATATATATATATATATATACATATATATTTCCCGTCAAATAACGTCATAGCTCACACGAATTATGAAAGCTAATAAACCGGTTGCTCAAGTAGCAGAATAATCGCCTCGCGTGCAAGAGATTCCGATTTCGAATCCCAAGTCCGGATGTGTTTTACTGATGAGCTTAAGTGACCTTCCGGTTCATTTTGCTTTCATGATCGTGTGAGCTGCGACGTTGTTTGACTGTGGAAATAATAATATAATTTCTATCATCATGTAAATTCATATATATATAGGAAATTTATTACTGTGGGTCCAGAATGAGTTTACATATTGTTTCAACTAGAGAAAGAGCCCCAAAGAGAGGAAATATCCAACTAGCATCGTCAGAATTCATAGATGATTCATTCTGACGATGCTAGTTGGATATTTCCTCTCTTTGGGGCTCTTCCTCTAGTTGAAACAATATGTAAACTCATTCTAGACTCACAGTAATAAATTTCTTATATACTGCTCTGGCTACATATTGAGCACTCTATTCCGGTGTTTTCACCACTGGTAAATAAATAAATAAATAAATATATATATAAATTATATATATATATATATATATATATATATATATATATATATATATATATATAGTAGAGATATAGAAGGCTATCACAATGCGAGGAATGAAATATAGTCGTTGTTGGTAAGAGAAGACGAAAACAAGTGGCGATTTACAAATCAATAAGTACTTACATATATGTCTATATGTACATATATTTAATCATGTGTGTACTTATTGACTTGTAAATCGCCACTTGTTCCCGTTTTCTCTTACCAACAAGCACTATATTTCATTCCTCACATTGTGACAGCCTTCTAAATCTCTACTACATACCTATCCCACACAATGCTTCAAGCAAACTACATATCAATCATATATATATATATATATATATATATATATATATATATATATATATATATATATATGTAATGTCTCATTGTTTGTGTATATATGTTAATACAATGAATCTATGGTGTTTCGAAAATAGTTCTCAATAATAAGTGATATTTTCCTAAAATATTATTTATAAAAACGTGTTTTTCTACACACCTGCATACATGTTTCAACTGTGAATATGTATGCACCTATGAAGCCGTAGCTTTTAGTTGTAGCTGAAACATAATGTCTGTATTTATATAACTGAAATGTTTCAATAAATAAATTGATTATATATATATGTATATATATATATATATGTATAACTACTTCATTTACTCACATAAAATTAATATGCGAAAGTATAAATTTATGCGTAAACTTTAAGTATATACTTCAAAAGTGTTCGATACGTAGGTAGAGCTAGTTAGTAAGTTATAAATAATATATGGCCATTAAGCTACACTGAATATTCCGCGTTTCATCCACTCTAGGACTCTTCAGGCTTATGCGCATATATGTATGTATATTGTATGTGTGCTATATATATGCTTTTAAAGAATTGGAAAATAGAAAAAGAGAAAGATCGATAGATACATGAGATGTAAGTAGGTGAATAGATATAAAGATAAAACTACGGCGAGAGATAAAGAGTGTAGGTGAGAGTGGGGAGATGGTGAGGGTGTTTAATGGTTCAATTTTAGTGTTGGAATTTTGACGTGTTTATTAAGCATAAGATTGGAACGAAATATTTTCTGCTTGGCTACTCTTCTAAATTGACTGTCATTCTAAATCGAGGCGTCTTATTTCTCTCTTTCTCGTTGTCTCTCTATTTCAAGCAGTCTCTATCTCTATTTCTCTCGGTCGCTCGCTCCTCTTTCAAACGAAACACTTGATTGAAAATCGAGAAGGCAACAGCCAGCGTCCCGCCCTTGGTTTCTGTCAACGTCGCTAAATGGTGGTCAAAGTTTTCCGTGAAAACAATTAGAACGTTAGAAGTAAAATGATCGCCGATGCTACACAACACCACAAGACAAAGAACAACAATCTCGTTAGATGCGCCCATATATACATAAATTATAGACCATCCTTCTGTCTGTCGGTTTCTACCCGACGTTTGTGCCTACAATTTGACAACTGAAAACTTTTAGATACGTCCAATCATTTGTGTGTGATATTTTGCTCGTTTGTCTCCCGGTTAGTATATCTTATGGCGCTTCAATTCGAAATTGAACATTTGTAGATTCGTACAAGTACAAATTTTTGTCTCGGCATAAAGTGTAGCATCTGTTCTGATGTTACCTTTTTTCTTTTTATTCTCTCTCTCTCTCTCTATATATATATATATTTATATATATATCAACGAAAAAATGAATGAGCTTAAAAGGAATGCGCACACACACACATACACACACACGCACACACACATATATGTATTTTAGCAGTTAGCCCGGCTTGCTCGGGTCGTATGTACTGTCTATAACTTTATATGAACATGTATACATGCATATTAAAAAGTGACTTATGTCCAGGTAACCTACATCTAAAATTTCAAGTGTTTAGGCTCAAAATTGGCGGAGAAGTTTGGTAGAGCCTACAAAGGTCAACCTTTTTAACTTTGACCTCTTCGCAGTTAAATTTTCGCCCCAAAATTGATTTAAAAGCTTGCTGCGTGTCTGAAATACCCTTTATGTAAAATTTCAAATGTTTAGACAAAAAATTGGCTGAATAGTTTGCTAGAGACCACAAAGGTAAAATCTTTTGAACTTTGACCCCTTGGCAACCAAATTTTCGGCCAAAACCCATTAAAAAGCTTGCCCTATGTTTGAATACACTTTATGTAAAATTTCAAATGTTTAGACATAAAATTGGTTAAGTAATTTTGTATAGACCGCAGAGGTAACATTTTTTAATAACTTTGACATCAATTTTGACCCCTTAACATTTATTGTTTTGGGCTCAAATCAAATTAAAAAGTTTGATCCATGTCCAAGTAACCTATATCTAATATTTCAAGTTTTGCGACGAGTGGCAGAGGAGTTTGGTAGAGTTTTAAAAAGTAAACTCTTTGAACCCATTGAAAGCCAAATTTCTGGCTGTGAACTGATTAAAAAGATTTTCCAAAATCTCAATACCCCTTATGTCAAATCTCGAATGTGTAAACTGAAAATCGACAGAGTAGTTTGGAAAGGGAAATGTACGCACACAGACACACAGGCAAACAATTGAACTTTTATAGATATAGAGACATGAAATAACAAATGTAAAAGCAAATGTTTATTTAACTTTACACACATCTATTTATATATATGTATATTTCTGTGGAAATATGTTTTATTTCCTTATAATATATACCAATGGTTATTTAAGAAGCTATATGTAATTACAGAGCAATATAATGAATGAATGACAAAAGTCTATATTCTATATTAGATTCACTAATTGATATAATAATTAAGTGATTGATTTTGCGCTACCAAACAGATACTATCAAGAATTGTAAATGTACACCTGAATTAAAGAGTTACATTATAAGATGGTCAACATCTCGAACTTTGGAATATAGATTTTTGTCATGCATTCACCACACACACACACACACACACACACACACACACACACACACACACACACACACACACACACACACACACACACACACATATATATATTTATATATGCATATGACGTTACTAATCATAAAATCGCATATATGGGGTATTATATCTAAGTAAATGAGCTTACAAGGAATGATTCTTTAGAAAGCAAACCTGGCCAGATAGTATATATATATATATATATATATATATATATATATATATATATATATTACGCGTGTTTGTATGTTTGTGTAAAGTTCACCATGTATGTACTTTTTTAGGTCATCATCAGTGTTCATACACCAACAAAAAACAACTTACAAGGGGAATAACTATATATATATATATATATATATATATATATATATATATATATATATATATATACTAGCAAATGTACCCGTCGTTGACTGGATTCAAAAACAGTCTACAGGAAATCAACTCTGATTTATGAAAGTATGATAGGTTATAAAAAGGAAGGGTTGTAAAGAGATAGCTTCGAATTTGGGGGTATCAAAACCAAAGCAAAACGTGATTAAATTAAAAATAAAATAGATAAACCCCATATTTTTTATACCATACCTGTTCACACTGAAACACTTATCACAATATTCTGTGGATCTATATTAAAAAACCTTGTTAAACTTTGTGACATATTTCCATTCTATGGAGGTCAGGTACGAACGAACACCCCATAATTTTATTATACCATATTTCTTCAAACTGAAACATAATTATCAAAGTATACTAACGTAGATAGATATGAAAAGTCATTATTAAAGTTTGTGCCTATTTCCATTCTATTGAAGCCAAGCACGAACGCAGACTCCACAATTTTATTGTACCATCCCTATTTAAGTTAAAACATACTTATCAAAGTATTCTTATGTACATCTACATCAAAAACACTTTTAAACGTTTATTTTTAATTTTTTAATTTCTTATTTCCATACTTTGTGGACCATGCGCGAACACAGACCCCACAATTTTAATGAACCACCGTTCTGCCAGATCAAACATACTCATTACTGTGTCTCGATACATCTTCTATCATTATATGTAATCAGTTTTTAAAAATATAGGAGCCTATTCGTGACCACACAGACACACCCACACACATTCAGCCTTATATTATAGATATATATGCATACATATAATGTAAATATATATATATATATATATATATACATACATATATATAATGTAAATATATATATATATATATATATATATATATATATATATATATATATAATTACATACCAGTTATCACATCAATCTGTTCCAAATCGAGATTTTGATTTTCTCATATGCGTTATATAATTTATTTAATTATTGCTTTATGTAGGTGACTTTCTATATTAATTTTTTTTCTGATAAGCCCTTTTTCAATGTTTCTTTGTTCATACAGCTGATGCTGCCAGCACACAAACTATCAGATATAGAAAACAACATTACACATAAGTGAATTGAAAAAAAACAAAACAAAAAAAAACATAATAGTTGTTCCAATTAAGGAACATCATAAATTCCGGAAATTCGAAAACACTTACTACAAAACTGTACCTAAGGAAAAGTACCCTCACATGAGAAATACACTCGGACATCGAGGATATCATTAAACAGTGCTATTTGAAAGTATGTATGCATGCATGAAGATATATATATATGTGGTGACTTCCTCCAGTCTTCACAGGCTATTGATTCCCACTGTAAGAGTCCCTGCGCACAAGTTAGTGTAGCAAGTGTTCCACAATCTTCGGCCACACCTCTCCTGACTTGACATTGTTAAATACCAGAAGACTGAAAACAATGCCGAGATAAGCGGAGAACACATACAGCGCCTAGAATTTCCAAATGGTCACCCATCTAGTACTAACCAGGCTCAACGTTGCTTACTTCGATGATCTGACGACAACCGGTGTGTTAACGTGATTATGCCCTATATACATTAGTTATGTCCGATATATATGTATATATATATATATATATATATATATATATATATATAGCAAAAATGGTAATTAATAAAAACCTGTAGAAAGTGCTCAATACTATTGTAGAACAAATATGCGTTTTATTTTTTATCACCATTTTTATTTTTTTAGTTACATATGTTTCACTTGCCGGATGTTGTTGGTGATCCAGTAACCTCGTCAGACTTTACAGAAATATATATATATATATATATATATATATATATATGTGTGTGTGTGTGTGTGTGTGTGTGTGTGTGTGTGTGTGTGTTAAATGAATTACAGTTGGAAAGTGACTTTTTTTATTACAGTTAGTTGAATTTACTTCTTTACACTTTTCTTATTTTCTAGAAATATTTCTATTGAATTTCTTGCCCACATGCCCCTATTCCGAATTCTTGAGTGTAAGCTGTCACCAGCGAACCCTTTCTCTTGTAAAAAACAGTTAATTTAGACAAACAAATAATAAATGATATGCAGAGTGGAACTATAAAATTCTCGCCCTAGTTGAGACGACATGATTCCGTTTCCGTTTTATGTTAACAGGTTTTCCTTTATTCATACCATTTACTAGTTGGGAAGGTGTGTACAAATAACAAAAGCGATAGGAGCCTTCTATCATGTCTGAAAATGCCACAATGTTCAACGAGCCAGATCGGAGATGCGCCGCTGTACAATTCATGCTCTCTACAGATCAAAGTTATGACAAAAAGACCATTGCCAGTACCTTCAAAATAAATCACTGGATTGCCATGAATAGCAAGGACGTGATCAGGGTAACGAAAAAAAAAGTTTCTGGTCACGGTTACAAACTTTGGTGTAGTTTCAAGTGAGGCCCACAGCATGGCACCTCATATCTTCGAAGTCGGCTTGAAAGTCGACATAAAAGTGTACCTGAATGTGTAGTAGAGTGTGGTGATCCCCTAGTGCCATCAGGTAGCCGTTGGTAGACGCTGTTGTGACAGCGAACCTCGGCGCCGGCCCACCAGTCCAAAGAGACCTGGGCCTCAGATGGAGTGCTACGATTTTGTACCCATTCTCTCACTGGCATTCTTTCTCCTCCCCCGATCTAAACACTTCGTGTAGTCATACGTCGAGAACATCACCAACATGACATCTCACAAGACCGAAGCTAGCGTGATCGCCGTCATCCGCCGAGTATTCGCTGAGCTTCTGCCGAGCTTCGGGCAGCGCTTGTGGAAAAGGCATGCTATCAGTTCCGGACCTGTATCGAGGTGGTGACTGAGTCTGAAGGTGGTTACATTGAATAGATGTCAGCTGTACTACATAATCAAGTTACCTGAATTGATTTTGTTAATATTTTTTTTAAATAAAGCCATAGTGTTGTTTTATTTAGGCAACACTTTTATTGTTCCACCTTGTATTTGTTTTTTTTCGAGACTCGATTTATATGATGGTTTTCAAAAAAGAAAAAGAAAATAATTTTTACTTAATATTTAAATTACAAACAATTACTCTCGCAAATTTTAATGGATTTTGTAAAATTCATCCGTAAAGAACGTTTTATGTGTACTTTTTTGTTTTAATTATAAATGCCTAGCTGATCTGTCCTGATTACATTTAAAAGAACACTTACGTAGGTCTGTCACGCTTAAGTATGAAATTGACATTTCAGCTAAGTCTATATAACTTTATATGCAATGTCCAACTATCCACCACTTTTCTTGTGCGTCACGATTACGTTTGAAATAACAGTTTTAGATATACCAACTTAATTTGAAATTGGACACCCGTTCCTGTTTTCTAATATCTCAATGCATTTTAAATATCTTCCTGATCTATTTATACAAATAATATACCGTATTCTGTTATAATAAAATCGAATTCCCGTCTGTTCGTTCACAATTTTATTACTTTGTTATTTTAACGACAAGTGCTCGTCTGAGCTCCAATCTATGCCCCCCTCGCCAAACTTTCACAAAAAACACTCGTCTAGCTGAAAACACTATCAATAATTTCCCCCACTCTTTATCTGTGCCTAAACCCAAACGTAGATTCCATGAACAAAGCTTCTTTCTTAGAACGGTACGCCTGTGGAACTCTGTTCCGTCTGCCTGCTTCCCACCTGACTACAATATGGCCGTCTTCAAGTCAAATGCAAACAAGTTCTTAAGTTAACAAATTTACCGAATCTCCACTACTAACGATTACTATGATTCTGATACTGTGCACACTTTTACACTTATCCTCGAGTGGCCTCTGTGCCTTGATAAGTGGTGACTCCTATGTAGTAAAAAAACAATGTAAATAGATACATTGTTTCACAAATTCATTTTCTTACTGAAACCGGACTTTCACACACTTAAATTCCAACATGATTTCTATATATACTATGTATTCAAATGGGATCTACATTGGTTCAAATAAAAGAGTTTCCAACGTCATTTTGCAATCAGCGTTGTGGAGCAGTGGATTAGGAGGTTGCATTGTAAGCTTTAGTTTTGACGTACACGTAACGGTGGTCTTTTTTTTTTTTACTTTAAACAGGATTGTTTTGTAATTATATTAAAAAAATCCTTATTACGATTTGTTCATCAGAAAACTGAATGGTAAGTTTTTATTTATAAGAAAACAATTCCAATCCAAATAAACTAAAAAAAATCCAAATCAAATAAAAACTTTTATCATTTAAATTTTTCTTATTCCAAGTGTCACATTTTTGACATCGTAACTGCTAATTGTTTTTGTTTTACTTATGCATTAAAACAAAGTCTATTTTTTATTTCTGTTTTCGTTACAACCGACCCTAACTATAAACGTTTTTAAAACTGAGGCAGCATTAAAAAAAGTTCAATTAAACTGATATATAATCATGAAAAGTACTCAATATCCGAAGAATAGCTTCTTATTTTCGTATTCCTCCTGCCGAAATATCTTGTGGGAAGGTTCGCATGTAGTTCTTCTTTTCTGAAGCGATTAGATTTTCGTGTTTTTATCCGTTTTTTAATTTTTTATTTTTGAAAGTGGTGTTAGCAGCTGTGTCCAAACAGAACTTCATGTCTACCCAGGCAACGCCGGATATCCATGGTAATATATATATATATATATATATATATATATATATATATATATATATATATATGTGTGTGTGTGTGTGTGTGTGTGTGTGTGTGTGTGTGTGTGTGTAAAGTTCACCATTTTTAGGTCATCATCAGTGCTCATTCACCAATAAAAAACAATGACAATCTACATGGGGAATAACTTTTTTGAATGACAGAACTAGGGAGGACATCTGAAGTAGCTTCGGATAAATATTACTGCAATTTTGTTTCATTAAAATTCTCATTCATAACGAAATTAATTCACCAAATGTAACCATATTTGTACTATTTTTCTGTACTTTATAAATATAAAATCGAATATATATATATATATATATATATATATATATATATATATATATATATATATATATATATATATATAATAAAATAATAATTACAGTTAAGTTTACCAAAATAATCCAAGGTGGCAAAACTAAAGTATATTATAAATATTGAAGAGTTAATATTTATAAAGTAATCTCAACCAGATGTAAAAGCTCGCGAAAACCAAATAGAAAATAGAGTTTATAGTAAGAACAAATAGTTAATAAAACAAAACATATTTTATTTTAATAAGGAAACACCAAATAAGTTTCGAAGAAATACTTTCTTTCTCATCAGAGGGTAGGATTTAGCAAAACGCGGGATCGGATTTTGCTTTCAAAAGTATTTAATGAAACTGCAAGTAAGTCATAGATCTTACTTGGTACAAATAGTGAAGGAGAGGGAACATGGTGAGGAAAAAGGCGATTTCACGTGAATGGATAGTCTGGTGAAGGGGAAAATATCCAATAACGCTAAAAAACAAACAAAATAAAACACTATATATAGAATATTTATATAATATATAAGAAAATATACAGCAGTTCTCGTTAAATCACTGAAGTTAAGAAACGGTGAACCTGGTCAGTACTAAAATGGATGACCCTTTGGGAATTCCAGGTGTTGTATATGCTCCCCATTTATCTCGGCATTGTTTCCAGTCGTCCAGTATTTCTCCTTGCACCTGGACTCAAACACTGCCAATTCAGAAGATGTGGGGTAGAGATTGCGCAACCCTTGCCTTACAAATACACGCGTATCTGTTGTCTCTCGAGACTAAACAAACTTATGGATTAAAGAAAACTAAGGCTAAAACACTAGCGGTGAATACTAATACGCTTTTATTTTTTCTATGAAAATAACTGAAATTTTTTGCCTGGGCACCATAGATACGTATTTAAATTGTATATTTAGTATTTGCGGGAAAAGTATTGGTCATTTATTTTCGAATGTTTTCTGGAAATTTTGTAAATCCAGATTACCTAGAATACACACTTCTCTAAAGATTGTCGGAACAATCTTCGTGGTATATACCTTCTCTAGTGCTTTTTAGTGGTTTTCTCTAAATTTTCACTTGCAAACCCTTGTTGGGTAACAAATATGTCATCTATTTCTTCATTGGTTGTCACCGATAGTGATTTTAAGAATATTGATTGTGAGCTCCGTAGATGACAACAATAATGAAGCAAATCTATTTTCCCTGAACCTGACCATTTTGACGTATCAAACTCCACAAGAATTGAAATTCTTGTAACTAAAATTTCCGTGATAGTTTCGTTGGAAATATCTTTTCATGCATAGAGTTTTAGTGAATAGGATGGACACGGAACTATTTGAAGATAGACATGAAGGATGAGGTGTGTCAGAAATTTCGTGAAAAATATTGATAAATTCCACCCCGTCTTTCCAAGCTTATAACTCCTTGCAAAATGTAATTCAAACCCAAATTTTCTTTTCAATTAAAGGAATCAAGAACCAAGGTTTCATTAAAAAACAAAACAAAAACAAACAACGTGTTTTTAAAAAAGAAAAAAGGTTTTAAACTTCGGACTTCACAGGTAAATTTATAAAAAACACTACTTTCTTTTTGTTTTAAATTTGAATATATTATTTATTGATCTTTTATCTTCAATTTGTGATATATAAAACTTTGGTGAGTAAATTAATTATTTATATTTTAATAGACACTTGAAAATGGGGGGGGCGGCTTGAATAAAAAAAAACGTTTGTCTAAAAATTCGGTTTATTTAAAAAAGCATGCAATTTCACATTGACCCTGAAAATATCGTAAAAATTGAATCAATAGAAAAATTTTGATAGATTTTAAAAGTTTAAAAATTGAAAAATACTGAGCTCGTAAAATTCAATTAATTTCATTACTGTTTTTTAAAATATAAAAAAAATATTTCTATTACTTTTAAAACAACTTTAATAGTTTATTTTGGAAGTATAATAAATAAAGAAAATAAACAACCCACTTTTAAAGGAGACATTTTTTAAAAATATTTTATTCGCAGTTTCGTGTTAGGGGTATCAAAAATTCTTACAAAAATTCTGATACACCTAATGAAGGATGATTATTTTACTGATGAGATCAGGGCGACAATCGATGTACGCAGAACGCTGAGCAAATGGTTGGGTGGATTTTGGAGATAAACGCCTACACCGTTTGAGGCGTCAACACTAGAACGAATGACTCATACTATGGATACGTATTTCGGGAATAACCGTGTTGATCCGATCAGAATAAACGAATAAGAATACATGCCTTTTGCCTTTTAATGAAATCTCCGGAAAGAACGTTTCGTGCATTGGTCAAATGAATTTTTTCTATTCGCTATTTCGGGAGTTTTTTTTTTTATATAAATGACAACACCTTCTCCCATTATTTCCGTGATGCTTAAACATTTTAATCAGTTTGAGCATTAAAGATTAACAGTTCGTTCTCTGGCCGCCATTTTCCTTCTAGATTTTAAACCTGATTTCCAAATTTTCCGATAAAATTAAAAGGGACGTTTATGCCAATCAGCAAACATTTTAATCGAAAATCATTCCATGAAAAATATATCAATATTACATAAAGTCGTCCTAAGTGAGAATACAAACTAGATCTTGGCGTTGTTTTCAGAAGTCGCGTAAATCACGCTTTCCTTAATTTATCCTTTAGTTCTTCCATTCCAGGAGCGATTTTTCTTGACAAAAACGGAAGAGTTCCTATTGTAAGAATCTATTCCATCTCATACTTATAGTTGGCAAGCTTTTGATCTTGAAATAGTATTCTAGCTCCCTACATCAAGTGCCTCCATGCCTTGTCTGAAGCAATTTTCATAAAAGTGCCACTATTAAAAAATTGAGGAAATTTATATGCATATACGACATAATTTATATGTATAAATCTTTTGCTAATCATAATGATAAATAATGAACTTGTCCAGTAAAAATAATTTGCGTTATTGCAACTATTTTCAAGTAAACTTTGAATTAATTGTTTATATATATATATATATATATATATATATATATATATATATATATATATATATATATATATATATATATATATATAACAATATATATATATTACTAATTTACATTAACAGAGTTAAAAAAACATTGACTGGTTTTATTACAAAGCTATTTACAATAATCAGTCAGTTGTATGGTTGAAATAGATATATATTTTGCATTATTTGGATTTATTCGATTACTGTTCTCATCTTGAGTGTCATTTTCTCAATGTTTCTCTCGGTGTAACCCTCGACCTTCTTCATGTGTATTTTACCAAACTCGGGAATGTTTCTGTCGAACTCGGGAATTTGGACAGAATTTCGAACAGAATATTTTATTTAATCCACGGGTTACCATGCTCTTGTTCCGTCAGCCATGACGGGGTAGAAGCCCTAAGTAATTCGTAATTATTTTTTTGAGTGTCACTCGCACTAAGAACAGTAGTCAGGAGAATCCAAATAATACACCTGACAATTCTTCATCTAGAAAATCAGAAACAAAATATATGTTATTAGGTTGGTGCAAAAAAATGTCGGTTTTCACGTATATATATATATATATATATATATATATATACAGAGAGAGAGAGAGAGAGAGAGAGAGAGAGAGAGAGAGAGAGAGAGAGAGAGAGAGAGAGAGAGAGTATAAAAAACGACATTATTTTTGCACCAACCTATTTTGTAACTACTAACTTCAGTTTTAAGTCTAACTTTTGTCCAAGAACGTTAGCATCATAAGTCAGATTTTCTTTTAAAAACATTTCAGAAATTTATTAACTGAATACATGAGAATTTACTCAAACAGTAAATATAAAATGTGTACTTTTGAATTTTGCGTTAATAAGTTGATTCAAAACTGCTTTACGTTCAGTTTTATTAGCTGTTTGGTTGGTGTAAAAATGATGTCGTTTTTTTTATATAGTTGAATGTAAAAACGACATTATTTTTGCAACAGCCTAATAATATAGATGTTCATCGAAAAAAAAGCCATATTCGTAATTTTCTACACTGGCACCATTATGCGTATTCTTTATTTGTATTGAAAATTTATCCTAAATTAAACATAAAAATGAGAAGTCAATTTAAAACTTGAAGTTTGATATAGTCATAAAGTACGAGAAAAAAAAAAACGCAGTTGGTTAGCAACACCGAAAAAAAATATACATATTTATTTATACGGTGAAATTAGTTTTTATGGGGCAGATCTTAATGGACGATTAAAATTCATGAAAGCTGACAAAGCAAAAACTCGACGTTATGAAAGATTTATTGGCGAGCCGCGATCATTTGACTGTGAAAACGTATATATGTTTTATGTTGATTAATTTACAAAGCTTGCATCATACTGCGGCCTAGGGGGAGGATATTAGATGCTATTTCACAGAGCATAGTTGTATTATTAGTATTGGCTCACAAGGAGCTTTCGCACAGGTCATCAAAGATCTCTCCTTGAAACCAACCTGTGGCGTTCCCTGGAACCTTACAAGTCTCCTCAGATTTCCAGTGCTCTTCCCCTCTTTCGATAACATTTGCAAATAAATTTGTATTATTGTAACGACCACTTACCATTGATTTCTCACTGGCAACGACCATTGGTCTCCACGGGTATTTGAGTAACAATAAACCTCCCCAAGATCTCAGTTTTCTTCGCACTGGCCTAGCGTAGGTGTGATCAGCCCTCTCTTCTCGATCCTTTCATCCTCCTTGACCCTTCTCGATTATTTGGCAAAACTCTTTGGGGGGGGGGTGCGATGTTAAAGCAATGAGGGGATGGGAAAGCAGACTTATAGATATTCAGCTTCACTGTTCTTGTTTCCATGTAACGCTTCATCTTTTGCCTCTACAGCTGCTTGTCTGACCTGCGCATATGATTCATGTATTAGTCTCCACATTCAAGGCATTTCCTCAATATTTGAACTGTTTTCATTATTGTTATTCATTGTACCTTTCAATTATTATTATTATTATTATTATTATTATTATTATTATTATTATTATTATTATTATTATTATTATTATTATTATAAATATTATTATTTTCATCATTATTACTATTATTATTGTTGCTTACCATTATTGTTGTTGATGAAATTATTATTTTTATCATCATTATTATCAGTATCATTAATATTATTATTGTTTATTATTGTTGTTCTTGTTGATATTATTATTATTGTTATCGTTGCCATCACCATTAATACTACTATCATTATTTTTATTATTATCATTACTGTGATTATTATTATTATTATTATTATTATTATTATTATTATTATTATTATTTTATTATTATTATTATTATTATCATCGTGATTATCATTATTATTAATTACTCACTAGGAGTAGTCACACAGGCCATCAACGATTGTTCTTTGAGAACAACTTGTGGTGTTCCCTGCAGTCTGAGTGACAAAAAATCTTGCCAGATTTCCAGTATTCTCCACCTCTTTTGATTATCTTTGCAAAAAAATTTGCGTTATCGCAACAGTCATTTATCATTGATACCTTATTGGCTGAGACCATTAGTCTTCACTGGGATTTGGGTGGCAATAAGCCCCCCAAGGTCCCACTATCATCCAGCGGAGTTCTGGTTAGCGCTTTCTCTTCTCGGTCTTTTCATCCTCCTTATTATTTGGTGTGGTCTTATTATTTGGTGTGGTGTCCATTTATGGTGATACAAAAACATGGAGAGGACGGTATTTTTTCATTATGCAGTTTCAGTTTTCATAATTCCATGCGATGTTCCTTCGTGTTTGTATCTGCAGCTGTTTCCGTGTCGTTTATGTGTGGTGTTAGTCTTCACATTCAAGGGTTTTCCTTAATATTCCTGCAGTTTTCATTATTGAAATGCGTTGTATGTTTTCTGCAATCCCTCGGATTTTAATCTCTCCCATTCTTTTTTCAAAGTTTTTCAGTATCGTTCCTAGCGCTTATACTATTAGTGGTGTTATCTTTACTTTTTTTCATTCTCCAGATCCCTTTAAGCTCTTTGGCCAGTTCCGTGTATTTGCTCCGCTTTTCAGTCTCCTTGCTCTTGACTCTGAGGTCTGCTGGAATGGCAAAGTCTGCAATCTGGCAGGACTTTTCCTTCTTGTTAACTATTATGATATCCGGTCTTTTTGCTTGCATGGGTTTATCCGTTTGTATATCCATGTTCTATGGGGACTTGTGACTTTTGTTTTCCATTACTCTTGGTGGTTTATGTTTTTAGCATTTGTCTGTGTGTTTAAGATTCATCTGTTTGCATAATTACCAATGTACTTCTTTCTTCACTTGATCGTGTCTATTATCATATTCCTGTTGGGCTAGGTTGCTGCATTATTATGTGATGTATTGTTTCATCTCTTTGTCTAGAGAGTCTGCATTTGCTGTTTCTTGTGTCTTGTCGATCCTTGCTTTGATGTGGTTGATCCTGATGGAGTTATCTTGTGCAGCTTTTATTAGTGATTCAGCTTCCCTGTTAAGGCTCCTTTTTGTAACTATTTCCAAGTGTTTTCGTTATTCTCTTCTTTTGTCAACCCTATGAATCGTCCATGTAGCTGTTTTTCTTCCCATTTTTCTTTCCTCGTCATAATCCTCGTCTCCTTTTCTATCTTGTTTGTTTCTTCCGTGTCTTTTGCTGCAGTAATTATTCTTTCAGTATCCTGCATTATGCATTTCTCTAATTCCTTTTTATGTTATTCACACAGTCTTCTATACCGACAAGCCCTCATCCTCCGTTTTTCCTGTTCACATAGAGTCAGTCAGCCATTCTTCGGGAGTAGTGCATTAAGCATCGTCATGAGTTTCCTGGTCTTCTAGTCGAGATTCCTTTTTTCTTCTTTAGTCGAGCTTATAAATGGTCCAGTGTATCTTATTAGTGACACTGCACCACGTGTTTATTCCTTTGATTGGATTTCAACTATTTAGTTTAATTTTGCGGAGTTTCTTGTTATTCTGAAGTATTATTTTCCTATTTTCTCTTTCATTTCTGTTTGATTGGGCAGTACTATACCTTCTGTTGCTTTTAGTTTTCCTTCCTCATGGTTAGCAGTGCACACTTTTTCATACCGAATTCCGTTTGGATATCCTGGCTGAAGATTCTTGCCGTGTTTATTAGAGTTTCTAGTTCTATGTTTGTTTATGCAAACAGTTTAAGGTTATCCTAGTAAATTAGTTGATTCATTCTTTACTGTGCGTTAGTGAACTTGTATCCGACTTGGCATTTTCTTAGGATGTTGCTCAGGGGCATCATGGCTATAATAAACTCTAGTGGTGATAGAGAATCACGCTGGAAGATTTCACTTTGTATTTTGATTTCAGTTATGTATTGTCCATCAGCTGTCAGATTATTATTATTGCGGTTGTTATTAGTATTGTTGATGTTGATGATGTTATTGTTATTATTATCCTGATCATCATTATTATCTTTATTACTATTATCATTATTATAATTATCATTATTATTATTTTTATCGTTATTATTATTGTTATTATTATGATCATTATTATCATTATTATTATGATTAACATTATTATTATTTTTATCATTATTATTATTGTTATTATTATTATCATTATTATTATTATCCTTATTATCATTATTATTATCATCATCATTATTATTATTTTTAGCATTATTATTATTGTTATTATCACCATCATTATTATTATTATCATTATTATTATTGTTATTTTTATTACCATTATCAATATTATTATTGTTATTGTTGTTGTTATATTATCATTATTATTATTTTTAGCATTATTCTTATTGTTATTATTATTATCATCATTATTATTGTTATTATTATTATTATTGTTGCTATTATCATTATCATTATCATTATTATCATCATTATTATTATTGTTTGATCACCAATGGATATGCAGGGGACGTTGCTGACATCTTGAGCCATGACATTTATTTTCAAAGTCCTATAATAATAATAATAATAATAATAATAATAATAATAATAATAATAATAATAATAATAATAATTATTATTATTATTATTATTATTATTATTATTATTATTATTATAATTTTAGATCATCTGACAAGAAGTTGCTTGCCATGGATATCAAAACAAGAAAAGTTTTAGCAATGCTTGGTATATTCAATATTAGGAGTCGCGTAACTAGGTTGTATCAGAAGAGGAAAGACGGTGGGAGAAGGTGGATAAGTGTACAATATTGTGTTAGAACTGAGGAGACGTCGTTGAAGAAACATGTAGTTAGAAGTTAGGAGTGGATGCTTAAGGTTTTGGCCAATGAAGGGGAAGTATGTGAGACCAATGCTGAGTATGTGAAACGTATGGACAGAGAAAGGACAAAGGAATTGGCTGGAAAGAAAACGCACGGAAAGTTCTACCAGGACGAAGCAGACAGAGCTGGGTATTTGGCTAAGCGTACAGAAGCTTTTGTTTGTGTAGCACAAGAGCAGGCATTAGGAACGCGACTTTAAAAAAAGTGATTGAAGGAGAGGATATTGCTGCAGAATGCCGGATTTGTGGAAAGTTTTAAAGGTTAACTGCGCAGTTTGCAGCAGGGGGTAGCAAATTTGTTCAAAGAGAGCACTACAAAAGACACGATCGCATGGGGTTTCGGATGTATTTGTAAGAAGTTTGGGGTGAAGAGTACTTGAAAATGGTTCGAGGAGGTACTTGATGGAGCGAGAACAAGGAAGGATAGAAATGTATAGGTATGGTGGGACAAAAGTGTTATGACAACAAATCAATTGGAACATAATTGTCCGGATTTGGTCGGCATTGACATGGTCTAAAAAAGTGGCAAATTGTAGACTTCTTTGTACCCTGGGACACAAATGTGAGAGAGGAGAACGAGAAGTGGAGAAATAATGCCCCATTAGCTACTGAGATAAGGGCGTATACACGGGATTAAAGCACAAATAATCGCAGTTGTAGTTGGTACGCTAGGCGCAGTATCAAGTCATCTGAAAGGACATTTGAAAAAAAATAACAAACTATGAATCCCCGATGTTTTGGGCGGCCTTCAGACTCCTGCTATCGTAGTTATCACCAATATCCTTAGGAAAGCCCTTGATTTTTGAAGCTCCTGGTTTGGAGCCGGGATTGAAGGAAAGTCCTCTGAGAATGAATCCCATCTTTTTTCAGGAAGACGTTGGTAAACGAAATCAGAATTATTATTATTATTATTATTATTATTATTATTATTATTATTATTATTAATAATATTTTTATTATTATTACTATTTTTATTATTATTAATATTATTATTATCATTATTATTATTATTATTTTTATTAATATTATTATTTTTATTATTATTTTTATTATTATTATTACTTTTATTATTATTAATATTTTTATTATTATTATTTTTATTATTATTATTTTATTATTGTTATTATTTTTATTATCATTAATATTATTATTAATATTATCATTATTATTATTATTATTACTATTATTATTGCAACATAGACAACATTAAACCAATGTTTATAGCATCAAGCTAATTTGTATTGACTGCAATTGTATTAATCCTTTTATTCTTTTGAACTATATATGATTTCTATTATAGTGAGTATTTAAAATTGATTTCTGTACATTAAAAATGTAAGAAGTATAACTTATCCTCATTTTTACGATAGTTAACATCATGTTCTGCATAATTTCCATTCTTCTATTACTATTAATCGGTTTATGAAACTATAAATTGTCATTACAAATGCATTTACGAAAATGGCCATATCCCTTACAATACTTGAAATAGACGCTAAGTATAATAATACGTCCTTACATATTAAAGCTGCTGAACTCGTTGATTCTCGAACTCTACTTCCATACTAAGAATGAGAATCAAATAAATTCAAAGTTTAACAGAAAAAGGATGTCAACTGATTGTGAATGTCACTTAAATATATGAAAGTTTTGATGTGATTGAGGGTTTGGGAAATGCCATGAATATGACTCTCATGTGTTTCAGTAGGTCAGAGATTGTGTAAATTGCTACTCTTGAATTTGAAGCAAAAAAAAAAAAAAAAAGAATGGATACTTGTCATATTATGACTAGTGTTGGGACGATTAATCGGAGTCGGAATCGGGAAAATCGGAGCGTTTTGGGATAACGGAATCTATATCGGAATCGGAAAAATTTGCGTCTATTTTCCCATGTCAAAACCGATTCCTTTAATTATCATTTTGATTTGATTTTTGTTTAAAAACCATCTTCCACTGCTTCTGGTAATAATAGAATAATAAATATTTATTGATTTAAACTTCCAGTAAGACCCACATCTCTAGATCAATCCCTCACAAGAGTGTTTTTACGTTTGAGAAAATATAGGCATATTTTAGATGTGTTTTTGCAGTAAACGGGACAAAATAACACTTTTAAAGTTAAATATTTAGAGATTTATAAAGAATCGGAATCGGTAATTGTATCGGAATCGGGAAAATATCGGAGCTGACCCATCACTAGTTATGACCCTTGTTGCTAAAGTTGACGCATCCATACAACATCTCCTGACAGGATTCAGCATCACTGTGTCTGTACGATTTACAGCAACTATAACTTCATATAGAAGGATTACATAAACTCTAGTTAGAAATCAAACGGGGAATAGCAGAAAGAGAGATATAGAATAGAAAAATGAAAAGTGAATGTTCTAAGAGTTAAAGGCACATGGTGCAACCCTAACCCTAACCCTAACCCAACCCTACTAAAATCCCCAACTTACGGCGAATAACAGAAAACCTGTTTTGTTTTCCTCAACAAATTTTTTTTTAAACAATTGTAAACACTGTCTCTAACCAGCCAACAATGTCAACTAAGCTGAAACCCATGTCCCATCGCCGCAATGTTGCATCCCTGTGCATGTTTTACAGGTATTTTAATGGAATGTCTTCTGATGAAATCATTGCACCCCCTCGACGTACATATCCCCGACAAACCCGCGTAACAATAAAATCACACCCCTTCACTGTTGAGGTCCCTAAATGCAAGAAAATTTTCTACTCTTTTTCTCTTAAACAGCTAGCCTTAGGAATTCCTTCCCTACTACCCGCTTCCTTGACTGTACTGATACGTAGATGTTTAGGTGTAACGTAAACCAACATTTTGTTAATCTTTCCTAGGTATAATCCCAAATAGTAGCTCCTTACGTCCAAGTAGTGATACGCCTTGTTTTGGGTTGAAAGTGAATAAAAAAATATCACTCAAAACCGCTGTTCCTTTGAATATACGATCACCTACTAAATATGTTCAATTAACCCAATCGACTTTACTTAACATTCGAAAGAAAGTTCCGTTAAGTTAATAGCGGCAACTATTACAACAAACGTTTCTGAATTTTTAAAGATAAACATTGGTTATTCGTATTATTTGGATTCATCTGATTACTGTTCTCATCCTGAGTGTCATTTTCGAACCGTTTCGGTCGATATAACTTTCGACCTTCTCCAGGTGTATCCTGTCGAATACTGGTCCTATACGTTATCTTGGTCCTCTCCTCTATGCTCCTAACATCTAGTCCCTATTCTGTGCTCCCTGTATGCAACAATTTCAAACGCAGATTTTAGATGAAAATCTATTAAACCATGATCCCTTTCCACTTGTTAATCATATTTACTCCCAAAAATGCAAATTACCACTGAGACGTAAGGGAATAACGAAAAATAGGGACCAGGCTTACACGGACATTCTAACTGTGTAGTTAGACAGTAAGATTTAGGTAGATTTTATTGTTTTCTATCAGTACGTATATATCCACCCAATAACACCGTTCCTAAACGTCAGTATATTGTCACTAATTAGTGCATATAAACTTACAAACACATGTGACGAAAAGGGTAATCGGTGTAGGCTGTAAAATCTCGTTTTTACAATCATTTTTATTGTTTTACGATTGTGTTCGATTGAAGTTCATGTGACAACAAGTGCCTCTTTTGTGGCCAGCGTTTTGACACGGACGGACAACGTGACAGACGAACTATGAATGGCGGCACTCAACTTTCGAACGCGTCAAAAAAAAAAAAAGCAAACAAATAGAAATTTACGATTTCGGGCACTTATTTACCCACTTGGGATTCTGAATGGTTGTTGCATCTGAATTGACACATTTACCACTTTCCTGTGTTCCTATTTTAAACTTTTTTCTTTATTTCTGCGTCTTATACGAGTCTTGTCGCCGTGATAATCGTGCAAAGGTACACTCATACGGTAAAATTATTTTACATGTTTACATAAACTTTTATACTGAATTCAAACGTAGAAACTTGATGTAAAATTTCACTGATTCCTTCCCTCTCTGTCTCTCTTCCCTCTATGTTTGAATACCTGTATATCTGTCTTCTCATATACTATATATATCTAATGCATATTTTCTTAGATCGTTAGCTACCGGAAAACACCAGAAATAATAATCGATGGTTTACATTATATCAGAAATTGTATTTCATAAATACTATTTTAGGTATGTTGATATCTTGCTTGTCATTGTTATTGGAGTCGAAGACAGGGATATTGCTTATAGCTAGAGTTAAGGTTAAGTGTAATTCTGTAGGGAATTCGAAAATCTATGGACCAAGTAAGTTGACAACAACGTGAATCCATAGTCACATGTTTACGAGTGTAATGAGTGACATGATAGGAATTAAGTTAATGTAATAAACGGCTAAGTTTTGGAGTTGAGATCGGAGGAACGAAGAGAGAGAGAGAGAGAGTGAGAGAGAGAGAGAGAGAGAGAGAGAGAGAGAGAAAGAGAGTCGCTTCGCGTGTCGCGAAGCGGCGTCAAGGAAGATCTTTATGATGTAGTAACGTGGCAGTTGTGGTTCTAAAATGCATTCCGGACGTGATTAATAAATGTAAATATGTTCGTGATCAAACCTGATCGTCGTGTTTGTCTTTTAAACCCAGGTACGTAATTTTGTCTTATCATCACAACCACAAAAGAACATTGTCCTCCCCTCATTTATGTCCTCCCCTCATTTATGTCCTCCCCTCATATATGTGCTCCCATTCTTAAGTATATAATGTAAAGACATAAACAGCCTTCATCCAACATATGCATATTGGTCCTATACGTTACCTTGGTCCTCTCCTCTATGCTCCTAACATCTAGTCCCTCTTCTGTGCTCCCTATATGCAACAATTCTTAAACGCAGATTTTAGATGAAATCTATTACACCCTGATCCCTTTCCACTTTATTCTCAAAAATGCAAAGTGCCTATGAGACGTAAATGGAAATGTAAAATAGGGACCAGGCTTACAGAGACATTCTCAGCAAGATGTCTGTTCATATTACATTTAAACTACTGTATGTTTGAATAGTCTATGTAAGCAGGAAAAAGGGAGGTGATTTTAAAGTCTTGTATTTATAGGAAGGAAACTATTAAAGTAAAAGACTCTTTGACATTAGCAGACCTCTAAACTGAACGCGTAGAATTTCACCGCTTGTCGAGTTAGTCAGGTGTACACTAGTGCTATTATAATACTTGTAAAACAAGCAGGAACGAAACATTGCGGGATGGCAGAGGGGTTGGACCTTGTTTGTTAGTGCCGAACATATTATATTAGAAACTTTTTTGGATGCTGGCCAAGAGAGAGAGAGAGAGAGAGAAAGAGAGAGAGAGCATGTGTATGTGTGTGTATGCGTGTGTGTGCGTGTGTGTGTGTGTGTGTGAGAGAGAGAGAGAGAGAGAGACTAGTGATTGATGAACTAGCCCACATGTGGTAACGATATTCCACGCATGGACGGATTTGGTTTTATAGATATGAGTGTGAATGTTTGTCTAGTGTGGTAGATGACGCCCACCTCTTTTGCAGCAGCCGTTACAATATCTTCTACGTATTACTTCCAATTTATGCTACTGGTGAATATTAGGCCGAGTAGTTTGGATGATCAACTTTAAGCTAGATTGTTATTATCCATGACAAACAGATCTCGAAAGGTTCTTTGTAATTATTTATTTTTTGCGGACTGTTACCCTCACCTTCATACTTGTTGTTTCACCATGTTTCAGCCAACTCATCCTCTGGCCTTCTTCAGGTGATTAACCGCGACGGGGTAGGAATGCTGAGTCACGTAACTGTATCTCCAGCAATTACTGCCTTCCGCAGTTGTTGTTGTCTCAGCACGTTTTGCCCAACTTAACCTCTGACCTGCTTTGGGTAGGATTGAAACTGCTATCTTCAGACAGTGTTCACGTTGAACCGCAGAGACTCAACGCCTTCATTCATTGCGGCAAGGGCCCCGTTAATCACCAGAAGAAAGCCAGGGGATGATTTGGCCGAAACGTTGGTGAAACAACAACAGATATGAAGACGGGAATAGCAGTCCGCAAACAAATAGATACACACACAAATTACTCATCTCAAAGAATTAAAAAAAAAAAATATATATATATATATATATATATATATATATATATATATATATATATATAGTTCTTTGGAATTGTTTAATAAAAGAGTTCCATTTTAGTAAAATTAAATATTATCATCCATTTACGTCTATTTTAACACAGATTTTGCACAGATTTTTCACATTGCTGGTCTTTCTTAATGTTATGGTTATTTTTCAGGAAGGATCTTGACTAAGCTTCAATTTTTGAACTTTCCTACCAAACTATTATATACAGGGTGACAAAAAAACAAAAAAAAACGGGCCCCACCTATAATTAAACCCCGTTTCTTAGTGTTTTGTCCGAATGAAATGAAACTTTGGTCATAACTAGTTTATTATATTCAAAACATCACATCAAAACCATAGGGTCTTTGGCCTTTTTTTCTCCGTTCTACAGCATATGTTCTAGATGTCCTCCATTTAGCTTTTGTTTTGTTTTTGATCACCCTATATTAAGAACCGTCCCCCAGTAGAGATTAAGTTGACTACTGACAAATATTAACAAGGGCCACATTTAGTGCATTTATGGATAACACTAATCGGCAAATAGTATTATTCCGAGAGATGGGTGATGTAAATTTGAAGAGCTACTCGAGGATAAATGTTAATAAGTGTCAAGTAGGCTGTCAGACTTTCTGGTCGATAATGGCGCGGCTTGTGTAGGATTTGACGGCTCAACAAGAACTGATTTACACTAGATTTAAAAACGATCATGTTATACTAAGCTGGGAGGCAGCTTCGCTGTACTGTGTTCAACAAATGAGTTCTAGGATAGGAACTTTGCTTATGAGATATTCATTTAGATTCAGACTCTCATAGAAAATAGGAGTAATTATTAACAGATGGTGTAGCTAGACGAGTATTGATTGTGAATGCTTTGCACAGAAGGTAAAGATTGAATCTCAGTCGAGCATCTGCTATGAAAATAAAGACAGAGCAGAGATAGACTCGCAAGGCCTCTTCTGTGAGAATGCGAAAGTAGAAATGCGAAAAAGTCTATAATATAAATCTCACCTGTCTGTTTAAATATATGTATGTATGTATGTTTGTATATCTGCCTAAAACTTTCGACAATCACTAGATCGGTATCATTTTGAAGGTCGATACTCCGGACAACAAATATCGAAAACTTGGCCAAAAACATTTATTCCTTCACCTTCAACTGGGAACTTTTCTACGGAGAGGGGCCGCTTTTTTCGCCGATAGTTTCGAAAGTCGTCCACTCTTTTCGATTGTCTAGCCTTAATTTAAACCTACGTCACTTCCAGTTTGGCCATAGACGCAACAGCAAAGACGTCAGATTTTTTTTCACGTTCTTTTCCTCCTTCGCGATACGGATTCGAGCCTGCCTGCCTATTAGGACTTTTTTTGTGCTCAAACCATACCTACAAACACCCGGGCAACGCTGGACACCCAGGCTAGTATACCAGAAATACAGTTGAAAAGAAAGCACGCCACCCACTATGACTATGTAATTCTTACAGCTGTGTACCTTGAAAACGGAGCTATTAAATCTGACAAAGTGATATGTGTCAAAGAAAAGAAATAACATTAATAGAATTTTATATTCCCATTGGCAAAATAAAGCTGAGACGGGAAAATAACGAAATATCAAGGTCGTATGTACAACATGAAAAGAAAATGGAATCTTAGGAAGATCACCATCGTTCAAGTGATTAGAGGATCAACCACGACCAGGAAAAACAATTTCAAAAACTAAAAGACAAATATACTCTGTGAAACAAGTGTAACAGAAATACAAACAATTACACTTGACGGAACGGTTAGACTCTTTAAAAATCTCTCTCTGGTTGGAATATATGAGATAATAGCTGAATGGCTGGCATCGAGTAGGATATCCCATCCGCAGCAAAAACGAAAATGATAAAAAAATTGGAAAATATTAAAGCTAATTTTATGGCGGATATAAATATATATATATATATATATATATATATATATATATATAAATATATATATATATGTATAAGAACAAGTAGTTAATAAAACATGTTAAAAAACACTTTGAAAAAGAGTTAAAAACATATTTAATTTTAAAAAGGAAACGCTAAATAAGTGGGTAGTCCTTAATCCGCGGAGTTTCGAAGAAATACTTTCCTTCTCATCAGAGGGTAGGATTTAGCAAAATGCGGGGTCGGATTTTGCTTGCAAAAGTATTTGATGAAACTACAATTATATACATATAAAGAAGTCACCACTTATCAAGGACCGGAGGCCATTCAAGGATATTTAGTATACAGTAGTCAATGCGACAATATCGTAGTAATCGTTAAAAGTGGAAATTTGATAAATTGGTTTATTTAAGGGGACGCTCATCAAGAACTTGTTTACGTTGGACTTGAAAACGACCATATTGTAGTCAGCTGGGAAGCAGGGAAATAAAAGAGAGTTGCACAGGTGTACAGTTCTAAGAAAGAAGCTTTGTTCATGGAATCTAAGGTTACGTTTAGGCACAGATAAAGAGTAGGGGGATTATTGATAGTGGTTTTAACTAGACGAGTGTTTTTCGTGAAAGTTTGGCGGTGGGAATATAGATTGGAGCTCAGAGGAGCACTTGCCATGAAAATAGCCTTCAGGACGCCTAAAAATCATTAATTAAGGACGAAATACGCGTTTGAGTCACCATATAGACTGGGGCTCAGTTGAACTGTAAGGTCATGAAAGGGGAGTTTCCTAAACTGCCGCATGGATTATGATGTATTTGTTGCTGTGATTTTACACGCTCTATCATTTCTTTCTGTTGTTTTCCTTTTGTCTTTGGTCCCACGGAAATAAGTCACTGGTTAACAGTAAATTCTCCGCGAGGCATAATTACTGGCAAATAACACAGCAGCGTAATAGTAATTATTTTTCAATGCTTAATAATTTCTTCGGCGTCATTTCTCTGCTAAGCATTCAAGGTAATCTATATAATACAATAAAGATATATATGCATCAAGACTATATATATATATATATATATATATATATATATATATATATATATATATAGTCTTTGAAGGTTTTCACCTTTAAAACTATACAAAAACATACAAACAATATTTTTTATCATTCGTCAGAAAACCATCTGGTGAGTAAGTTATTTAATCACCCGCAATCACTGCATCAACTTGCTCTCTCGAATTTACTATAGTACTAATAATTTATTTTTAAGGGATCATCAGTTGTTTACCATGAAACACTGTTTCGGGGATTTAATATATATATATATATATTTATTTATTTTAATATATATATATATATATATAGTTTAGTTTAGTTTCGTATATGCAGACATGTCTAATAGTTAATAATTATTAATGTTATTTTCATAAGTATGCATACATAAATAAGAATTAATAAATTTACTAATTATTAAATAGAAAATTTTGGTAGAATATTCCTAAATTAACAGAACATGTTAGTACGGATAGTTGGGTTAAGCGACTTTATTTCTAAAATTCAAAATGGCGCAATGTAAACATATTAAAGGTATATGCAGCTTCTCTTCCAATTTTCGGATTTTAATCATGTCAAAACGCACTTTATTTCCTTTTGACGGATTGATTGTTGCTATTTCTTCTGAGGAGTTAAGGGCATAATAGATTCACTGATTGATATAATAATTAAGTGGTTGATTATGCGCTACGAAACAGATACTGCCAAGAATTGTAAATGTAAACTAAATTAACGGATTAAATTATAAGATGGTCAACATCATGTATTTCGGAATATAGTCTTTTGTCATTTATTCACTATATTGCTCTGTAATTACATTGAGCTTCTTAAATAAGAATTGGTATATGTTATAAGAAAATATATTTACACACACACACACACACATATATATATGTGTGTGTGTGTGTGTGAGGGAGAGAGAGAGAGAGAGAGAGAGAGAGAGAGAGAGAGAAATGGGAATAGTATTTCGACAAAATAGAGAAATAAAAAGTTGCATAACTGGGTTTGCTCCTTTTTATTTATCTCTCTCTCTTTCTCTCTATCTCTCTCTCTCTCTCTCTCTCTCTATATATATATATATATATATATATATGTATATATATATATACATATATATATATGTGTATATATATATGTGTGTGTGTGCGTGTGTGTGTGTACTAGCAGGGAGACTCGTCGTTGTTCGGGATTGAATGCGGATCAACAAATTTCCTACCTTTCCATACTTTATTTTCATTGAAATCGCTGATTTTAAATCAAATCTATCAATTATCTGTTCTAGTTAGAAGCCCCCTACTCTCGTAGTGTATTGAGAGGAAGCTTCAACTGCCTTCTGGCAATGCCTTGGTTAACAATACATCGTAGTCTACTGTGCACTGTGGAAAATGTATTGTTGAATTTAGAAAATCATCTGAATATATGGATTCACTTACAGTTTTAAACGCTAAAATCAAGTATCATGGTCCAATTCTGCTCTAACAAGAAACATTAACATCAAACGCGCCTCTGTCATGTAAAAGAATCTACAGTTGATTTTATAAGGCTTGGTATTTTATCTTGCGTGGTGATAAAACTTATCACATGCACTTGTGATGCTAGCTTGCATAAAAGTGTACACTTTGGTCAAAACTGAATTTCCTTCTTTAATCGATACAAAAGCTACGCAAGAACACTCCCAGACACTCAGGTACCTTCATGTTATATTAAAAAAAAATACTGACTTAATAACTTTTTTTAATAATATTTTTAATATTGTGGGAAATATAAAAAAAAATCGGTCCCGCCGTTTCTAAGTTCACAGTAGAACAAACTTAGAAACTCCCACCCACAGATAAACTTCCTTCGTGAATCCCTACACTGATGATTACCGAAAGGTGGAAACACTAGTGTCCCTAGGTATTACAAATAATTATAATATTAATTATATATATATATATATATATATATATATATATATATATATATATATATATATATATATATATACAACAAAACTGCGTAAAGAGATAAACGATAAAAACTAAGCAGTAAGTTTTCTATTGTATCATAGTGTAATGGGTTAGGGCGCTGGACTGAAATACATAAGGTCCGGGATTAGAATCCTAACAACAGTCAAATTGTACCTGTGTCTGCGTTCGTGCGTGCATGCCTGAGTTCGTTCCCTATGGTCTCTGAAACGGCTGGAGTAATTTTATGAAATTTCACACGAATATACTTTCTTTGTCCGGGAGTGTTATTAGATAGATTTTGTATCAGAATGACAAGATAAACATTGAAAATCGATAATCGACATAGTCAAATTAAGCAAAGTCAAAATCGATAATCGACATAGTCAAATAAAGTAAAGTCAAAATCGATAATCGACATAGTCAAATTAAGTAAAGTCAAAATCGATAATCGACATAGTCAAATTAAGTAAAGTCAAAATCGATAATCGACATAGTCAAATTAAGCAAAGTCAAAATCGATAATCAACATAGTCAAATTAAGTAAAGTAAAAATCGATAATCGACATAGTCAAATTAAATAAAGAAACAAACCAATTTAGAACAAAATTTAACAAAGCATAAAGTCTAACACCACATGCACATTTGAACAGTTTTATTACCGCATAATTAGAAAATCCATATATATATATATATATATATATATATATATATATATATATATATATATATACTGTGTGTGCAAAATCGAGACTTCAAGATTAGGTGTTGATGGCAACAAAAAGTGTATTTCATTTTACGTTACAATTGTTTCAATGTCCAGTTCGACAATTTCAAGCATTATATCGTTTGAACATTTTCAAAAACCAGCATTTCTTCAGACTTCATGAATGAACACACTATTGGCAATGTAGCATTTTTTGAATAGAAAGAAAAAAAAGGGGGGGGAATCCCTAACGGGAAAAGCATGCGAGAAACATTTACCTTGGTTGTGGTTACGGAAAAAATATATATTACGTTATTTGACTGAAATATTTGATTGAAATTCTGTATAAATCTTTGTTATGAAGATGTACAGTGAACAACGTATTATGGTGTAAGTTCGATGCACAGTTATGCATTAATAGAGATTTGTAAAAATTAATAATTAATGCAAAATGAGCACAAATTGAAGAATACTCATGAAGAACTGATATTTGATTAAATAGAGAATGTTCAGATGTTAAAAAGTAAAGCTCCGCATCTAATTTTTTAATATTCAAATAATTTGTAGGTGTCGGCGTTTGTCTTTTCGCTCTATTTTTCTAATCTTTTCGGACAGTGTAAAATATAACGTTCACTTTATCGTAGTTGATTAATTTTAGACTGAAATCCAAATGAAATCAAGTGATGATTGTGTGGTTCCATCGAGAGAAAAAATGTATATTTAAAAGAGTGTAACCATCAACAATTGTAGGGTTTTCAGACTTTTATCATTTTTTGATATATTTAAATATTTTTATAACGAGCTCTGAGCCTTGTTAAGCTCTCTTCAGATATTTTTTATATAAAAGATTTTTAGTTTAACGTTTATGGAATTTCTTTTTTAAAAAACGTTTTTGTTTCTGCTAGCACCGCTTGTGCTTCTGAGAGAAATCCATATATGAAACTTAGTGCCTCCAGTGGGACTGGTCAAGAATTCAATCGGTTAGTGTTAAGTCTATTTGGTGAATATTTTTATGAGTTTTTTCTTTTCTTTTTGATGTGTTTCTGTCAGTGCGTGCGTACGTGCGCGTGTGTTAGGGCGAGGGTTGTGCGTTGTGTGTTCGTATGCGTGTGTATGGGTTAAAATCTGTGATTTATTTTTTAACATCTGTGTGTTTTTTTGAGTGTGCGCATGCCCGTGTGTGTGTTTCTGCGTATACGAGGGAAAGAAAGACATAGAAGTAGAGCATATGTATATATATATATATATATATATATATATATATATATATATATATATATATATATATATATATACACACACTTATGTGTCAAAGAATATATCTTTTACAAAGCAAAATTTATCAAGATCACGGAAAACCCAACACTATTAAGAGGCGCAAACAAATATATTAAATGAAAGGAACTTTCATATGAACAACAAAAGAAATAATACTGGGCTCTTCTACCTGAATGGCTCCTATTATTTGATAGTGATCCACAGTTTTCTTTTTACTATTGCTTTCATATATACTATCCTTCCGATTTACTCTCATATAATATACCTACTTTAATATTTCCTATTTTTTTACCATATTATCCTATTCCTTCATATCCATTTTATACATAAACTAGCGGGGGGTACCCGACGTTGCCCGGGTGTTTGGAGGTGTGTGTGGAAACTCCGGGGGTGGGAGGGGTTTAAAAAAAAAGTAAGTATGAGGATCGAGCCCGAACCGTTGGGGCAAAGTTGTAAATTAAAGTGTGAAAAAAAAAGTGCGACGTTAACCATTGCCCCACCGCGACATGCTAACGGAAACACGTTTGAATTTATTTAATTGCTTGGATTAAGCAGGTGCCCGTTTTAATGAGTTAATGAGGTCAAGTTTGACGTCGGGATTTCATTTACTGCTGAACGCTCCCCCCAAGTTGTTATAGTAAAAAGACTAACCCACATGCGGCGAGCGACAAATATTGAATATTTATCTTCCCGAAATCGAGCAAATTAAATAGACAGGCGAGCTTCGTTGTTAACTGTGAGATATTACGATTTATAAGTGATATAAATTTTTTAAAAAGTTGTGAAGCGAGCGACCGCTTCTCTGAAAAAAGCCTTTTTTAGACACACAGAAAAAGCGAACACACATACATACATACATACATACATACATACATACATTTTCGCTTTTATATTTATAGACGTTATTAAGCCAGTTTTTATGTATATTTGAATTTTTATAAATAATTTTCGCTCTTTTCTTTTTCTTATAAGAAGCATTTAGCGTCGAAATGCTAGGCTTAAGGGGGATTCTTATTCCTTATTTTTTTTGTTAATTGTTCCGCTTTACTTTTCCCTGTTGTTCTCATGACATAATGCAGTTATATATAACTTTTATTTCTTATATTTCATTTAGTATATATCGTGGAAGAGAGGAACGAGAACATGGTAGCATCCAAGCTACTCGTCTAACAGGGCGTTCGTGAAAATTCAGACGGAGTCGACATCAGGATCCGTCGTCTTCTGTGCCTTATTGCATTTGTGTGAGGCAAGCGGATACATCTCGGATGCTGAACAGCACGTCAGTTTTGTTAAAAATGGACGTATTTTTTGCGCGCAGATCCTTTTTGTATTCTTCAATTAAACCTTCCCCGACTTTGCATGCAATGTAAGAGCATTGGTGTCCTCGATGTCGAAGGTATACATATGACATCATGACTAACGACTTCATGCAGACCTGTAATCTCTGGAGCGCAATCTTTATAAGCTCTATGCAGAAGTCACAAAGAACTAACACAACAACAACAACAACAACAACAACAACAACTGTAATACCCCCAGTGTGAACATGTGACCTGTACTTTTCACCCCTAATCCCTCAGCACCTACTTCCACTTCGAATTCACGTTTTCGAGGGACAATATGTACGCATTGGCAAGTTCCTGTTTCCTCAAACAGAGACCAGTAATTTAACCTTTGGCGGTGATATTCTTGCACAATTAGACTTTTAATGTGTTGGAATTTATAGGGAATTAAGATAGCTAGTGCGTGCCATCACGTCGAGGAATGGCATGCCTTGCCAACCAGTGCGATGTGTGTTGGCCTATCTCACCGGCGTGTGTATGAGAGGTCGTCGTTATCCCTACCCCCTCAACCGGCCTCCTTCCCGAGTTCCTCCCCCCAGCGCGTTCATCCCCCACCCCACAATCCACCTCCACTCCAGTGGTCATGTAATTTGTTCATGGCTTACACAGAATCGTCTGTTTCATGGCTCGACACCACAGGTTCCATTTTTATTTTTTTATCTGCAGTAGAAGCGTGGGAAAAGTAAATAGATCCTCCCCAATCGAATGGCACAGGTCGACCCACCGAACCAGGGAGAAAAGTGACGCGACAAATGTTGGCACACATCCTTTACACACACACACACACACACACACACACACACACACACACACACACACACACACACACACACACACACACACACACACACACACACGAAAATTTCTCTTTGTATATCTATCTATATATATATATACATATATATATATATATGTTTATTTATACATACATTATTAGCTACATACATACATGTTTCTGTGGCGATCTCTAATCGGAGATCCGACGTCTTCAGACTAATAGCTTCGTCTGTTAACCCGAAGTCTTGGGATCTCCAATTAGAGATCGCCACAAAGAACATATATGCACTTATGTTGCAAATAACGTTTATATAAACTAGGGGGGACGTGTGGAAATTCATATATGAAACATATTACTGCTAGACATTCTGTGGACGTTCAGCGTTAACGGAGACCCCACAGTTCTTTCGTTAAATACGAAAAGGCGTTTACCTATGTAATCTGGTTAATGTAGTGCCATAATATATCTGATTATTATCTCCAATATTCTTATAAGACTCTGTAACATATTTCCATCGTATGAACGCCTGGCGCAAACAGAAACCCTACGATATCATTATACTACCTTTACAGAGAACAGATACTACCCTGGGATCCTAACCAGAAAACCAAGAAGGTATATTTTAGTTTCACATACAGTCCAAAAGAGACATCATGTTTATTTATTTATTTTTCTTTTTACATTACGTCTTCAGTGATCGGAAGCTCCTATTTATTAAACTTTTTTCCTTCAAAAACTACAAGAAACCTTTTCTACCACCAATAGCAATGGCTAAGAATACACTGCCTGAAAGTACTTCCTTTAAAATCCTCGGTCTAACGTTTACAGGGAACATGAACAGGAATATATACATTGAGAGCATTGTCAAGGCTGCTGCAAAGAAGGTGGGCTCTCTCTACCGTGCCAGAAAATTACTTACGCCTGAAAATATCTTGTACCTCTATAAGGCCACCATTCGCTCATATATGAAGTCACATTTGGGCTGGTGCATCTGCTGCTTATCTCTCACTCCTGGACAGGGTTCAAAAGAGAGTCGCCAACCTGATAGGTCCTGAACTGTCATTCAGGCTTCAGCCTCTGTCCCATCGACGAAATGTTGCACTCCTCTGCCTGTTCTACAAATATTTTAATAGTGGCTGGTCTGACGAACTGCAAGCACTTGTACATCCTCGACGTAACTACCTCCGACAAACCCGACAAGCAAGTTAATCCCACCCATTTACAGTAGAGATCTCTAGGTGCAAGAAAGCCTTTTACTCAAATAGTTTCTTCCCCAGAACTACAAGTCTTTGAAAATCACTTCCAGGATACTGCTTTCTCAACTGTACTGATATACAGAAGATGAAGTGTAATGTGAACGAGCATCTTTCTACTCATCTCCCTTCATAATGCCCCCGCAAATTGTCCCCGATAGTAGCCTCCTACTTCAAAGTGGCACTTGCCCTGTTTGCGGTGAAGGTTGAAAAAAATACAGGATAAAAGATGAAAACATACTACGAACATAAGCGTAGCTATGTAATAATAATTTCACGTTCGGAGTATGTAATCAAGGAGACTATGACCACAGCATATTCTCTTCCTTGTTTTGATTCTCAGGAATATATCTCCATTGATATCTTATATGTTTTTTATATATCCATTGATATCTTATATGTTTTTATATATCCATTAATATCTTATATGTTTTTATTCATCCATTGATATCTTATATGTTTTGATTCTCAGGTATACATCCATTGACATCTTATATGTTTTTATATATCCATTGATATCTTATATGTTTTTATATATCCATTGATATCTTATATGTTTTTTTATATATCCATTGATATCTTATATGTTTTTAATAATTCCTTTGATATCTTATATGTTTTTTATATATCCATTTATATCTTATATGTTTTTTATATATCCATTTATATCTTATATGTTTTTATATATCCATTGATATCTTATATGTTTTAATATATCCATTGATATCTTATATGTTTTTTATATATCCATTGATATCTTATATGTTTTTTATATATCCATTGATATCTTATATGTTTTTTATATATCCATTTATATCTTATATGTTTTTATATATCCATTGATATCTTATATGTTTTAATATATCCATTGATATCTTATATGTTTTTTATATATCCATTGATATCTTATATGTTTTTTATATATCCATTTATATCTTATATGTTTTTATATATCCATTGATATCTTATATGTTTTAATATATCCATTGATATCTTATATGTTTTTTATATATCCATTGATATCTTATATGTTTTTTATATATCCATTGATATCTTATATGTTTTATATATCCATTGATATCTTATATGTTTTTATATATCCATTGATATCTTATATGTTTTTTATATATCCATTGATATCTTATATGTTTTATATATCCATTGATATCTTATATGTTTTTTATATATCCATTGATATCTTATATGTTTTTATATATCCATTGATATCTTATATGTTTTTATATATCCATTGATATCTTATATGCTTTTATGCATCCATTGATATCTTATATGTTTTTATATATCCATTGATATCTTATATGTTTTTATATATCCATTGATATCTTATATGTTTTTATATATCCATTGATATCTTATATGTTTTATATATCCATTGATATCTTATATGTTTTTTATATATCCATTGATATCTTATATGTTTTTATATATCCATTTATATCTTATATGTTTTTACATATCCATTGATATCTTATATGTTTTTATATATGCATTTATATCTTATGAGTTTTTATATCCATTGATATCTTATATGTTTTTATATATCCATGATATCTTATATGTTTTTATAAATCCATTGATATCTGATATGTTTTTTTTATATATCCATTGATATCTTATATGTTTTTTATATATCCATTGATATCTTATATGTTTTTTATATATCCATTGATATCTTATATGTTTTTATATATCCATTGATATCTTATGAGTTTTTATATCCATTGATATCTTATATGTTTTTATATATCCATTGATATCTCATGTTTTTATATATCCATTGATATCTTATATGTTTTAATATATCCATTGATATCTTATATGTTTTTTTTATATATCCATTGATATCTTATATGTTTTTTATATATCCATTGATATCTTATATGTATTTTATATATCCATTGATATCTTATATGTTTTATATATCCATTGATATCTTATATGTTTTTATATATCCATTGAATTCTTATGAGTTTTTATATCCATTGATATCTTATATGTTTTTATATATCCATTGATATCTTATATGTTTTAATATATCCATTGATATCTTATATGTTTTTTATATATCCATTGATATCTTATATGTTTTTATACATCCATTGATATCTTATATGTTTTATATATCCATTGATATCTTATATGTTTTTATATATCCATTGATATCTTATATGTTTTTATATATGCATTGATATCTTATGAGTTTTTATATATCCATTGATATCTTATATGTTTTTTATATATCCATTGATATCTTATATGTTTTTTATATATCCATTGATATCTTATATGTTTTATATATCCATTTATATCTTATATGTTTTTATATATGCATTGATATCTTATATGTTTTTTATATATCCATTGATATCTTATATGCTTTTTATATATCCATTGATATCTTATATGTTTTATATATCCATTGATATCTTATATGTTTTTATATATGCATTGATATCTTATATGTTTTTATATATCCATTGATATCTTATATGCTTTTTATATATCCATTGATATCTTATATGTTTTTATATATCCATTGCTATCTTATGTGTTTTTTATATATCCATTGATATCTTATATGTTTTTATATATCCATTGATATCTTATATGTTTTTTATAATTCCTTTGATATCTTATATGTTTTTTATATATCCATTGATATCTTATATGTTTTTTATATATCCATTTATATCTTATATGTTTTTATATATCCATTGATATCTTATATGTTTTAATATATCCATTGATATCTTATATGTTTTTTATATATCCATTGATATCTTATATGTTTTATATATATCCATTGATATCTTATATGTTTTTTATATATCCATTGATATCTTATATGTTTTTATATATGCATTGATATCTTATGAGTTTTTATATCCATTAATATCTTATATGTTTTTATATATCCATTGATATCTTATATGTTTTTATATATCCATTGATATCTTATATGTTTTTTATATATCCATTGGTATCTTATATGTTTTTATATATCCATTGATATCTTATATGATTTTTATATATCCATTTTTATCTTATATGTTTTATATATCCATTGACATCTTATATGTTTTTATATATCCATTGATATCTTATATGTTTTTTATATATCCATTGATATCTTATATGTTTTTATATATCCATTGATATCTTATATGTTTTTTTATATATCCATTGATATCTTATATGTTTTATATATCCATAGACATCTTATATGTTTTTATATATCCATTGATATCTTATATGTTTTTTATATATCCATTGATATCTTATATGTTTTTTATATATCCATTGATATCTTATATGTTTTTATATATCCATTGATATCTTATATGTTTTTATATATCCATTGATATCTTATATGTTTTTATATATCCATTGATATCTTATATGTTTTTTATATATCCATTGATATCTTATATGTTTTTATATATCCATTGATATCTTATATGTTTTATATATCCATTGATATCTTATATGTTTTTATATATCCATTGATATCTTATATGTTTTGTGTAGAGTGATGTGGTTCTCGGTTGATTGTGTCTAGCTGTGTCGCATATATACCCGTGAGTCAAAACAATGAAAAGAATATGCTGTTGTCATAGACCTAGTTATCACCTTCTATAACCCTTTTTAATAAATAGGATCTCGCGATCGAATAATTTATAATCTGGAAATCGTTACACACGTATGTACGTACGTTACCGGTACTACGGTGTTAATATATGGATAAACATATATACGCGGTCCATTCACTCGTCAATCATTCTTTGATAAATACAAGTGGATTTGCATATAGGAAACTATACTTTACGTGCCTGACACTCTGCTTAGATAGGGTTTGTATTCGAATGTCTTCGATAAGTATTGGCAATCGATAATCGAAATAATTCGATGAAAGAACAAGCGATTTTGACAAAAGTTAACACTTTATACAGTCTGGCATCATGTATTTGTAAAGTTTTATTAACACACAAGCAGAAAGTTCCGACATATAAAATCAACAGCAACTTCTTTGATATGACAGGGGCGCGATCGAAATGGAACACGTACATCAGGTCTGTTGCCAAGGACGCTGGGAAAATAGTGGGATCCTTCTACCGCTCCAGAAGATATCTCACTATTGATGCAATTCTCTATCTGTATAAAAGCCAAGTACGTCCAAGGATGGAGTACTGCTGCCACATCTGGGCAGGCGCTGCTAAAAACAGCCTATCCTGCCTTGACAGAGTACAAAATAGACTTTGTGGTTTAGTGGGGGATACCCTTTTTTCTTCCCTGAAACCTCTCTCCCACAGAAGAGACGTTGCGAGACTGTCTTTGTTTTATCGTTTTTTCTACGGCAAGTGCTCATCTGAGCTCCAATCTCTCGTCCCCCTTCGCCAATCTTTCACGAGAAACACCCGTCTGGCTGAAACTACTGTCAATAATTTTTCCCACTCTTTATCTGTACCTAAATCAAAACGTATATTCCATGAGCAGAGCTTCTTTCTCAGAAGTACACGACTGTGGAACTCTCTTCCGTTTGCCTGTTTCCCACCTGAGTACAACTTGGATGTCTTCAAATCCAACATAAACAAATTCCTGACAAACCGCCCCTTAAGTAAGACACTCTATCAAATCTCCAATACTAGTGATTACTACAATACTATCTCATTGATTACTGTACACACAATAACCCTTATCCCTGAGTGGTCTTCGGGCCTTGATAAATGGTGACCCCATGTAAAAAAGTTTCTGTTTAGAGCACAACTCCACCATTATGTTTAGCTTTTTCATTTTAAACTTTGATTCAATCTATTACATATAAACGTTTTAATAAAATTCACAGTCGGTTTTCTATTGCGCAATGTGGACTACCATTTATTGTGGACCCAGTCACTGCGGGGAGGCATGTGAAGCTTCTCATTGCGTTAGTTAATTATCATTCAGTCTCGAGCAACGTCGTGTCTCCTTTCTAGCATGTAATATTTAAGATGTAAGCTTAAACAATATCTTAATTACTATCTAATTATTATGGATGAATGTAAGGCAACTCTGAAATATGTAACTTTTAAAATGGATAGTTGTGTCCACATTATGGTTTCTAGAAGATTTTTAACCATACTGAAATTTGTGGAATATTTATTAATTATTATTTAACGCATATTATGACAATTTCATTAAAATCAGTGGCACCTGAAAGTACTTATTTGCATAAAATTTGACAATATAGCCCATATTAACGACTTATACATGACGCCTAACATCCTTGTTTCAAACTTAGCAATGTTCGGATAATTAGTTTACTAGTGAATCTTATATATAGAAATACATAAACATACAAAACTATCTCCTTTTCTTCCCCCCTCTCTCTCTTTATATATATATATATATATATATATATATATATATATATATATATATATATATATATATATATATATATATATAAAGAAAATCGTATCTGATGAGTTGATGGGTTGGAAAATATCTACGGAAACATAAATAAAATCGTAGAATTGTCTTCCCATTAACGAAACAGCTGTAATGAAGAAATCCAGGTTGAAATAAACGAAAGTTATCTAAAAAAAATATGAGTCTTTGTATTTCAGCAAAATCTTGTACTAATATATACTAGCAGGAGCCGTTTACTGGCGTTGCCCGGTGGAAGCATACCCTCTCACGTAAAAAAGAAAAATACCGTTGTTGCTGGTCGGCCTCCTAATCTCCTCATGTTAAGAACGATTTTCGGAAAAACCCCTAACCTCCCCATGGTAAGAACGGCTGGCAAAATAAACACTCCCAACCTCCGCAAGGGAATTACAGTGCAGAATACAGAATAGACACTTCCAACTTCCGCAAGGGAATTGCAGTGCAGAATTTATATCTTGAAAACTACCAGTCTTCCCTAAATATAAATACTTTGCCTTAATGAGTATAATGGAAAACTTATAAAACTCATCATACTCAGGAAAATTTTGGAGATCTAATGTAAAAATTCCCCTGACAAAAAAAAAGTTGTAGAAGCCGAAAAGTGGAAAAAAACAAAAAACAAAACAAAACAAAACAAACATATGCCCATTTCCCCCAAAATAGGTTCATGTAAACTTAACTATGCAAGCATTAAACCCCCACCTCCCCAAGGTATTGGATATGACCTTAAACTATATTTAATGGTGAGGTTCCAGCTTGCGGGCTTTGGGGAGTGTTGAGCCATTCTTTTATTGCCATTGGTCCCAGGTCCACTCTGGCTCGGAGTGGTAGTATCTGATAGGGTCCCAACTATGAGCTAAATAGAAACCGACTTGAAAAAAAACAAATAAACAAATATATTCTATTAAAAATGTTCTCTTTAAAATCACTAGATTTAGCATTAAATAACCTGAAAAGGGTTGATATGCCATTATACACCCCCCTAAAATAGGAACGCTAAGGGGATGGTTGGGAAATTGCCCCCCCCTCACAAAGGAAATGCGTAAAAATGTGTTTCTTTCATGTTTTTCCTTGGTAGCGATCAATATTTGTTACTTTCAAAGTATATAAGGAAACACACTTAATCATTATTGAGAAAGAGAGAGAGAGAGAGAGAGAGAGAGAGAGAGAAAGAGAGCATTTTGTTTGTTTTTCGTTTTATCAGCTAGCGAAACTCAACCGCTCCATCCTCACAAATAAAAAAAGTAAAAATAGACAGAAGTTATGGTTTAATATTAGAATGAATGAACGTTGTAAATGATTTGTGATTGTATTTAGTTCAAAACAACCGTAACTTAAAAAAAATATAGTAGTTCTAAAAGAAGCAATTCGTTATTTTTTTTTTTAGAGAGAGATGGGGGGGGAAGATTAGATTATAAACAAAATGCAACGTAAGCATTAGGCATTCAGAAGATTTTTTTTTGTTGGTAGTTAATCTTTGAATATATGCGAGCGGCAAAGAAGTAAACAATCTAAACGTAATTTTGGATTCATTTCTGTTTATGGTGAAACAACTTGGCGCAACGTTTGTGTTGTAGACGCCATGTTGTGTATATTCCCTGTGCCTTCGGTTTTTTTTAAGGTTGAAAAATTGGAATAAGAGAATTACAGCTGGTATCCAATGAGAAAGGGTGGAATGGGCGAAGGGAGACATCATTATTTTGTAAATCTGCGAATCGGAAGTGAACGATATGTCTATGGGTTTATTAGTCAGTTAATAAGGGTGACGACACTATACAAGTCTACTATGTGTAATTTTACGCGGCATAGAGTTAGGGTGGTGAGAGCAGGTATGAATTAGAGAGAAAAATAGGAACTACTTCTTCTAATGGTATTGGCGATAGTGATGATTTCTCTCCTATGATGAATTGTAGGATTTTACTATAACGCCTAAATTTGTCTATAACGAGGTTGCAAAGTTACATAATGTAGTGGCTAATCACCTAGAAACAATAAATTTGTATGTGGTATTTGGTTGCAAACCTACGGTAATTTGGTCCAGACGAGAATGTCTGCAATCAAAATATTCAATACACGTTTTGTTTTTGCGATACGTTTTGAATGAATTCAATTATTTACGAAAGTGCATTTATACCTAAATGCGAGTTGGGAATAATTTTCCCTTTAAACAACTTGGTACCCCCACATGGGGAGCGGCATACATATTGTTTATAAAATATAATTATCCACTGACACGTGTTTCCTCGTCTACGACTCATCAAAGTAACTGAATCTAGCGCGATCCGAAAGCTGGACCCTGCAGTAATGAGCCTAAACCGTTTATCCGCACGTCCATCCCGCTCGACTGGTACAAAATTGGTTAATGGGGAAATTATTCCCAACTCGCATTTAGGTAAAAATTCACTTTCGTAAATAATTGAATTCATTGAAAACGTATCGCAAAAACAAAAACAAATAACGTCTAAATAAATCGCGATATATCCAGACAGTCGACCGGGATGGTTACCATTTGACGAAAGCCAGAGGAATAGTTAACCGAAACGTCATGAAACAACAACTACAAAAATGGGGGTAATAGTCTCAATAAATGAATTAATAAATAATACTCATCTCAATAATGAATTCCAGTTAATAATATATATAATCTGCAGAAGTTTTAATGTAATGTGAATATTCATCTCGCTGCTCAACTTCCCACAGTCCCTTGCTAGACACAATCCCGAATAGTAGCCCTGCACTCCCATGTGGCAATATGCATTATTTTGGATGAAAAAGATTATCATTAAGTAATCTTTGCACCATTTGTGCGAAGGCTTTCTGCATATCTAACTCATCGGTGATAATCTTCCAAACGTCGTGCGTATTCTGCCCAGTTGTCTTGTGATTATATAAACGGCCAAGCAAAGATTGCTACTCATAGCTTGCCTTATCCGTTCGACGTTGCTTGTTTGAATTTTCGCCTATCTGCGAACCACCTGCGCCACTGAAAAGAACACATGATGTTATCTCCCTGCACGTGCCGAACCTTTTCAAGCGCGTGTGACGGAATAATTTATTGCTAGATATTTGAAAAGTATTCTAAAAGGGAATGACGTCGGCAGTTCTTTTTGGTGTCTTTTGCAAGAGAATTGGGCAGACATTGATTCAAAATGCATCTAAAACCAAGCATCTGTCTTTACATCATTAACGCTCTAATCCCTGTCTGGCATCAATTAAAATGAAAGGCTATCGTCTTGGGAAGACTCCATATTTTTACAAGCTTCTGGGTATGACCTTTATTCCTGATGCAATTATCTGCCTATATAAGAGCCAATTACGTCCAAGGATGGAGAACCGTTGCCACATCTGGGCAGGAGCTCTTGCAAGCACTTAACTTGCTTGAAGGGGTTCAAAATAGATTTTGTAGCCTAGTGGGGATACCCTTTTCTCTTCCCTGAAACCTCTTTCCCACAGAAGAGACGTTGTGAGCCTATCTCTGCTTTATCTTTATTTTCATGGCAAGTGCTCGTCTGAGCTCCAATCTATGCCCTCCCTTGCCTGAATTTTATGAAAACACTCGTCTAGCTGAAGCCACTATCAATAAGTTACCTCCACTCTTTATCTGTGCCTAAACATAAACGTAAGTTCCATGAATAATATATCATCGATCATTCTAGTAAGCCAACTGTTATTTAGCGATAATACGCAGAACAAAGCACTCAATACTGCATATATAAGCATACCTAAGTATTTCAACATTGCTCTTCTTTCGTTTAGGATCAATTATATAATAGGGGTTATAGGCCCGATTGTCGTGAAACGAATCGACTTTTAATACTTATCTTAAAGCCCTAGTACCCCTAACCATACTTAAAAGCCTTAATACGGCGAAACATGCTCTACGTGGAGTAGTAGTGTTTCCATTTGTTTTTTTAATTCCTTTTTCTGATAACATTTTTTTCAATTCATTCAATTATTATTATTTTTTATTTTTTGTTTTGCCATTTTGTTTTACGGCATATCAACCCATTTTCGGATTATGAAATGCCGACTATAATAATTTTGGAAAGAAAATGTGTTATTCTTTCCTTTTCCAACATCAGGGGTCTACATTCTAACCTTCCAGAGGTTGAAACCCAATTACAGGAGACTAAACCAGACCTTTTTTTTTAAGCGAAACTTGCATTGGACAGGCTATGTCCCTAGAAGAGTTCACAATTACGGTATACTCTAACTTCTAAATCTGACCCCCAAAATCGCCATGGGCATGGAAAATGTGCCTATATTAAAGATGGCTTTCCACGAGGTAGGGACATCTCCAGAGAAGATCCTTACCCTATATATGCTTCAGGGTTGCATTAGCTCACATTACTGCATTTATATTTACACTCTATCACCCCCACAACAGCGGAGTTACTACTTTTACAAGAATATATGAGAAAATTGACCAATCTGCTTATCCTTCAGCTAACGTTCACGTATGTGGAGACTTCAATGTTCACCAGGTCAAATGGTTGACCCACTCAAACAAGACCGATGATGAGGGGAGGTTTTGTCATGATTTCTCCATTGCTTATGACCTCAGTCAGATTGTTCACAATCACCCTTTTCTCACAACTTGCCCTGAACTATGTTCAGTTTCTGTTCTGTCTCCTCTTGGATCTTCCGACCACTTTGTTGTATCAATTAAGATAAAAATGAAATGTAATAAGTCCCCAGACGTACCTCTCCATCGTACAGTATATCGATACACTAAGGCTGACTGGGATAGCTTCTGCACATTTATATCGGATCTACCTTTGCGTTCCATGTTTTAAAAGGGTGTGTTTTGACGGAATGGTTAATTGTAGGTATAGACCGTTTCATACCCTCAAAAAAGTTCCAGCAAAAACCTAACAGCCAGTCATGGTTCGCTCCAGAATTTGCTGCTGCCATTGCGCACAGAAATCACTTTTTCCACTGCTTCCAACGTAATAGATGTATGGAAACTAAAGCCGCTTTCAGGACTGCCAGCAACCATTTTAAGAAAGTAATAAAGAACGCAAGAGAGTTGTATGCTCAATCCGCCAAGTCCAAAGGAGCTGAGCAGCGGCTTGTTCCCACCAGTTTTGAAAAATAGCAAAACAGAATCCTGAACAGAAGCGTGTGCTCTATCCCAGCTATCATCAATGGACCTGAGATAATCTCGTCAGCATCAGACAAAGCGAAACTCTTTGCCAATAACTTTGCAGCTAATTCCACCCTTTGCGTCCAAGGCCGCCAACCCCCAATATTTCCTCCTGTATCAGAAAACACGCTATGTGATATACATATATCTGTACGTGATGTTGCCAAACTAATTAAAAACCTTGATTCCAGTAAAGCAACAGGCCCTGACGGTATTCCAATTATAGTACTCAAAAAACTTCAACCAGAACTAGCGCCCATACTTACAAAACTGTGTAAACGTTGTCTTAAGGAGAATAGCTTCCTATCGCCCTGGAAAATCTTATCAGTATGCCCTGTATTTAAGAATTCAGGTGATCGCTCAGGCAAATAAGTCTCATGTGCGTCATGAGTAAGTTGCTGGAATCTGTGTTAAATACAGAAGTAATCAACCATCTCAACAAAAATAACCATCTTAGTGACACTCAATATGGTTTCCGTTCTGCTAGATCTACAGCAGATTTGCTTACAGTTATATCTCATACGTTTAGTAAATCTCTCAACGGAGGCAACCTTTTTAGGGCAATTGCTCTTGACATATCTAAGGCCTTTGATAGGGTATGGCATAAAGGTTTACTTCACAAGATCTCTAGATATGGTAAAGCTGGAAATGTCTTCTCAATTATTAAATCATTTCTTTCTGATAGGTTCATAAGAGTAGTAGTCGAGGGGCAAAAATCAGAAGCTCACAGTATTAAAGCTGGCCCAACTCTTTTCCTGATCTACATTAATGATCTTCCAAATCACATCATTATTTGTAGACATTTATGCTGATGACACTACCATTTATGGTAGCACATCTAAGACAGTAAACAACCAAGTTCTCTCCGATTCTCTCTCCGCTTGTCTTGAGCACGTGGTACAATGGGGAAAGGAGTGGCTGGTTACTTTTAATGTATCTAAAACCAAGCTTCTCTCTTTACATCATCAATATTCTGATCCACATCTGGCATCAATTGAAATGAATGGCTCTCGTCTTCAGGAGGCTTCAAGTTTTGACAAGTTTCTGGGCTTGATCGTTACACCTGATCTTAAATGGAACACGTGCATGAAATCAGTTGCCAAGGCCGCTGGAAAAATGGTGGGATCTTTCTATCAATCCAGTAGATATCTCACTGCTGATGCAATTCTCTGTCTATATAAGAGCCAGGTATGTCCAAGGATGGAGTACTGTTGCCACATCTGGACAGGAGCTGCTAGAAAGGACTTGTCCTGCCTTGATAGAGTTCAAAATAGACTTCGTAGCCTTGTAGGAGATGTCCTTTTCTCTTCCTTACAACCTCTATCTCACAGAAAAGATGTTGCGAGTTTGTCTCTGATGTATCGTCATTTTCATGGAAAGTGTTCGACTGAGCTTAAGTCTACGGCCCCCCTCGCCAAACTTTCACAAGAAACACACGTCCAGCTGAAAACACTATCAATAACTCCCTCACTCTTTTCTGTGCCTAAACCTAAACGTAGATTCCATGAACAAAGCTTCGTTCTTAGAACTGCACGCCCGTGGAATTGCCTTCCGTTTTCCTGCTTTCCGGTTGACTACAATATGGTTGTCTTCAAGTCTAACGTTAATAAGTTCTTGATGAGTCGTTCCATATAAGTTAACAAATTTACCGAATTTCCGTTACTAATGATTACTATACTTTCCAATTTCTACTGTACACTCTTTAACCCTTATCCTCGAGTGGCCTCTTGGCCTTGATAATGTGGTGATGCCTGTGTAAAAGAAAAAATATTTCTGTATGTCTTCAAATATTTATTCATAACATTTCGTTTGATCATTTTGTTTTATGGCATATGAACCCTTTTTGGGTTAATTTAAAATCCTATAATTTTAGAAAAAAAGGTTTCATGCTTCAAGTTCTTTATATTTTTAAATATTTATTCATGGTGTTTTATTTGGTTGCTTTGTAAATTGTTGTTTTTGTTTCTGACTATGCAGAACATGATGCAGTTTTTTTCAAAAGGAGTGACGAAAAACAATAATATCAGTGTTTGGTACATTTTAAATCAGGAAGCCACATCTGAAGGGAGCTGGTCTAGAAGAACTAGACAATTATATCGTTTATTTATTTATTTTTTATGTAATGGATCAATCTACGATATTATAGATGCTAAACAATGTTTGATTATCATATAAATATATATATATAAGATGTAGCCGTCCGGCATTGCCCGAGAATCTCTAATAAAAGTCAAAATTTTATACAGAGCAAGGCTTCTCTCCATTACGATATTTTTTTTTATTTAACGTATTTTAAATGGGTTTTGGTAATGGGGTCCAGTTTAGATCGGCATATCTCATAATGGAATAACGTGCCGAAAGCATTATATATATATATATATATATATATATATATATATATATATATATATATATATATATATATATATATTGTCTAGTTCTTCTCGACCAGCTGCCTTCAGATGTGGCTTCCTTATTTAAAATGTACCAAACACTGATATTATTGTTTTTCGTCACTCCTTTTGAAAAAAACTGCATCATGTTCTGCATAGTCAGAAACAAAGACAACAATTTACAAAGCAACCAAACTAAACACCCTGAATAAATATATATATATATGTATATATATATGTATATATATGTATATATATATGTATATATATGCATATATATATGTATATATATATGTATCTATATGTATATATGTATCTATATGTATATATATATATATATATATATAAATGTATATGTATATATATATATATATAAAGAGATAGAGAAGGAGAGAGAGAGAGAGAGGGGGGAAAGAGGGGACGGACGGGGAGAGAGGAATTGCAAAAATATTTCATGCACATGCAAATGGTTGATTTATAGGGATGCAAGATATTATCAGGTATAACTTTTTATCTGGCCAGGAGCTGGTCGGAGCAACCTATCCTGCCTTGATAGAGTTAAAACCCGACTTTTTACTTCTCTGCAACCTCTTTCCCGGGGGAGAGACATTACAAACCTCTCTCTACTTATCTGTCCGCCAGTCTGTCTGTCGGTCTGTCAGTCTCCATATTTTCAAACTATCTCCTCCAAACCTAAAAGTCGCAAAGCGGCGCCAGAGGCCTTAAATTGGATTGTTTTTACGGACCGTTTTTTTATGGGTCTTCAGCCATTTAAAATTTTATGGGTCTTCAACCATTTAAAATTTTATGGGTCTTCAGCCATTTAAAATTTTATGGGTCTTCAACCATTTAAAATTTTATGGGTCTTCAGCCATTTAAAATTTTATGGGTCTTCAACCATTTAAAATTTTATGGGTCTTCAGCCATTTAAAATTTTATGGGTCTTCAACCATTTAAAATTTTATGGGTCTTCAGCCATTTAAAATTTTATGGGTCTTCAACCATTTAAAATTTTATGGGTCTTCAGCCATTTAAAATTTTATGGGTCTTCAACCATTTAAAATTTTATGGGTCTTCAGCCATTTAAAATTTTATGGGTCTTCAGCCATTTAAAATTTTATGGGTCTTCAACCATTTAAAATTGTTTTTAAGTGGTTAAAAGTTCGCCAAAATTGAAAAAAAAATCGTTGAAAGTTTTGTACATTCATCTTCGTTTATTTTTAATTTTTAATTTTTGATTTTTGATCAGTGCATATGCGTGCCACGTTGCTACAGTGGTAACGTCACCAGCTTTGAATGTTTCAATTTCAATTCTATCTGATGACACATAAATACGTTTTTACTTTTGAAATCACAACTCTGTAATAATATATATGTGATCTGGACTAATTAAACTATCATATTTAAGCGTATTTTACGCCTGAGCAAAGCCGAGCGCTTCCTCCCGCTAGTAATTATTAAATGAGATGCAACATTATTTTTCTTTCATTGAATGTTTATAGTGCTATTCCGTGCTAGTTTAGTTTTATTTTATTTAAGATTTGGATCACTTAATATCAAAATAACAATCACTCTTATAAACTATTAATGACATTCGATTTTCAAACCATAATTAAAATCCATTAAAATTTTACTTCTAAATCATTAAAGGCGAAAATGTAAAAATAAACTCTATTTTGTTTTACTCTTTCTCACATTAAAGAAGATATATTGCCACTTTGACGGAAGGGGCTACAATTTGGAGATCGTGTCTAACAATGGACTGGAGGAGTTGAGCTGTTAGATTAATGTTTATATTTTTTCAGGTAACTTTTGTTGTTAAGCACAGTAAGGGGAGCTAGAAATAGGGAGGGAATTTCAAAATCTAGCAGTCCGAGAGAAGAAACACGATCCTCCAGATCGACTTACGCCAGAGCGCCTTATGTCAAATTGGCATATACCTTCTTTGAAATGAGAAAGTAAGCATTACGACTCCTAGCGATTTCAACAGTGAAGGGGTGGGATTTTGATGCTTGTTGGTTTTGTTGGTAATACATACGTCGAGAGGGTACAAGTAGTAGGAGTTTTCAAATCACATTCCATTTAAGTACTTGGAAAACAGATGCAAGGATGTTACATTACGGTGATGAGACAGAGGTTGACGCTTGCCTGATAGTGCGAGACCTATTAGATTTGAGACAGTTTTTTTTAACCCTATCCAAACAGGGGGAAATCCCAGTAGTAAATGTCCCAATCCAGATGTGGCAACAATCCGTCATGTGGTGGCGAACTGTGGCTTTGTACATAAAACACTTTCTTGCATGTTAACTGTTGCCTCCATTATTTGCTGCAATCTCATCAATGGCTCGAATGCATTTGCTCCAATTCATGTTGCCTGTGAATATAAAGCCGGCGAGTTTGAGGAATACGTCCGCCTTTAAGGTAGCGCATGGCATAATCGGTGTCTGGGAATTATAAGTTATACGAAAGAATACCAAGGGAAAACTGAATAATAAGGCTATACTTTTTTAAATGCTATACAGGGTGGAACGATAAAAGTGTCGCCCTAAAGTAAACAACACTACAGCTTTATTTAAAAACTTTTATAGAAAAATCAATTAAGGTAACTTGACTATGTAGTATAGCAGACATCTCTTCAATATAGCCTTCGGTCTCAATCATCGCCTCGATATGGGTCCGGAACTGGGAGCATGCCTTTTCTAGAGCATCGGCGGGAGCTTGGAGAATACTCGGCGAATGGCGGCAATCAGACTTGCTTAGGTGTTGTGGGAGGTCATGTTGGTGAGTTTCTCGACGTATGACCAAACGAAGTAGTTCAGCGGGCTTAGGTCGAGGGAGGGGGCAGTGAGAGAAGTGTACAAAGTCGTAACACTCCTTCTAAGACCTGTGTCTCTTTAGACTTGTGGGCTGGTGCAGAGTCCTGCTGCCACACTAAGGTCTGCCAGTGGCTACCTGATGGCACTATGGTCTCACTACATTCTTCCATGAGGTTGCCTGATGTGGCTCTCACTTGAAACCACAACAAAGATCATAACCGTGGCCGAAAACTGTTCTCATCACCCTGGGTACGTCCCTGATATTCGTGGCATTTTTAGAGTGCTGCTAATCGTCTTTTTGTCATAACTATCATCTGTAGAGAGCATTAGTTGAACAGCAGCGCATGTTTGATCTCACTCATTGAACATTGTGTCACTTTCAGATATGATACAAGGTTATTATCGCTATTGAGATTTGTGCACAACTGGCCAATTGATAGATGGTCTGCAACAACAAAACAAAGAAAACCGGTTTTCGTCAAACGGAAATGGAATCATGTCGTTTTTTTAGGGCGACAATTTTATCGTTGCACCCTGTAATTTTGGTAGTTTCAAGATTCCCCACAATTACTATGATTTCTAATTCTCCTTCTGGCAAAACCTTTTGCACCGACCTGATATGTTAACGGGGATTTTATCATGACGTCAAATGAAGGTTATCCCATTGCACAACAAGAAGGAAACAAACAAGAACAAAAAACGAAAGAATACTCGATAAACAATTTTTTTTAATAAATAGAAAGGTAAATGGAAAGAAAGTTATATTCAGTTTTATGTTCACCAATAACAGTGTCTGCTAAATTAGTCCCTTTAGCGGTTCCCAAAGAACTCCATTAACAATATTGTAAGAGATAGTAGGGGTAAGAATATAGGTGTAGTCAGGGCTTACTGCGTGTCAAAGAACTTAAATAAAACACGTCAACACTTAATCATTTTAAAAGAGGGTGTATGTAAATTACCTCCCTTGCGCCATTAACTTAAATGTTTTCATTCGAGAAAATTTCAATCATCTTGGTTCTGTAATCCAAGAAAATAATCCAAATCTTCTGTGGTGAAATTTATTTCTATAGAAGGTTTCTTGTTTCCTTTTGACGTGAATTCTAACGCCTCAGTGGTGTTATTATTCCTTTTTTTACAAGACCAATTCCAGGCCTTAAAATAGTTCTTTCTTCCTCGGTGTAGAGGCCATTGTAATTTCGTTTACAACTGATTTTTTAAACAGTCTTTTCTGAGTAATTCTGTGTCGTCTTCCGTGACGAATCCCGATTGAAGAAAAATTGTTTAAACTGGCGATTTTTAAAGTTTTTTCTCTTGACGCGGGATAGCAGGCCGACTTCCTTCTCATGTTCAAAACTTCCAACAAAATGGCGCACGCATCTCCTTTTATCAATCGAAAGGAACGCATACAACACGTGATATAACAAGCAGTAGCACACAAGATACACCAAGAAAAAGGGAGGGGGTTAAAGAAGGGGAAGGAAAGAGAGGGAAAGAAAAGACAGAAGGTGGAACATAAAATTTCTACAATGTAAACGAAATAAATAAGTTATCTATATTATATTTCTCTTGGTTTGTCTGTTTGTTTGCCTGCCTGATCGTTCTATATTTTAAAACTTTTTATAGTAGTTCGAATAATTAAAAGACTTGATAAAATTGCATTCTGAGCTCTTATTCCCAGTAATATGTTTGCTTGCTGGTAGTAGCAGCCATCTGTTTGTAGGCAAGCACTTCTGGTCCTAACCTATTTCCTCAATCGCTCATGTCTGGCTCTAAGCGCAATACACTGACTAACCGCTTCAATTATTGGACGAAATAACGTGAAACTGGTGATGTTGCTACTGCACTAGTAGGCGTATAATTTCATGGCGAAACTACGAAGTGAACCTCCGCCAAAGCAAAGACAAAAAGTCACACGCGGCCGAGAAAGGAGAAATGAACTGTTTAGATATTTAAGAAAAAATGCGTTGCTGGAAATATCAGATATAAAGACTTTTGTTAAAATGAAAGTAAATCGAGTTTTAATTTTCCTTTTTCTGTTCGCTTGCAACGGAGTCTACAACGTTTTGGGTCCGTTACAATGTAACGTCATTGTTAAAAAAAGGTGTACAACTTTACATTTGCCCCGCCAATCCATCGTCTTCAGATATTAGCCCATCTATTATCTAGGATACCGATAGTTACTTAATCAACATATGCGTATACGTGTATTTTGAATAGGCAGTATGGCTGTTTTGTGGTTGTTTCTTTTTAAGCGTATTTGTTGAATACTTTGGATATGATTACCCTCAGGTCAAGCATTGGATGTGCTGTCGCTTATACGGGTGATTACATTTAATTGTTTTCTCCGTGTTACCTTTTTTAGCTAAAATCACTGTTCATTTTATTAGGTTAGTTCCAGTCTGATGATTGTGTGACTCTGACACTTGTGTAACTGATCTTAATAAGGCAACCGTTTTATCTGTCCTCGCCGTATTGAGCACAATTTTGTATAAGCGATATTTAAGTTTCTCTTTAAACTTCATTTGGTTTGTTTGTTATCGCACCTTGCAGTATCCTATATCTTTACTCAGGTACGATCTCTCATCCATGAAATATTGTTGTCACATATTAGTCGGTGCATCACCCACTAATCTCTCTCTTGGTAGGGTCAAAAAAAGAGTCTCTAAACTTATAGGCCCCGCTCTGTCGACCAAGCTCCGACCTTTCTCTCATCGAGGTAATGTTAAAAACCTCTTCTTGTTTTACAAGTACTTTTATAATATTGTTAGATATTGAGCTGGCAAAGCCGAAAGGTGTGTTAGGCGACAAGTATTATGATTATCATTAATATTTGTAAATATAGAATGTCAGAAAGAATGTTATCATAGCGAAATAAATATTTGCAGATAAAATTGTTCAAATTAAAATGTTTTAATAGAAAAAGATTATCAGCTTTCATAACTATCACAAATACAAATTGTTAACTTGGTGGAAAAGAATGTTAAAACATGAACAAAATGACGTAAGGAGATAGGTTGGTAATGCACATATCAGTTTAATCAAGAGTTGGGAATCAGAGAGAGAAGACCAGTCAGTAGTCAGAGGAAGAAAGGCGATCCAGGGACAGTAATGGCCCCGAGTAGGGGAAAATGTCAGTAGTAAAAAGCTAGGATCAGCATTGCATCTTTCCAAAGGGGGGGGGGGAACTCCGATAAATAAAGCTGCTGCAAATACTACCAACTCCTCGGGTTGTACAAATCCTCGTCTGCGGCTTTGCCGAGGATCCACCAAATCAATTTGATAACTGTTTTCTATCTATTTATTTTCTTTTTCATATTTTTCTATTTACCTATTTATTTTTCTCGTACTCCATCTGTCTCTTTCTCTCTCTCTCTCTCTCTCTCTTTATATATATATATACATATTATATGGTAGTCACCACTTATCAAGGCTCGGAAGCCACTCGGGGATAAGGGTTATTGCGTGTACAGTAATCAATAGGATAGTATCGTAGTAATCGTTAGTATTGGAGATTTGATAAAGTCTCTTACTTAAGGGGGGCGTTCATCAGGAATTTGTTTATGTTGGGCTTGAAGACATCCAAGTTGGAGTCAGGTGGGAAACAGGCAAACGGAAGAGGGCCCCACAGGCGTGCACTTCTAAGAAAGAAGCTTTGTTCATGGAATCTATGTTTTGATTTTGGCACAGATAAAGAGTGGGGAAAATTCTTGGCACTGGTTTCAGCTAGACGGGTGTTTATCGTGAAAGATTGGCGAGGAAGGAAACTTATATACATATATATATATATATATATATATATATATTAAAAGAATATATATATATATGTATGCATATATATATTCTTTTTCATTATATATGTCTTGTTTTTATATACATAATGTGTAGTTTGTGCAAAGACTATATTTTTATTATAAATTGTCCTCTAACTTTTTCTTTTCAAGTTCCTATGTATAAAAGTACTTGTGTGTACGGATAGTTATTTTTAATGTGCATACTCTTAAACTGCCTATATACATGTGCATGTATGCATAAAGATGAATAACATATACACACACGTACACACATACACACACATATATATAATGAAATATATCTATATGAAAGCTTACGTTTCTTACATAGATACCCACAATTACAATTCTACACACAATTTCAGATATTCTTAATACACTCACGCCATACATCTGCAGATATTTTTGGAAAACAATGTGCTTGTCCTTACTTTCTGTCGCACACTGATGCTTTCGAATATATATATATATATGTATATATATATATACATATATATTACTTCATATACTAAACCTATGTATACACATTGATACACTAAAATTATGTACATTATATATATATATATATATATATATATATATATATATATATATATAAAGAGAGAGATAGGCGGGTAGTATGTGTGTTTGTGTGAGTGTGTATGTTAGAAAATGTGTGCGAATTTGGGGAGAGGATTTGCAAGAGTTGTGTGAAATCTTATCTATGGTTTTACGTTTCACGAGTCGAGCGTAGATCGCGCTGATATGCCACGTAGTTAAACGCACCGAGGAACATTGAAGCCATGAATACTGGACAAAAGCTTAGCGAGCATGCGTGCATTGTCAAAACACGCACACACACACACACACACACACATACGCACACACATATACCCCTTTCAACGCACAAACAATTGGATACACAGTAAACACCTAATGAGCGAAAATTGACTTACTATTATAGCCGTTACCTTAGAAAAAGGTTTACTTCGTATCAATTTCTCCATCTTTTTAATGTCATAATTTTTATTTGTAGATGCATCTTTCAATTGTTATAATGCATTTTGTCGCTCTGTTTGCCTCTCTGTCAGATTTTAGTTTACAAATAACATTTTAGTCTCTAAACGCGTAGATAGAAATGGAGAAAACTTAAATGCCAACTTGATACCGTCCTCCAATGTCTAAGGCCTCTACGTACAGGTGTTTGTCAAGTTAACCAGGCACGAGAATTATTTTCCTATGTAAAGCCTGATTAAATATTCAAAATCACATAGTATTTGCGGCCAAAATATGATCTCCTATGTATGATTAATGTTTTTTATGAGGAATTGTGCACCTACTTTAAGTAATGTTACTTTAGTAGCAGTATTAAGGTAGATATTCCACCAGACAAGGTGAATTATTTTTCTAGGACCCAGTGAGCCCAAGAGATACAAGAAAGATATATAACATTTAAATGGTCAATTCGGGAGAGGAAAATTAATATTTAACGTGTTTATCAACTAAATACTTGGGACGTGAAAGAGATTTACTGGAATATTCGATTATCTATGCACAATAGAACCCCGAGATACGGTTGCTATAGGATACTTTTTTTCAGGTTACGATGTGAAATACGGTGTTTATCCAGTCCCTGGTTACGGTATGTATCCCCTTACCATGTTATTTATAATGTTATTTAATTATATACATGTGTATAATGTACTGTATTTTGTTACTAATTTTTAATGCCGTATCTCGGGGTTCGACTGTATCGCATGAAAAGAAATGTTGGCCTTTAGAAAGGAGCCCATTTATATTTGAAAGATTAACCTGCTTATTTATGGGAAATAGTACATTTTCTTCAAATGATGTTATCTTTGTAACAGCATTAAGCTTGATACTCCATCAGACCAGATGAATTCTTGTTCAGAAATCCAGTAAGAGACCGAAAGGAAGATATATTATAACTCCAATAAATGTACTGTCGCGAAGGAACAAACAAATAAACGTCAATAAATGAGCGAAAAATTGATATTACTTACTTCTTTACTCAACGTAAAGGATTTTTAATGGAATATTCGAATATCTATGCATCACGTAAAGAGATCAAGCGTTAGCCTTCTAGGACGGAGCCCATTTATATTTGAAAATTTCGACTGACTTAAAATGAAAGAAAGAAACAAAAAAGCAGATATAATTGACGTATCTTATTTTAGATCCATCCAGCTGTAAAAAGCTCTACTATGAGCAACGCTTCAAGTTCTGATATAATTTCAATCCATCGATTATTTCAATCGATCGTTTAAGTTTTTCATTGATTTTGACTATTCAGTTTAAAATAATATTTTCAGCGTAAAATCACAAATTTAATAGGCTCGTCGTATATTAAGTGCGTCGAATGAATGAATACTTTGGTTTGTCACGATTCCGTTTGTGGATACTATTTTATTCTTCATGTCACTACAACGTGGCCGTAATTTTTTAACTGTGTAATTATATTTCAAACCTCTCGCACACGTTTCCTGGTACCGTCGCAAAGGAACAAACAAATAAAAAGGGAAAGAAATAAAAATCCGACTCGGCTTTTTTAAGTGCAAAAGAAATGCATTTATTCGTGGTTCTTCCAAAACAACGCATTTCATTATATTGCAAAAGTCTTTTCATACACACATTTGCTTTACAACACTGTGTCATATAACATGTGCTTTTTAAAAGTCTCTGTACTCGCCACCTGATGCCGGCCTTAGCAACCGGTTTCCCGCACTCAACGTCACACGTCCATCTTCCACAACGCGCACTTTGCTTCTCTTGCTCGCCCACGCGCTGCCCTTTTTTCTTTTTCTCTCCTCCTTCTTCAAACGATGTATTTACAAAGGTTTTGTTATAATACCTTTACTTTATATATCATTTAAAATAGCGTTTTTCGCTCTATCAAATCGTTAAATTAGAATCGTTTTAAACTAATTATGTCTTTTCAGACCGTTGAATTCAAGATGGAAAAGAAGCTTATTCGCACAATTTTCTTATATCAATTACATCTAGGCCGAAAAGCTGCTGAAACAGCTCGCGATATCAATGAATCTTTTGGTCAAAGAACTACTACTGAACCTTAGCGTGTGCACACTTGCCAATTTGAATACGTTCTAATATTTTTGCAAGTCAGCTATTCTACGGCTGCTGCTGATGAACTTACACGCGCCCATACGGGCTATGTTACCACGAAAGTGCACCGCTTCGTTATATCACGTTAAATTTTGAAATAATATTTTGGTCAGCCTGTTATTCTTGTGATTTAAATAGTGTTATGGTCTGCCTGACACGTTTTAGTTCGAAATAGTTCAGAATGGCCAGGAAATCATATGGAATGAATCACTGGGGTTTTTTTAACTTGTGTAGAATTGTTGTTGTTTAATTGCACTATAGGTGAACTTTAACAAAATATGACGACGATGATGGAGATTAACTGGCAAAAGTGATTACAAATGAAAAAAGAATTCATTGAAGAAAAATAACATCTTTTAATTTATATATTAATTTTTATTCATTATTTATTTATTTTTGGGGATCCGTGGCGCAGTGGATAAACGCGTCGAGTATTTACGGTTCCAGGTGAGCTTTTTCTGAAGCTGTTTCAATTCTACCCAAAGCAGGCCAGGTGGTTAGTGAGACAATAACAACTATGGAAGGCGGTCATTACTGAGAATACGGTTAAGAGACTCAGCATTCCTATCGTGTCGCGGTTAACAATCTGACAAAGGCAAGAGCACTAGTTGTCCAAAACACGGTGAAACAAGAAATATAAAGATAAGGATAACAGTTCGCAAATAAATTAGTAAATAAATATGCTTTAAATTCTTTTCATTTTCAGTCTGTTAGCAACTTATTCTTATGTGAGTTATTACAAAGAAATAGTTTACATCTACAAATTAGAAACTCTACAGAAATTGAAGAAAGACATCAAAAATACAGTCGATTGTTTAAGTTGTAATCACGTGATCCTGCAATCCATCATCACTAATGTTTTGTAAAAAGCACTAATTTTTGAAGCTGAAAAAAATGAATAACATTTAAAAATTATTTTCCATAAATGAATTTTTCTCCATTTTCATCCGTTTTTGCAAATAAATCTCAGTTATTTTCGTCATATTATGCTAAAATTCTATTAATATATCATCCAAAATAAATAATCTTTTCAAGTTAAAAATTAATCAGTTATTTCATAGCCAACATGTATTTTGGTATGTCTTCCAAGCTTAAGTTTAAGCGTCTTGTTTCTTTGTTGCGCGTTCAAAATCTCAATTCTGCGCAATTCGTATAGATGCATAACATAATGTTCTTATTATTAACTTGTCCCTGCCTCTGTGCCCAGCTCGTTATAAAATAAAAGCTAAGATAAAAGGCATCCCTTTCATGGACGCGAACCTCGACCCGAAGACTCAAGTCAAGGAGAAGCTTCCACGGCCAATGTGGAAGCCTAACAACATCTAAGATAAAAACCGTACTATATCTATAGATCATAAGTTTAAAGATAATGTCCTCTTTGATATGTGAATCTCATCTTTTGAAACCCTCCACCTTGGCTTAGAAACACCGTAGATTAAGTGGAAGGTACACAACTGTCCGAGAATGGGAATGAGTCGAGTAGAAACTGATTTGTCAAGATAGAGCCACAATACTGATCGTACCATATGCGCATATGAAGATAATTACCAAATGAGTACAGGTCTGCGTGTCTATGACGTTCATGTATCAGAAGTCTTTGTCTAACGCAAAGCAACAAAACTTTTTTGGCTAAAACGTCAAGCGGAGGTTCGATAATCACAAGTTGAGTCGAGTAGAGTTCGTTTTCACAACACGAGATACACGTCGACGTTCTCTATTCGCATGTCTTAAACGCTTTTTTCACTCCTCCCAGCGACGCCTTTTATAATGTTTCGGGCACACCCAATTTGCATATACCACACGAAACTGCTAGAGATCTACGCGTGACCGGAGGCTTTAAAAGACAACAGCCGCCATCTTGGGCCTCTCTCTTTTTTTCCTTTTTCTGTCTTTCAGCCAGCTATCGAGACAGATTTTTGTCCGTTTCTGAGGTAGTTCCTCTCTATGTCTACCACAGTTCAGAACAAAGTTCTTTGCGAAATTTTACATTTTGACTTCAAATGATATATTTTCAAATACGTTTAGGTTATATTTACCTTTACTTTATATATATATATCATTTTAAAGAGCGTTTTTCGCTCCATCTAATCGTTAAATTAAAATAGTTTTAAAATAATTCTCTATTTTTTCAGAACGTTGAATACAAGATGGAAAAAAAGCTAATTCGCACCATTTTCTTATTTCTATTTAACCTAGACCGAAAAAAGCTGCTGAAACAGCTCGCGATACCAACGAAGTGTTTGGACAAGAAACCACTACCGACGAAGCCCCACAACACTTTCCTGAGTCGCACCAAAAATATTGCCATATTGACTGTTTATGGGTCTGCTATAGATATTATACTATTACGGCGGAAGAGTTCTCTCAATAAATGAATGAAATGCACAAGAAACAATACCTAGCATTAATCAACAGGCAAGGCCCAATTCTCTACATAATAATTCCCGACCGCCACTGGATTAGCAGACAGGAGTTGTCTCTGTAGTCTAACGGAATCATCTAGGGACCAAATAAGGAAGACGTAAGGGGGGTAGATTAAGAACTTCAAATTCTGAAACGTGGGACATTTGGAAATGTTAACTCGGCGTTTTGAGTGTTCCATTCGGAATAAGATGCCTTTATTGAATGTGCTTGCTGCCAGAGGAGAGGGAGACAATAAGTCAGCTATGTGACCATGTTGAGTGTCAAGCACACAAGGATGTTATTCGTCATTGTTAAAGACTGTCTGTTATTGTCGTTTTCGTTATTGTCGTGAATATTTGAAAGCACCTACAAACACATAGAAAGACTATTAAATATCCATGTAACAGATCGACACGTACGGCCACTCCATACACAAAGAAAAGTAACTGTCTTTATAATTCGAACCACTAGACGATACACGAGCATCGATTACAGAAACACGTATACATGTTATACATTAGACATAGACGCAGATATGTAAACACGACAATACATGGGATCTGAATGACAGGTTAAACAAGATTACCTATTAACCTATGGGGATAACAAATGCGTTCATACCTTATCCGATGATATATGTTTTTATTTGCACAGGGTAGATTCCTGTGTATTTGAACACGGCCGATCCCATAGCGGTCCCATAGTCATCAACAATATGTTCTTGGCTAAGTATTCACCCCCAATGGGAAAAAGTAGAAGAACAGAATTTCGGCACAACAATGATAAGGCACGATAGCTGCAGTATCGATGCTGTGAAGGAAAAGATAAAGATGATATTTATGAGGTCAGTCGTTTTACGCATTTCTATTTGAAACTTAAACAACAAAAAGAATAAACTAAAAGCTATCAAGTTTAAACATTTGTTAAAAAACAAAAAAACAATAGGTAGCATTGTTCGTGAACTTCGAAAGGAAACAGGCTACTCTTTTGAAGGCGTACATCACAGGTACATTCAAATTGAAAAAACGTGTTAATGTTTTGATACTTTAAATGACTTCATTAGTGAAGTCATTTAAAGTATCAAAACATTAACACGTTTTTTCGTAAGTCACATAAATATAAGAGAATTGGCGGCATTCCGGCATATGACTATTAGTTCTATTACTTCCCCAGTTTTCTAGACGGTGATAGATGATCCGGTGTCCTCGACGAAACATCTTCCAACATATATTTTAACTGAATAAACTTATCACATTCTTAGACAACTTATTATTATTATTATTATTATTATTATTATTATTATTATTATTATTATTATTATTATTATTATTTAGTCACTAGGAGTAGTCACACAAACTATCATCAGAGATTTCTCTTTGAGAACAACTTGTTGTGTTCCCTGGAGTCTGAGTGACAATAAGTCTTCCACAGATTTCCAGTACTCTCCACCTCTTTCGATTATCTTTGCAAAAGAATTTGCGGTATTGCAACAACCGGCTACCATTGATTGGCGTCGACTATTGATCCTCACTGGAATTTGGGTGGCAATAAGCCTCCTCAATGTCCCAGTCCTCTTTGCACTCATCTAGCAGAGGTCTGGCTTGTGCTTTCTCTCCTCGGTCTTTCCATCCTCCTTTAACCTCATTATTTGGTGTGGTGCCCATTCATGGTGATACTAGGCGTCTTTCATTTATACAGTTTCAGTTTTCATGATTTCATGCGATGTTCCTTTGTGTAGCCGTTTCTGTGTCCAATTTGTGTTTAGTATATGCGTGGTGTTAGTCTCTACATTCAAGGGTTTTTCTTAATATTTCTGCAGTTTTCATTATTGAAATTCGTTCTATCTTCTCGGCCATCCTTCTGATTCCAATCCATCCCATTCTTTTTCCAAGTTTTTTGGTATTGTTCATAGCATTTCTACTATTAGTCATGTTATCTTTACCTTCTTCATCTTCCAGATCCCTTTAATCTCTCTGACCAGTTCCTTGCATTTGCTTCACATCTTTGTCTTCTTAATCTTCACTCTGTGGTCTGGTGGAACGGCAACATCTACAATCTAGCAGGACTTTTCCTTCTTGTTAACTATTATGACACATGGTCTTCTTACTTGGATGGATTTATCCGTTTGTATTTCCATGTCCCATAGTATCTTGTGATTTTCATTTTCCAGTACTGCTGTCGGTTTGTGCTTGTACCATTTGTCTGTGTTTTCAAGATGCAGTTGTTTGCATAATTGCCAATGTACCGCCTTCCCCACATTGATCGTATCTATATTTATATTCTTTTTTGGCTACTTTACTTCATTTACTTACTATGTGGTTTATTGTTTCGCCTCTTTGTCAGCAGAGTCTGCATTTACTGTTTTCTTGTGTCTTGTCGATCCTTGCTTTGATGTGGTTTGTTCTAATTGCGTTATCTGGTGCAGCTGTCATTACCGATTCAGTTTCCCTGTTGTTTCCCTTTTGAAGCTATTTCCAAACGCTTTCGTTAGTCTCTTCTTTTCGCATTCTTATGAATCGTCCATGTAGCTGTTTCTGTTCCAATTTTTCTTTCTTGTCTTTGTCCTCATTTTTTTTTCTATCTTGCTTGTTTCTTTCGTGTCTCGTGCTTCAGCAATTATTCTTTCGGTGTTCTGCATTATGTATTTTTCTGTTTTTTTTTTGTGTTATTTACACAGTGTTCTACACAGACCAGCCCACTTCCTCCATTTTTACCTTTTCACATATAGACAGTCAGTATCATCCTTCGGGTGTAGTCCATTGTGCATCGTCATGCCTTTTCTGGTCTTCTGGATGAGATGCCTTTGTTCTTCTTTGATCCAGCATATAAACGATCCACAGTATAAAAGGAAGAATTGTTAATATTGTTCAATTTATTTTTATAAAAAATGTAAATAATAAATAATAATAAATAATATTATAATGTTAGATATTATGATAATATTAATATCTCTTGTAAGATGTTTCGTCGGGGACGCCGAATCATCTATCACCGTCTAGAAAACAGAGGATATAATGCAACAATGGAATGTCTCGAGGAATATGCCGGAATGCCGAATTGACTGATTCTAACACAACTCTAGTAATTACTGTTATAATGTTTCAGAATTTTTCTATAACGTTTAATAATTCATGTTATTGGGATTTTTTCTGATAATTCTGGAAAACGTCTAAAACGGATATAACGCCTACGCATTAAATATAGACTAATAGAGAAGAGTCTGACTTTGCTGGTCGTAAAATATGCTTAATATATTTTAATTTATGCAAATTTCGTATTTATTATTACAGAGTCAGTTCTCTATTGAGTATTATATTGTACCTAATATATAGTACCGATTTCAAAGTAAAAGAAAAAAAAATAACTTGGAAAGCTAGAATAGATACCAAAAGAATTAACACTCCAGCCGCATTCACAAACGTATGAGCTAACCCGACAGATAGATTATAAAATTATAAAATTAAACCACTACGCATGCGCAAACTAATAGAAATGTCGACGAGTTGAAATGAACATTTTGCATTACACTTACCTACTTTTACAAATACAAACAGACGTTTTACTCGTTTATGAACAATCCTTGGGGGGGTGATTATTTTTTCCTATTAATTGCGCCTAAACACACATGCATACATCTACTGTTTTAAAGCTTAAATTGCTCGCGGTCTCACACTCATTTTTAAATATATGATTTTCTCTTATTAGATCTACAATAATCTCTCTCTCCCTCTCTCTCTCTTTCTCTCTCTCTCTCTCTCTCTCTCTCTCTTTCTCTCATATGGTAAATATGTTAATTGGCGTGATAATTTTATCGGAGAGGCGATATGAATTTGCTCAAAAACTATATATATATATATAAATTAACCAATCTATATCCACCAATATATAGTTTTGTGACTTCATTTCATACCCCTGTTGTTCTATTTTATAAGCTCCGATGATAATTGTTGAGCTTGGCATTATCCAGATAAGTCTCTTCTTGTGGAATTGAACTCCCTCTTTCCCTCTTACGCATTAAGCTATATATATATATATATATATATATATATATATATATATATATATATATATATATATATATATATAATTATTTTTTTACTATAATAATTAAATACTTATAGACACTAGTGTTTTATCCTTTCGGGAATCTTCAGTGCAGGGTGTCACGATTAATATCAGTCGAACGATTCGAACCTCGCAACACGAGACATCTCTGGCTCGATTAGCTAAGACCTAATCAATTCGCCTACCATTAACACCGTGAAATTACGTTGAATTTAAACATTTTAATTTTAAATGTTCATTTACGTAAGCCAGACAGTGATGTAATCGTTATACGATGATCTATGCATATATATATATATATATATATATATATATATATATATATATATATATATATATATATATATATATATATATATAAAGCTGAACGTCTGTGCGTGTCTGGTCACGAATAGGCTCCTATATGGTTGACTATTATAGAAAACTGATCTCATATAATGCTAGAAGATGTATCGAGACACAGGAATGTGTATGTTTGATCTGGCATAATGATGATTCATTAAAATTTTGGGGTCTGCTTACGCGCCTGGTTCACAAAGTACGGAAATAAAAAATGTAAAAAAATTAAAATAAAAAACGTTTCCAAGTGTTTTTGATATAGATGTACATAATACTTTGATAAGTATGTTTTAACTTAAATAGGGATGGTATAATAAAATTGTGGGGTCTGCGTTCGCGCCTGGCCTCCATAGAATGGAAATCGACATTTTAAAATAAAATAATATTAATAAAGACTTTTCATATCTATCTGCGTAAGTATACTTTGATAATTATGTTTCAGTTTGAAGAAATATGGTATAATAAAATTATGGGGTGTTCGTTTGCGCCTGACCTCCATAGAATAGAAATTTGTCACAAAGTTTAACGAGGTGTTTTTTAATACAGATCCACAGAATATTGTGATAAGTGTTTAGTGTGAACAGGTATGGTATAATAAATTATGGGGTTTATCTATTTTATTTTTACTTTCATCATATTTTGCTTTGGTTTTGATACCCCCAAATTCGAAGCTATCCCTTTACAATCTTTCCTTTTCATAACGTATCATACTTTCATAAATAAGAGTCTATTTTCTGTAGGCTGTTTTTGAACCCAGTAAACGACGGGTACTTTTGCTAGTATATATATATATATATATATATATATATATATATATATATATATATATATATATATATGATTGTTGAGCTGGATTAAATCCGACGATATGAAATAAAATGGAGGTGGAAGGACCTGGATACTCAACGTTTCGCCCGATTTATGCGGGCTTCTTCAAGAGGGATGGTCATTCCGCATAAATCGGGCGAAACGTTGAGTATCCAGGTCCTTCCACCTCCATTTTATTTCATATATATATATATATATATATATATATATATATATATGTGTGTGTGTGTGTGTGTGTGTCTGTGTGTGTGTGAGTATTCCCTTACTCAATAAATGAACCAATCTATATCCACCAATATATAGTTTTTTGACTTCATTTCATACTCCTGTTGTTTTATTGTATAAGCTCCGATGATAATTGTTAAGCTTGGCATTATCCAGATAAATCTTCTTCTGTGGAATTGAACTCTCTCTTTTCCTCTTACGCATTAAGCTATATATATATATATATATATATATATATATATATATATATATTAAAGATAAAACATGTTGAACGTATTAACGTTAAACCAATTAAGTATTGCCTATGATATTGAAAAAACATTTTTTACTGAGAAAACATGCGAAAAAAGCCGCCATAGTGAAATAAAGCTGACATACTTTAAGGAAATTCCTGTGATGTTTCAACCTTCTACAAATGCGTCATATCAAACTCAACGTAACGATTTGACATAAAGATTCCTGACGAAGCTCAGAGGTTAACTCAAAGAAAATACTGTGAGAATAACACCGACGTGAGTTAAGTAATTCAATTATCCAATAATACTTTATGATAATTCAATTTTTATTACTAAAAAAATGGATAATTACGTTTCCAACCAGTTTCCCAGACCAGCAAGAACAACACGCATCACTTCTAGATATGTTTCTGACCACAGTTCCCGATGATTGTGAAACCAACGGCCACAACCCACTTGGGAACGCTGATAATGTAGTGATATTAGTTGAAATCGCCCTAAACTCTAGAGCCAAAACTGAAGAGGCAGCGCTCAAAATAACGAGATATTATAAAAAGGCTGACTGGGAAGCCATAAGACATCTCATCAGAGACGCCCCATGACGAAATATCTTTTCACTTCCTGCTGAACAGTGCGCAAATGAGACCACTGAATGGTTCAAAACGGCAATTGAAACACATGTTCCCAAGCGGAAATTTTATAGCTAGCCTAACTCTCTCCAATGGTTTACTTCTACTTGTGCAGCTGCCATTGCGCAAAGGCAGCATGCGTACCGCATATTTAACCGACATAAATCCAGTTCAATCAGACAGAAGTACATAGAAGCCAGAAGTAACTGTAAGAAAGAAATAGCCACAGCTAAGAGAGAATTTACTGAAACCACCCAAAAACGCATCGAAATTAGGAACCCGAGACTTCATTAAAATCTACAAGAGTGTAGTAAATAATGGGCAATCATGAAGTTGTTTGCTCAGCAACCGACAAGGCTAACACACTGGACCCTGCTAACCACCCCTCCCTGACTTTCCTTTGCGGACAGACGAAACACTAGACGATCTGAATATCCCCCTCTCTCAGGTGCATACTATCAGAAAAAAATCTTGACACTTGAAAAGCATGTGGACCTGATATTATCCCGGCTGTGCTATTAAAGAAGTGCTCAGCCGAAGTAGCTCCAGTTCTCTCCAAACTTTTAAACAAATGCCTTAATGAATATTGTTTCTTGCCTGCTCTAAAACTGCTTCTGTGGTACTAGTTTTGAGGATTCTGGCGAAAGAATTGACCCAGTAAATTATTGCTCCATTAGCCTCCTCCCACTTTTCGCCAAATATTTGAGTCTATAATTAACCAATCTCTAGTCCATCACCTTACAGATACTAAACTTCTGACTGATCAACAATATGGATTTCGGCAAACCCGTTCCACAGCAGACATCCTAACTGTAACCTCTGAACGTATATACCAGTCACTGAACAAAGCGAGGGAGAGCAGAGAAGTATATCTAGATATATCTAAGGCTTTTGACAGAGTATGGCATGAAGGTCTCCTCAGGAAAATCAGATCATATTGTATCACTGGAAGAATACTTAACATAATTAAATCCTTTTTAGCTAAGAGAAACATTCATGTTGTCCTCGACGGTTGTACATCTAAACAATATGACATAAATGCGGAAGTGCCTCAAGGGTATATCCTTGGACCTCTATTATTCCTAATATTCATAAATGACCTCCCTAACAAAATTATCTGTGAGATGGGTATATATGCTGATGACAGCACGGTCTATAACAGCCACGATAGAAAAACAAATGAACACATATCTAAAGAAATGGCAGAAACACTAGAGGATGACCTCCAATCTGTAGTGGAATGGGGGAAAAATGGCTATTCACATTCAATGCTGTCAAGACTAATCTTATTTCCTTCAATAATTACAAGAAACCTGTGGAGATTTTTTGCCTACTACCACACTTAGGTACTAAAAAACTGTTGATCAGTTCATAAGATACCCTCGTTTTTTAAAAAAAATAAATGTTATTAGATTCGTCAAACATACTCGTTCGCTTTTTTAAATGAAGGTGTTCATTTATCTTTTCGGAACATAAATGAGATTTTCCACGCTTGATTTGAAAAACTTGAAAATATATGTAATATGTCTGACTGTCAAACAGCAACTCTATTCAATTACGACTTGATCACTGTTTAACATCATTGGCCAGAAAGAGAAGCATCTCACACTAAAAAAAATTCGGAATCGATAAAACTGTTTTCGGTAGTCTCATTCTGTAACAATATTCTTGATCTATCTTTATAGAATTTTTACATTTTATTTTGTGTAGCTTGTTTTTTTTTTTCATTTGCTGTGGCGTTTTTCGTTGTTTGTTGATTTGTCAGTTTCTTTGGCTTTTTAAAAATATTTTCTTGCTTTTTCATTTTCTGTATATTTTTATTTTATGTGTCCGTTTTCATTTTCTGTGTTTTTAAAAAAATTACCGTGGCGTTTTTCGTTTTCTATCGATCTTTCAATTTTTTATTTTGTGTGGCTTTTTTCATTTAGCGTGGCGTTTTGTGCTTTTATGTGGATTTTTCATTTTCTTTATATTCCAGTAGTGATCTGCTTGATCCTCTATTTAAAAATCTGAGATACAAGCAAAAATGTAAGAGCGCATATGCTCGGAGGCTAGTCGCTCAACTAAATATAAGATTTGAAGAATAAGAATATGAAAAGCCTGAATGATGACGAAAGAAAACTAACATTTTGGCCAACCCATTAGTAAGTTGTTTCCTTAGTTTCTGATAATTGCAGCATCTTTGTTAAAACCTTTCAAAAAATTACCTTCTATTCGGAATCACTAACCGCATTTTTTTACACTAACTCTTTTCTTATTTACATATTAGCATTTCAGCCCAGCGTTGCCCGGGTGTTTGGAGGTGTATGTTGAGCAAAAAAAAAAAGTGCTAGTAGGAAGGCAGGCTCGAACCCGTACCGCGGAGTAGGAAAGTACGGGAGAAAACCCTGACGTCTTTGCTGTTACGATCACCGTCAAACCGGAAATGACGTAGGTTTAAATTAAGGCTAGACAATCGAAAAGAGGGGATTACTTTCGATAATATCGGCGAAAAAAGCGACCCTTCCCTGTAGAAAAGTGCCCAGTTGAGGGTGAAGAAATTAATGTTTTTAGCCAATTTTTCGGTATTTGTCGTCTGAACGGTTGAGCTTCATACGATACTGATCTTGTGAAAATCCGTCGCCTCTGTTGAAAATTTTACGTAGACATGCAAATAAATACATACATTTATATATTGATAACTAAAATTTTCGACCCAAACCGATTAAAACGCTTGCCCTATCTCTGAATACCCTTTATGTCAAATTTCAAATGTTTAGACCAGAAATTGTCTGAGTAATTTGGAAGAGACCGTAGGGGTCATCTTTTTAAATTTGACCCCTATTATGACCGCTTAACATTTACTGTTTTGGGTTCAAATCAAGTTATTAAGTTAGATTCATGTCCATGGAACCTATATCTAAAATTTCAAGTGTTTAGACCCAAAATTGTCGGAGGAGTTTGGTAGAGTTCTCAAAGGTCAAATCGTTGAACGTTGACCTCTTGTCAGCCAAATTTCTGTCCGAAAACAAATTACAAAGATTTTCCCAAATCTCACTAATCGGTATATCAAATTTCGAGTCTGTAAACTGAAAATTGACAGAGTTATTGCGTAGAGAAATGTACACAGACAGACACACACAGACAGATGCTTTCACATATATATATATATATATATATATATATATATATATATATATATATTGACTTTTACAACCTTTTAAAGTAAGATAACCTTGAATGATAGATACCATCAAATATCACTACACACATTCTATTCGCCAATCTAATTTCATATAATCCACTTGTTATCACGTTCGATACAAGGGACGTTCAATAAGTAATGCCCCTGACCCATTTCTCATAGCAGTAGAGCAACAGCACTTGCCACATGTATTAATCTTTCTCTACATAGGAACCACATTTACGCATGTATCCCATCGTTTAATAAAGTTCTGGAGACCGTTTTTTTTTTTTTTTTTTTTTTTGCAGAGCACATTGGACTCCGGAAATCAAGGCCGCATCTTTTGTGAAATACATTTATTTAAATAAGATACTTCATGGCTTTTAGTTTAATATTCATAAAAAGTCTACGGTTGCGTTCCCCCTAAATAAAATCTTGACAAAGTTTAAATTGCAAGAAGCGTCTTACCAAATATTCACCTTATCTGACAAGTAAAATATTAAACAAAAAACAATCTTTAGTTGAATAAATCTCACACTGAAATCCGCAAAAAAAAAAATCCTATTTCTCCCTATGTTTCTAAATAATCGTTGGAAGGACAAAAATCAACCAACCTTTCGCTTTTCTTAAAGATATCAAGAATTCATTGGTTATGAAACGCTTTTATTTTAAAATAAAATATTATGGTTCTAAATTTTGAGATGAGGATTCGTTATTCGTATTATTTCAATTCATCGGACTACTGTTCTCATCTTGAAATTCCGTCCAAAGTTCCAAATTCGCCAGAAACAGTCAGAAATTCGATAAGATAAACTTGAAGAAGGTCAGAGGTTACACTGACCGAAACGTTATAAAACTTACACTCTATATGAGAACAGTAGTCGGATGAATCCAAATATTACGAATAAATCTTCATGGTTGGAAAAGGTACAGTCAGTGGGTGCTAGATCAGTAGTAGTAGTAGGTGTATGAGGAAAGATTTCATAGACACAGTCCCATTTTTCCGATCTAAACCGTCGTAGACCGGAGGGTCAACTTTCAAGTGGAAGACATCTTTGCTAATCTTGCCTCGCCGTGCTTTTTTTATTTATTTATGGAAAGTGTGGCATTGCGTTTTTCCTGAATAAAATTTTGATAAATTTCAGATTGCAAGAATCGTGACACCAAATATTCATATTTTCTGACAAGGAAAATATCAAGTAAAGAAAATATTTATTAACTATTAGCAAGCCGCCAGGCGTTGTCCGGTTTTAAGATACGCTAAAATATGATATTTTAATTCATGCATATCGCGTATTTAATATTATAAAGGCAATTCTCTAATGTTTAATATATGCTTTCAATTTAATAAATACTTTAAATATGGTTTGTAATATATATATATATGTATATATATATATATATATATATATATATATATATATATATATATATATATATATATATGCATTCACCTTTCATCTCATTTTTTTAAAAGATGGACTGTCATGTATTTTTAAGAGATGAAATAGCCCGACTGTAGAAGACAAGATTCAATCACAAAATCAAGCCAGAATGTCCAGATGGTCCAGAGAGTTTTATAATTCTTGAGACTTTTTGTTTTCGCCGACATTATCTCTCAGGGGGGTTTTCTATAAAATTGCAAACACAATTTTTATGCATTTTCTTCAAGTTTTCCAACTATTTAATGAAGTGAAAGAATAAAGACGTTGGAAAGATTAGATTATTAAAAATATCAAAAATATTCTGCTCTCGTTATCGATTGAATTCCAATCTTTAACATTATAACACAGAGGAAAGTAAGAATACTACAGAATATTACATTTATATTTTGTAATGGGAACGCTACAACACCGGGTTCCGTTATATCACCGAAGTTAAGCGACGTTGAGACTAGTCAATACTGAAATGGGTGACGATTTGGGAATTCAAGCTGCGTATGTGTTCCCTGCTTATCCCAGTTTCCAGTCTTCCTGAACTTCTCCTTGCAACTGGAATCAGTGCCGTTTCAAGAGATGCATGGCAAGGCACGGCACAACCCTTATTACACAATTCTACCCGCAGCTTCCCTTACAACAGATATCCATTGCTTCTCGAAACCGAACGGAGCAGAAGACGCTGTCATAAATGACACAATGTGAACAAACTACATTAATGAATTAGATAACTGTTTCAATTCACTATTCGATAATTTGACATTCTAACTAATTTTACATTCATTTTTAAGATTTAAGATTCCAAACTTTAAACAGATGCACTAGAGAAGTACGGAATTACATGTCCAGAAACGTTGTAAACTTACCAGGATGGCTACAGTAAGCAGAATAATCTAATCGGTGTCATGTTAGATAACTGGCGTATACATCTGCTGTTTTAGATTTTGTAAATTAACCCAGTTACAGCGAAGTAGCCTGTTAGAACAACGCAGAAAACTGAAATAGGGCATTGACTTGGACATCAATTTGAGATATTTGACGGTTGGGGTTAAGTAAGTGCAAAATTCAGAACAATATATAACCCAGAGTAAAAGGCGATCATTCTTAACTTTCTTTATTTAGAGTTATGTGCCATTTTCATCGCTTTGACAGTATTCCATTTATTTTCTTTTTTAAGTCGATGAGTTCCTATTATTCTGTTGAGTAAGGGCAGAATAAATTCAAAATTGACATAATAATTACATGGATGCTCCTAAGCTACGAAACATGTGCTATAAAGAATGGAACATTTAAACATGCTGAAGAAAATATAATGTGAGATGGATAACATGTGACATTAAGAATATAGACTATTTGTCACTTATTTAGATATGCTCTGTAGTTAAATCGAGCTTCATAAATTAAAGGATTTCAAATTGCATTCTTATGCATTCAATACCTAAAATTTTCACCTCTCTCTAACAGATATTTACAGTGTGAGACTCGAAAAACAACCCCTGTTATAGACAGGCGACAGAAGCAAAGACGCCTCATTGAATTTCTGACAAAAGTGCATTGGAAATAGTGTTGGCTATGTATAAAAACAAATTCTGGGGCACAAAGGGGCGCTCGTTTTAATGGTACAACTCCTGTCCTCGTAGCGATTCAACTGTCCTAGTTAAAAAATAGTATGTTTTACTTTTAGAACAAGCAACGTATTACAAAGCACACCTATGGACAACCATCGTTTATTGCTGGCAAAAGCTCATTGAAGATGGTAGTGACTCTGTCGAAAAATACATTCTGCAGCAGAAAAAGTCGGTAACTTTTGTAGGGCTAATCTCGTCTTCGTAGATCTTCAATTATTTGAGTTAAAAAAAAAGAGATTTTACTTTTGAAACAATTCTCGTATAAGTATATAATATAAAACATCTGTAGGTAATTCTTTTACGATCATGGTTAATTAATATTAAAAATTTAAAAGCAGAATAATCACAGATATTGGAAGTTGGGTTATTTGCCGTAAATTTATCTTTTCCCAACCGCGTGGTTCGTTACGTAACAGGTTAAAGACAACACGCGCGTTTGGTGATTTTTTTCTCCGTAGCACGATTTGTAATTCTGCGCGAGTTTTTTTTTTTCATTTTCTTTATTCTTGTATTTATTCATGGCCCCGCGGCCAAATTAGCCGATTATTTAATGCCATTAGCTATAAAAACACGTATCTATTAGGTTGTTGCAAAATAATATCGGTTTTTTTTATGCTAAACCATATATAAAAAACGACATTATTTTTGCACCAACCTAATATATAATAGACAAATGTTGTATGTCTTTTTACATGAACGTTCACTTTTAGCCTATTAGGTTTACAAAGTTGAATTTTAGTAAAAATGATCCAAGGTCTATGCCGAGCGTCACAATAATTTCACAGATACGCCAAAAATAACGTCCTGTTGTCATATCTAAGCGGGGGTGGCCGTAGTATCCTATCCAGCCTTGATAAAGTTTAAAGATGGCTTTGATACCTAGTAGGTGATACTTTTTCTCTTCCCTACAACCTCTTTCCCACAAAAGACGTTGGAAGCTTGTCTCTGCTTTATCGGTATTCTCATGGCAAGTGCTCGTCCGAGCTCTGATCTATTGTTCCCCTAGCCAAACTTTCACAAAAAAAAACAAAAACATTCGGTGCAAATGTCAACAATGTCCCCACTCGCTATCCATGGCTAAATCTAAACGCAACTTTCATGAATAAAACTTCTTTCATAGAACTGCTCTCCTGCGGCACTTTCTTCTGATGGTTCACTTTCCAGCTGACTACAACATTTTCGTCTGCAAATACAATGACAGCAAGTTCTTGTTTTTCCGTCGATTTGAATGATCAAAGTATACCCAGTTTCTATCACTAACGATTACTACACTGTTATCTTGGTGACCACCGTACACTAATTAATCTTTATCCTCCAATAGAGTTCGGGTCCTGATACGTGTGGGTTCCTTTGTAATAAAAAACAAAATATGTATATTGGTTTAATTGAAGGTATTCAAAAGAAAAGCAAGCCTCCAATCAAAATATTTTCCTTTGATTTTAATGGAGAGTAAAATTTCATAAAAAATAGAATCCAAGACTTTGAGTAAAAATTGATTATTTGAAATCTTAAATCTTGCAAGTATTGTGCAACCCGAATATATATTTTTCAGGTCCCTACAGCTATCTTATATCCGGGTTACACTTATATCAGGGTGACGTGACTGTCTAGAGGAGCGATATTGCTCCCCATTGGGGAGATTAAGATCCCCTAAAACTCTGAGTAAGGCCGGGCAATTATGCTGAGATTCTCTGGTAAACGTTTATTGAATCCCGGCCAGCGACGGGTGACCTATCGGAGGGGATAAATTTATTGTGTTTTGTAAAACAGACATGTGTTTTGTTGTTTGAGAACTATGACCGGAAACGTCAGAATAATGTAGAATGAAATCATGCATTCGTTTGCCTGATGAACACCGGCTCAGACTTTCTGGCTTTCGTACTGACAATGTTGACCTTTTAGGGCGTGTGAGTGGAAATTGAGTTTTGGTCCCAGATGCGCAGGCTATCGAAGGCATGGCAGGGGTTCACATATGCAAAAGAATTGTGAAATCCCCGTTTGACGTGTTGGATTCTGGTTAGTCTGGCAGATTGCCCAAACCAACTCTTTTACCTTAGTACTTAAGCAAATGCCCGGGCCGATTGTAGCAGATTGAAACCAAATCTCGAGGAAAACACACACCAACCCCTCAATCCATCCTGACCGCCATCGTGGAGAACGAAGAATAAGATTTTGGACAATCTTGATTTTTTTGGTGTAATCGAACGGAACGATGTACATATGTAAGAACATGTACTTTTCATGAAATTAACTTTTTCGTAGTTAGAATTCTCCGAGTCTGTTTTCTGTTTTTGGTCTGCATGGGAAGCTATTTGATTTTAAGCAGGAATCGACACGAAGCCTGAGAGGCTGAGAATTTATGTTAAGTTCTCCCGGTGGAAGACGATCAACGGTCACAACAATTTACTTGGGTCAAGTTATTCACTGACCCCCGGTGAAAGCTTTACATATCCGGTTTACACTGTACATTAACACAGGCTCTAATTTGGGACCAGAGAAAATCTCTCTTATATCCGTTGTTCCTATATTCGAATCTCCTATATCAGGGTTACACTGTACTAACTTTTCAACACAAAACATTTTAATGTTGCGGTATATTTTTATATTATATGTATATTATATATTTTTGACAGATTCAAGCTTTGCGAGGTTTATCTTTAAGTAATCTATTTTTATTTTATCTGATCTTAACGAAAGTTAAATCATGAGAAAAACATTCAAAAATTTACAGACCAACGTAATAGACAGAACGTAACAGACTGAAATTACTCACACAATGTTACAGACAAAATTTAACAGGCAAATAATACAACAGAGAATGTAACGGAAAGAAAGTAAGAGACAAAAAGCAACAGACAGTATGCAGCAAGTAAGAGTGGGAAATTAATAAACAAATAGTGACAGAAAATAACAGATAGAAAGTAACGGACAAAATACAAAATAGCATACAAAATGTAACAGACAAACGCTAAGAAAATGTAACAGTGGGAAAATAACAAATCAAGGAAAATGTAACAAAAAAAAATTAATAGCCAAAACGTAGCCAACAAATCATAGGCATAAACTAACAGCCATGAATTTACAGACATAAATTAACAGACAAAATCAAATGAAAAAACTTCACAGCAATTAACTACAAAAATAACAGAAAAAAATTACAGTCAAAAAAATACAGACAAAAAGATACAGACAAAAAGTTACGGTAAGAAATGAATAGACAGAGTGCAACAAGTTATTGAAGCTGGATAAGTACAGTTACTCATAAAAACACAAGAAAACGTTACCTACATCGCTAGCAAATGAATAGCCGAATGGAAGAGAAACATATCAGGCGGTATATTTTTGCAATCAAATCTTTCAAGTGAGAAACGGTTTAATTAACATTGCTAAAAAGACGATGAAAGAATCGAGTATCGAGATGTCATTTGTGTGAATGAAAATCGGTGTATTTTAAAGTATATCGCATATTCTTCTTTTACATTTATTAATATAATAACAATTTTCTTTAAAAATACACACACGCATGTATATATATATATATATATATTTATGCATCTTAAGCGCTGATGAGTTATTCCACTTGGATAAGAATGATGAAGAAAACATAAAAGTATAAATAAAGGGTGAAAACAATCATGCGCTTTAATCTCTATATAAATGAAATGGACGCATTTCCCCCCTCTGAGATTGACCTTAATAGGATTAAAAATCAAGACATTTCATGCGAATGTATTATGCACCGACTGCAGCACGATATCTCTGGTGTGTTATAGGCCTATTACTTATCAACTTCCTCGATAATCTTAGATCTCAATATTTTTTTCTGCTGAGAGTTCACGGCCAAAATCTGTTACAATCAATAGAAGTAGTAAAATATTTTCTCTCTATTAGATTCATACTCCCCCTGCGGCCACTTAACACCGTTGCGGATACGTTCACAGGGGAATTTACGAGGAGACACCGGTTTGAGTTCTTAGTTGCTTACAAAAAATGGATTGGAATTTTACCGTCGGTTGAAACGCAACGTTCGATTACAGCTATTCTATGGGATACTTATGCCATTTTTTTTATATTTCTTTTTCTTTTTCCTTTTTCCCCCTTTTTTCCATTTCTGATTGGGGGGACGGCAAGTCGGGGGGTTACTTAAACGAAACGAATTAATCTTGGATTCCAGGTTGTAGAACAAACTCTACCAGTCAGCCTCGAGCGTTCTCACATGTTAAAACGATTACTCCATTTAATATTTTATTTAGTGTATTTTTACTTCTATTATGTTTGCAGTGATTTTTATGTGGCAGTAGGAGGTAGAGCTGACTTCTTATTTTTGGATTACTTACTTATTCATTTTATATTTCTATACATTGAATTTGTGTGAGTTTCATTAGCCCAATTACTACTACGCTATCGATATGGAATCAAACGACATTCCAATTGGTAAAAAGCGACCACAAAGAAAACAATACAAAAAAGAAAGAAAAGAAAACTAAACACATAACAAACCGTTGTACTTACACCTAACAATTATACGGTTAAAAAACACTTTTCTTGCAGAAAACAAACCAACATTACAAAAAAATTCTTTTAAACATATTTTCATTATACACGGTCAGTTTTCTGGTTTAATTTATTGATTTTTTCCATTTGAATTTTTTTGCAGTTTGTTTTGTTTAGTGGATTTTTTTGCAGAAAACAATCCAACAAGAAATAAATAAAATAATAAAATACCCTAAAAATGTTTGCATTTTACACGGAAAGTTTGTTGGGGTTTTCCTTTTTTCTCGCCGTTTGTATTCTTTCCAGTTTGTTTTGTGTGTTCATTTGTGTGGTTGGTTTTAACCGATAGTCTGCGACTGACACCGATGATTGCCTGTATCGCACGATCAATGCTTGACGGGAATTCACGCGAATTCGGGTCCAATTATACAGGAATACCTTCAGTTTTTCCATGTTCCCCTTTTTCCTGGGCCCTAAACACCTACAAATGATTTTTAACACCCTTTCTTACATTTTTCCCCAGTCTTTGAAATTGATTATTTCAATTTTTTCCGCCTAAAACAGACATATAAAAATAACATTAAACATATTATATTCCTTTTGCTTGCCAGGGGGAGGATAATAAAGTTGCATTTCTTCGCCAGATTGAACTCTAACAGAACAAATTCAACATAAATCATTACCGGTTTATTTCGTTTACAAAATAAAGTCCGCTGTTTGCATTTACCGAAAATTTACCCCCGTCATATATTAGCTAAACCAAGGGGGGCATCTATATATGTAAAAGCGAAAGTGTGTGTGTGTATGTGTGTGTATGTGTGTATGCGTGTGTATGTGGTCGCTCGCTTCTTCTTGTGTACGTCCGCGAATGATTTGGCTTGCAAAACTAGGTCAGCCTTCCTCGCACCTATTTATTTCGCTTCATAAACATTCATAGCGCCCTTACGAGTTCATCTACGCCGTGGCCCAGATGTTTAGGCGACTGGCTTTTTTTCCCTTCCGTTTCCACCTTCACGTCAATGCTTCGGGGTTAAATCCGACCTTCCGACCAAAACTTTCTTTTTTTTTACACCTCTTTTTAACACACACACACACACACACACACACACCTCCAAACACCCGGAACACGCCGGGTATTCCCCGCCAGTAGTAAATGAAACTGAATCTTTTGGGGATGAGCATACAGGAGGCTATCCCTAGTGAAACGGTATATTATAAATATAATATTTATAGCTCTAGTATTGGACTCTACAGATATCTACATTAATTCCCGCTATTAATATTTTTATTATAATATGAAATTAGAAAACATTTACTTTAATATTATATATATATATATATATATATATATATAGAGAGAGAGAGAGAGAGAGAGAGAGACAGACAGACAGACAGACAAACAGACAAAGAAGACAGACAGAGACATTGAAAAAGAAGGAGAGTGAAAGAAAGAGAGAGAGAGTAATGAAAAGAAAGAGAAAGTGAAAGAAAGAGGGGAAAATGAGAGAGAGTGAAAGAAAGAGAGGTAGAAGAGTGAGAGTGAAAGAAAGAGAGGGGGAAGAAGAAGAAGAAGAGAGAGTGAAAAGAAAGAAAGAGAAAGTGAAAGAAACAGAGGAGAAAGGAGAAAGAAAGTGTAAGACAGAAAGATAGAAAGAGTGTGAGGGAGTGAAAAAAAAGGAGGGAGAAGGAGAAAGAGTGAAAGAAAGAGTGGGGAAGAAGAAGAGAGAGAGAGAGCGAAAAGAAAGAGAGAGAGGGAAAGAAAAAGAGAAAGAAGGAGAGAGAGTGAAAAGAAAGAGAGAGAAGGAGTGAAAAAAGAGAGGGAGAAGGAGAACAGAACAGGTGAAGAGAAAGGGAGAGAGAGTGAAAGAAAGAGAGGTAGCAGGAGAGAGAGCGAAAAAAAGAGAGGGAGAAGGAGAGAGAAAGAAAGGGCCAGCGAGCGAGCAAGAGAGAGAGAGAGAGAGAGAGAGAGAGAGAGAGAGAGAGAGAGAGAGAGAGAGAGAGATACATTCATTTATATATAATGTCATAATAACTGCTACAAGCGTGAAAAGACTCGTTTAGCATCAATGCACTACCTTTTGTCGTTTGCCAAAAACGAGTTGTGCTATGGCTGTCCGTGCGTACAGGAACGGCGATGATTTTTTAAAGAGTGTCGGGTAGGGAAGGTGATGCTGGCTACCTGCTTGCACGACGACCACCGTGTTCCGGAGGAATGCGGGTGTACCGTAATCAAAATGACGTCACCTTTCGGCGCGAACCTGCTCGGCTTGCTTGAGCAACGATTCCCACGCTTTCGCATGACCCCGGCCAACAAACGTGATCCAGTTTTTATTAGGAGACGACCAAACTTTCTTTTTTTCATGACTTGATTCGTACGAATACTAACCGTTCCCATGTAACGCTTCACCTTCCTATAATTTTTTTCTTGCTTTTTCTTCTTAATTTGGATCTTTTCTTTTCTTTTTTTTTTCTTTCGTTCTTCTTTGCTTTAATGTAACTTATGTCTACGTGCTTTTGCTTTTCCTTTTATCATATTTCTTTCTTTTCTTTATCTTCTTTTTTGTCTTATTTCCTTCTTTTTCTTGTTTTTTTTTAATTTAAATTTACTCTAGTTTTTTTTCTTTCTTTTCTCCGTTTTTCAATTCTAGAAATTTTCTGTTTTCTCCTACATATGTCCATTTATATTTAATATTTTTTCCTACGTGTTGCTTTCTTTCCCCGGTTCTCACTAGGAGTAGTCACACAGGTCATCATCACAGAATTTCTCTTTGAGAAGAACTTGCGACATTCTCTGGAGTCTGAGTGACAACAAGTCTCCTCATATTTCCAGTACTCTCCAGCTTTGCGTCATAGTAGCTGCCGTTTACCATTGATTTTTGTTGGCGGCGACCATTGATTTTCATCGGAATTTGGGTGGAGCAAGCTTCTCAAGCTCGCAGTCCACTTTGTACATTGCTAGTGTGTTCTCTCCTCGGTTGTCTCATCCTCCTTGACCCTCTTCGCTTTGGTGTGGTGTCGGTTTTTGGTGACTTACTGAGGAATAAAATAGTTCCAGTTTTCATGATTCCACGTGATTCGTGTGTTTTACATGTCTAGCAACTTCTACATGTTCAGTGTGCATTAATCTCTGCACTCAAGGGGTTTTCTAAATATTTCAACAGTTTTCATTACTGTTATACGTTGTATCTTAGCCATCCTCATGATTCCGGTCTTTCTCATTCTGCTTTTAAATTTTTTAGGTATTTTTCCTAGCGCTTCTACTATTTGTGGTGTGACCCTGACTTTTTATCTTCTGTATTCTTTTGAGCTCTCAGGTCAGTTCAGTGTATTTGTTCCACTTCTCCGTCTCCTTGATCTTCACCCTGTGATCTGCTGAGACAGCAAAATCTACAATCTGACAGATGTTTTCCTTCTTGTTAACTTGTATGACATCCGGTCGTCTTGCTTGGATGAGTTTATCCGTTTGTATATTCATGTCCCATAGAAGCTTATAACTTTCAGTTTCAAGTACTGCTGCCGGTTTGTCCAATATGTCTTTGACTTCGTTGTTGTGGATGGTGTTGAGATACACCAGTGTCTGGTGTGCTTAAAAGTTCTTGGTAGTACGTCACTGAAATCTTCAACACTTAAACAGGATCTGGAAGCTTCACATCCTGTCCATGCATTTGATGACCGTGCTACATTTTAGGCAAAGAGGGTGGGAGCTGCAGGAACACTGCCAAGACTTGGCTTTGTATCTTAGAAGAAATAAATGCTGAAGCCGAGAAGCTGGTGAAATCTTATACCTTAGACATATTTAAACATGTATGTGAACTAAAAGCTAAGCAAATTATTCCAGCTATTCACGTTCTAATTAAATATTTTTATTGCATTTTCACCCTAAACAAGGTTCAGTGCCATTTGATGTAGGGGCTACTATCTGGGACTTACTTTGTAGGGGTTCTACGTGGGGAGCTGAGAAGTAAGAGATCTATTTACATTACACTTCAACTTATGCATGTCAAAATAGTCGAGAAAACAGGAACCCGGAAGGGAAATCAAGGTCTAGCAGTCCTAGGAAAGAAAATATTAGAGTAGAAGGCTATGTAGAGGTGGGGGTTTGCTTCTTGTCGGGTTTGTCGGGGTTATTTACGTCGAGAAGGTATGAGGGCTTGTAGTTCGTCGGAGCATCTACCATTAAAATACTTGTAAAACAGGCAGAGAAATGCAAGATTTCGTAGATGGGACAGTGGTTGAAGCCTAGCTGATAGTGCGGAACCTATTAGGTTGGCGACTCTCTATTGAACTCTTTCAAAGAGGGAGAGACTACTAGCATATACACCAGCCTAAATGTGTCAACAATACTCCATGCATGGGTGAATGGTGGTCTTGTAGAGGTATAGGATACTCTCAGGCATAAATAACTCTCTAACACTGTAGTGAGAATGAATTAAAAATCCATCAATCAGTGTTCTTAAATTTAGTAGCAATAAAGAAACCACCTAGAAAGTAGACGATCGTATGAGAGCAGCATTGTCAGAAACAATGAATCAGAAGTTTTAGAACTGATCATTCTTATGGTGTTTCTGTTCAGTATTTTTTGGAATATAAATTAACTTTATAATTTTTAAATTTAGAAAATGTTTGATTTTCTTTATTTTTGAGATATGAATTATAAAAAAAACCCTAAAGTCATAAACAATAAAAGAGTTCTTTTTTACTTTGTTTTACCCTGACTTTATGATCGCTTTGGCTTTTCTGTATAGGAGTAAGAGATAAATGGAGAAGCACATAAAGGCGAGGGGGGGGGTAAATGATGGAGAAAAGGTTGAAAAAAATCTGCCTTAGACACTTCTTTCTTTGGGGAAAACCGGTTTAACCCACTTAGAATTATCTACTAGCATACATAGATACATAGATACATACATAGATACATACATGCATACACACATACATACATACACACATACATACATACGTGATGATGATGATGATGATTGCTGCATCTTTCCGGATCATCGCCGTCACATTGAATTCTCCCGTCGCAGATTTGCATATCTTGAAGCAGATGTGACATACAAATTGAGCAATTTCCATTGAGTTGACTTCCTCTGAACAACCACATATCTTCTCAAACCAGCAGTAGACTTGCAAAGATTGCTGCAAAACAAATCGTTTCATTTTGACTAATAGGTGCAAAGTTGACCTGAACAGGAGTTTTGTGCGACTTAATATCGTTGACGTAGACAGCTTTTGACAAAAGCACTCGTTCACAAGTGTCGCATTTCCAGCTCTGTGTGTCATGATTAAGACCATCAATTAAACCTTTGCGAAGCTCTTGCTACATATTGCTATGCGCCTGCTTTCTTTTCTCTAGAGCATCACAACTTTCACGTACAAGCTTTCGCCACTTCGGCCTTTGCAGAGTAAGTTCTTCCCATGTGTCGATGTCGATTTGTAAGACTTTCAAATTATTCTTTGTAGAGTTCCTAAACCTCTTCCTAGGCTTGTGTTGAGGGCGCTTGCCATTTTGCAGCTCCCCGTAAAAAAAAAGTTTTTTGGCAGCCTACAATCTTTCATTCGAACCTGGTGGCCCACCCAACGCATGTGAGATCTGATTACGAGGGTCTCCGCAGTAGAGCAACATGATCTCACAAGGACTTCAGTATCGGGTACTTGTGCTTGCCACTTGATGTTTAAGATACGTCTCAAGCTTTTTGGTGAAATCGTTCAAGCTATTTAATATGCCTTTGATGCAATGTCCATGTCTCCGATGAATACAACAGTGTGGTTAGCACACAGGTCTTGTAAACACAGATCCTATACATACATACATACATACATACATACATACATACATGATGATTGCAACGTCTTGTCAGACGAGTGCCACTCCCACAGACACTTAAAGTCCATGATCCCAAAAATGACTTTTTTTTAGTCCTACCGGTGAATTCACACGCTCAAGCAGGCATGACACTGAAGATGGTCATTGAGATCAATTATTACATGCTTCCAGCATTTCAAGCCTCCATGCGTCACAACTTTTCCATCGCAACAGGACCACTTTTTTAGGCAAATGCCTGAGGGAGTATCTATACACAGATGATGTTACAGAGTCTTAACTTTGTACGACAGCTAAGTCTCTCTCTCGGTTCAAAATGTTGAGATCCAGTAAGAGCAAGATAGCCAGCAACAAGTTAAACTGCAGACCAGATTAATGCGGGTACTGGTCTCCTGCTTTATGGTCTTTTTAAATCAGAGATTTGCTTCTCCTAAGAAAGGTTACCTTCACCACGACTTACAGGGGTCCTCTCCACCCCAACACACACACACAAACACACACGGTGCTAGTTGGCCGTAAACCCCGAAAAAGGGTTCATTCGCCCTTTGGAAGGTCTTGTTTTTAATCCTTCAGGGAGACTAGCCACCCTCCTCACCAAACAAGTCTGGTGGGGGTACCAGTTTAGTCGCCGGTGATCCGACTATGAGGCAGGTAGTACTGGGTTACATGGTACCAGTATCATATGACATGAACTGACATACATACATACATACATACATACATACATACACACACATACAACTACTACTGCTGTTGGTGCTGCTTCTTTCTTATCGTCTCTTTTTTCGTTTCTTTTTTTCACTGTAGATCTTTGTCTACCTGTTTTCATTTTTCTCTTCTTGGACCTGTACTTTTTAACATGTTCTTTTAATTTAAGTTCTTTCTTCATGTTTTCCATTTACGTTCATTGGCCCCTTTATTTATTTGTTCTTGCGTTTATTCGTTCTTCTTCTTCTTCCTCTTCTTCTATTGTATCTTTTTTTTATATTGCTTTCTTTCAGTTTCATTAGACTATGTTTTTTTTCTACTTCTTTAGGCTCTCTCTATCTCGTATTCATTAGTTATTTATTCTTTGTAGTCAATTTTTCATTTCATCCAGCGTGGTTTATTCTGGCGTCGCTTAATTTAAATTGTTAATATCTTTTCTGGAACTGTTCGAGTCCGTTTTTGTATGGCGTCGCACGCATTATTTTTCGTTTGAGATTTTCTCATTTTCTGCAGAATTTTTGTTCATTTATCTATTTTCGTAACATGCCTTTCTATCTTCATCTTTAGTTTTCTTTACTTTTCATCGCCGTTTTTTAATCCTTATTCTTTTACATTAATTATATTTTAAGTTTTCTTCCTTTCATGCTTATTTCCTGAATCTTTGTTTCTTTTTTTCGTTTTCTCTTTCGTAATATTGATTTGAATCCTTTCTTTTTCTCCTAATTGTCCCTCATCTTTATCTTTTATTTGGTCTTTTTAATTTTCTGTTTCTTTTTTCTTCTTTTTTTCTTTTCTCTTTCTGCTTTTGTACTGATTTTTCTTGTGGTTCCTGGATTTATCTTTCTTTTTTCCCTCCGTTCTCCTATTTTTTTGTTTATTACCTTTGTTTTTTTTTTCATATCGCTTGTTGGGTTTACCTTTTCCTCCTCTCATTTTTCCTCTTTTTCTTCTTTTTCTTTTTTCGTCTTCTTTTTATTCTTTTCACCTTTTTAGTTATATTTTTACTTTTCAACCAATAATCTACATCATTTAAATCCTAAACCTTTCTTCAATCATCTTCTCCCTTTTCCCATCTTTCTAAACCTTGTTTTTGCCTGCTTTGCTTTTCAATTTTAATTTATTTCGCCTCTTATTTCCCCCCGCCACCATTTTGTATCCCTATTCATATCCAGCCAGTATCTCCTTTTTATCTCCTTCCCTTTGTTGACTTCTTCATATTTCCGCCTTACTCCAACGCCCCACGAAAACCGCAAGGCATTCAATTTGATTGATAGACACAAAGCGAGCAAAGAAGACACTGACTTAAGGAAACATAACGACCTCCTCTTATTATCTGATTATAATTACATCTCCTCCAATTCGCTTCTTCCCATCTTTTCTTCTCTTTTCTCTACACATTCCCGCGTTACATCTTTTTTAACTGAAATCCAAATGACTGCCATTAGAGCAACAGAAATTAGAGTAATTTCACCTTAAAAAGCCTCATAATCATTTACGCCACGGACGCCATTATAAATGGCGCGCGAGAATTCGTCAACGGACAAAACAAAAATGACTATTGACAAACTCGATGATCGCGTCGAAATTACAACGAACTGATGCAAATGAAAAGAAGCGGTATTCATACGATACATACGCATACACACCCCGGCATAAAGAAAAGAAAAGAAAATGGCCATTAATTCTTTATGTGATCTTTTAACACCTAATGTATCTAAAAGAATAATAACGTTATGATATAAACGTATAAACAGTCAAGTATAACAGATGTGGTTAAACTAATCAAATAACCAAATTATTTTACAAGTACGTCAGTTCAATTTAGTATACTGGAATAAAATATCAATATTAAAATAAAATAATAATAGGAAATTGAAAAACACTCGATATTAAGAATTAAAGATTTAACGATTGAAATCAAATAGTAATATGAAAATCAACTATTTGAAAATTTAAGATTTTACAGTTGAAAATATCAGACATGCACAAAGTTGATTTTCACTACGAGGGGCGTGCAATAAGTAATGCCCCTGACCCACTTCCCATAGCAGTAGAGCAACGAAACGTGCCACAGTTATTAGTCTTTCTCTACATAAGAACCACCCAGAGTTATGCATTTCTCCAATCGTTTGAGGTAGCTCTGGAGACCGTTTTTGTAGAACACCCCAAGTTGGTCCCCCAACCAAGACGTGACTTCAGAAATCAAGGCTGCATCATCTGGGAAACGCTTTCCTTTCAAAAACAACTTCATGGCTGGGAAGAGGTGAAATTCAGAGGGTGTAAGGTCAGGAGAGTAGGGAGTATAATGGAGGATTTCATAACCACACGCCCGTGCTTCTGATTTGGTGACATGTGTATTGTGGACCGGAGCGTTATCCTGCAGTAGAGGCGTACACTTGCTTAACTTGCCTAGCCGCTTGATTTTGATAGCTTCCCTTAATTTCCTCAAAAGTGAAGCATAATAGGCTCCTGTAATTGTAGTACCCTTTGCCAGGAAATCTGTCATCACTACTCCGTCCTGGTCCCAGAAGAGTGTGAGCATGACCTTGCCAGCGGAGGGCTGCACCCATGCCTTCTTGGGAGGTGGTGAGCCCAAGTGCTTCCATTGCATTGACTCGGGTGTGGTCTCTGGATCATAGTGATGGACCCAGGTTTCATCCTGTAATCAGTCTATTGAAAAACTTTGACTCATCTTCTTGGCACAACTCCAAATTCATCCTCGAGCACTCGACGCGTTCTCGCTTCTGGAATGGCGTGAGCAACCTGGGAATCCATCTGATAGACACCTTTTGCATATGCAAATGGCCATGAATGATAGTTTCCACAAACCCTATACTAATCTTGACATCTTGGGCTATTTGGCGAATAGTAATGCGCCGATCTTCCAAAATGGCAGTCTCAACTTGACAGACAGATGCCTCATCAGTGGTAGAAGGGGGTCGACCAGGTCTGGGAGCTGTTTTCACAGACTTCCGGCCATGTTTGAATTCACGATGCCAGCGTTTTACAAGGTCATATGATGGGGCATTATCACCATAAGTTTCTTTCAATTCATCAAAAGTCTCCTGTGGTGTGCGTCCTTTCAAATACAAAACCGGATAACTACTCGACATTCAACAGGTTCCATTTAATACCTTACTCAGTTAAAACACCTGTAAAAAAGAAACCACAATTAGTTCAGAGCTGTAATTTGCCACATAACCTGTAGAGATATAAATCATTGCACACGTAAAATTCCAGCTAGATCAGACAACGGGAGGATGGTCAGCGACATTACTTATTGCACACCCCTTGTATTACAGATTTGACACATGCGTACGACCAACGTCCACACTGTTATTGGATATATAAATCTCACTATTTTACAAACACATCAGTTTAATTTTTTTTACAAACGAATCACTACTTAAAGATAGAGAGGCCAGTAGAGGATGAGAGTTAACGAATGTACTATAGTCAACAGAGCCAATATCATAGTAATCGTTAGAAGTGTAAATTGTAAGATACGACGTAATCACGCTGATACAGCGTATCCCGCTGGATCACTGAAGTTAAGCAAGATTGAAACTGGTCAGTACTAAATGGGTGACCATTTGGGACTTTCAGGTACTGTATGTGTTTTTTGCTTATCTCTGCATTGCTTCCAATCGTCCTGGTCTTCTCCTCTCCACTCAAACAGTGCCGATTCATGACAGGTGTGGTTGGGATTGCACCTAAGGGGTATCCTTTGTCTTTCAAAACTGACCAAAAAGCATGGATGTAAATTTGGTAAACTTGTTTACGTTGAACTTAAAGACGACCATATTGGAATCAACTGGAAAGCAGGCAAACGGAAGAGAATTCCACAGGTGTGCAGTTCTAAGAATGAAGCTCTGTTCATGGAATCCACGTTTAGGTCTAGACACAGATAAAGAGTGGGGGGGATTATCGATAGTGGTTTCAGTTGATGAGTGTTTGGAACATTATATTAATATTGAAATAAATTAATAATAAGAGAACTACTGTTTTAAAAACACTCGATATTAAGAATTTAAAATTTAATATTTGAAATATTTTACTTATGAAAATAGAAAATGTTTTTTGATTCTTCGTTCATGCCATGGTGAAAGAGGCAGCTCCTGGAATGTCCTCAGAGGTTGGAAATAAAGCCCGATTGAGATATAAATATCCGATAACAGTGTGAACGTTTGTTCTCCGCATGGGTTAAATCTCTATTTCCCGAAGAAGAATATTTTAAAATACGAAAGTTTGAAAAATAAAAGAAAAAAATTAAATTAATTTGAATAAATAGAGACCTTATTTCATTGTATTTTAATAAAATCAATTTTGCACTGATCCGGTCTTTTCACATTTTATTAAATAGAAATGTTTATTAAAAACGATGTTGCACTTGTCTTCCTTTTTTCAACCGTTGAATCTTAAATTAAAATAAATTAATAAAATCTACGGCACAATCATTTTGCCACACCGGTTCTCGCAAATCACTGCAGGTAAACAACGATGAGTCTGGCCAGTACCAGGTGAGTGACTATTTGAGAACTCAAAGCGCTGTATATGATCTACGATTATCCCGGCATTGTTTCCAGTCGCCCTGAACACACACACACACACACACACACACACACACACACACACACACACATATATATACATATATATATTATTATTATTATTATTATTATTATTATTATTATTATCATTATTATTACATTTTCACCCCAAACAAGGCACATTGCCTCTTTGGTGTAGGGGGCTATTATCAGGGGCAACAACTACTGGGGTACTATGTTGGGATTTGGGCAGCAAGATGTCGGTTTACGTTACACTTAAACTTTTGCATGTCAGTACAGTTGGGGAAGAAGGGACCTGGAATGGAATTCCAAAGTCAAACGGTTCTGGGGAAGAAGCTATTGGAGTACAAAGATCTTTTACATCTAGGGATCTCTACTGTGTGGGGGTGGGATATAGCTGCCTGTCGTGTTTGTCGAGGGTGTCTACGTCGTAGGGGGAACAAGTGTCTGCAGTTTGTCAGAGCATTCACCATTAAAATACTTGTAGAACATATAGTGGAATGCAACATTTCGTCGATGGGACGGAGGCTGAAGCTTAGATGCCAGTTCACGGCCTATCAGATAGGCGACTCTCTTTTGAACCTTCTCCAGGAGCGAAAGACTAGTAGCAGATACACCAGCCCAAATGTGACAGCAATACTCCATACATGGGCGAATAGTGGCCTTATAGAGGTACAGGATACCTTCGGGTGTCAGTAGTTTTCTAGCACGGTAGAGAGAGAGCCTACCCTTTTCGCAGCGGCCCTGACAATGCTTTCAATGTAATTGTTCCAATTCATTTTTCCCGTGAACGTTAGGCCAAGCAGTTAAAAAGATGTACTCTCAGATAAAGAGTCACAGGCAATTGCTATTGGTGACAGAGAAGGTTTCTTGTAATTATTGAAGGAAACTAGTTTAGTCTTGGCAGCACTGAATGTGCCCATCCATTTTTGTCCCCATTCCACTACAGATTGGAGGTCATTCTCTCGTGTTTTTGCAATTTCTTTAGATATGTGTTCATTTGTTTTCCTGTCATTACTGTTATAGAGTGTGGTGTCATCAGCATATATACCCATCTCAGAGGCAATTTTGTCGGGGAGGTCATTGATGAATATTAGGAAGAATAGAGGTCCAAGGATAGACCCCTGAGGCATTCCCGCATTTATATTATATTGTACAACCGTCGAAGACAACCGGGATTTTTCTCTTATCTAATAAGGATTTAATTATGTTAAGAATTCTACTAGTTATACCGTATGATCTAATCTTTCTGAGGAGACCCTCATGCCATATCCTGTCAAAAGCCTTAGATATATCTAGAGCTACCGCTCTGCCCTATCCCGCTTTGTCCAGTGAATGGTATATACGTTCAGAGCTTAAAGTGAGGATGTCGTCTGTGGAACGGGCTTGTCTAAATCCATATTGTTTGTCAGTCAGAAGTTTAGAATCTGTAAAGTGATGGTCTAGAGCATGGTTTATTATGGTCTTAAATATTTTGACGAAAAATGAGGCGATAATTTGATGGGTCAGTTCTTTCGCCAGAATTCTTGTATACGGGTACCACAGAAACAGTTTTCCAACAGCCCGGAAAGCATGACTCATTAAGGCATTTGTTGTAGAGTTTGGAGAGAACTGGAGCTATTTCGGCTGAGCACTTTTTTTAATAGCACAGCTGGGATGAGATCGGGTCCACATGCTTTTGAAGTGTCAAGGTTTTTTTATGATAGCATGCCTCTGAGCAGGGGTGATTTTTAGATGGTCTTGCGTGGCGTCTGTCCGCAAAGGAAAGTCAGGCAGGGGGTGGGTGGAAAGGTCCAGTGTAGAGTTTGAGGAAAACTGACTGGCATGCATATTAGCCTTGTCGGTTGCTGAGCAAACAACCTCATGATTGTTTGATAGTGGGGGAATTGTTGATTGCCCATTATTTACTACACTGTTGTAGATTTTCCAGAAGTCACGGGTTCCTAATTTTTGTGCGTCGATGCGTTTTTAGTGGTTTCAGTAAATTCTCTCTTAGCTGTCGCTATTTCTTTCTTAACATTACTTCTAGCTTCTATATACTTCTGTCTGTTTGAACTGGGCTTACGTCGGTTAAATCTGCGGTATGCATGCTGTCTTTGAGCAATGGCAGTTGCGCAAGTAGAAGTAAACCATTAGGGAGAGTGGCGCTTGCTATAAAATTTCCGCATGAGAACATGTGCTTCAATTGCCGGTTTGAACCATTCAGTGGTCTCATTTGCGCACTGTTTAGTAGGAAGAGAAAAACTATTTCCCACTGGGGCATCTCTGATAAGATCTCTGATGGCTTCCCAGTTAGTCTTTTTATAATATCTCGATGTTTTGAGCAATGGCTCTTCAGTTTTGGCTCTAGAGTTTAGGGCGATTTCGACCATTATTACTGCAAGATCAGCGTTCTCGAGTGGGCTGTGAGCATTTGTTATACAATCCTCGCGAACTGTTGTCAGAAACAGATCTAAAAGTGATGCGTGTTGTTCTTGCTGGTCAGGGAAACGGGTTGGAAACGTAACCATTTGTGATAGGGAGTGAGATATAGCGAAGCTATGTGTTGTGCTGCCCGCTGAATCTGTGTGAGTAGAGAATCCAAGCCAGTTGTTGTGGTAAACATTAAAGTCACCAAATACATGTACTTGTGCGCTAATGTCGAGGGAGAGTGCTGTGTCATGCTGTGTCTATGCTATGTTGCTTATTATGGTGCAGTCCTGGGTCGAGGGAGAGCGGTAGAGAAACTAAAAGTAGCTAATGTTATGTTGTATGTTTAGTCTATAGCATATAAAGGCTTGATCATCCGATTCTAGATTTGTTTCTCTAGTCAAGGGAAGGGTGTTACGAATGTAGACTCCAAGTCCGTGCATATGTCTGTCAGAGTCCTTACGGCAGAGTGGGAGATAGCCAGGCATGTTAAAGTAGTTCGTTATTTTTTATGTTAATAGTCATATCTTGCTACGATGAGAAGACTCTAATATGATTGAAACGGTCTGCACATCGTAGCAAGATATGACCGCATTTACATAAAAAATATATATACATATATATAACTTGCTCTCTTAAGATTGAGCACTATAACCAACCCTTGTTTAAATTCAATTATTTTCAATTTTTGAATACCTTCCGAAAAACTATATATATATATATATATATATATATATATATATATATATATATATATATATATATACTTGCGATTGGACTTAAAACAGTGTCAACTCGGAAGAGGTGGGGTTGGAATTTCACAACTCTTGTCACAAATTTACGCGCACCCTTCTGTGATTATCCATAGTCTGACAAGACTGGATCGAGCCGTTTTAATTGAAATAATAATATAATAATGTAATATCTATCTAATAACAAAACTCGTTGAAACCTCACGGAATGAGAAATATATTTAATCAATAATTAATATGTTTTGATAAAGCTGAGACATTTAGTTTTTTGAACAGTAAAAAAAGAAACAATAACATGCAGAAAATCTAAGTTTATTTACATTTCGATGGAAATACTGTCCATTGGATTTTAAATTAAAAAATATAACTGACCCAAATGAGATTAATTACTAAGTACTAATAAATACTCAGAAAGTAATATTGTGCTAAATAGTTCAAAATCTATATATCTATAAAAACAGAGATGTGTGTGCCACAGACAGTTTCTGATTGGTTAATCCAATAATCACATCTCCTAAAAAACTATAATTTTTACGCTCTTAACTTTACCATAAAATATTTTGGTCTTATTTATTGTCCATCTTGGAGGGGTTTAATTTTTTTCTAACTTGCCATTTACAAATTACAAAAATACGAAACTTACAGACATCACAATCCAACCTCCGACTCAACGTCCGCCATTCACACAACAGGAAAGCAAACGCTGGACAGATTATTAGTACTACTACTACTACAAACAATACAGCACGAAAACACGCGCACACACGCACACACACTCACGTCCACTACCGTCCTTGGCTACGTCACGTTGTTATGGCAACACGATAAATACACAGTAAATTTGATTTTCTTCATTTCTACGCAAATATTGCGCAAATATAAATCATATAGAATATCTGTATGAATATAATTACATGTAATAGTTAAATAAAGATGATCATCGTATAAGAGAACCGAAAAAAAAACTAATAGGGGATTTGTATAAAGTTGTATTTTCTTTTTAAATAAATAGAAAAAAGGGGTGTTGATAAGACTATCGATACTTATACAGTTTAGTGACGATATTAAAAAATGGAAATATTGAAAAAAATTTTTATTGTACGTAACTGTTATAGACTGAAGTTCTCCGAAAAAAAATTTCACTTCATTTGATCAAGTAGTTTTGTTCTTACAGCGAAAAACAATTATTTATCACGACGACGTCAACGTGGCCATTTTGGAAATGTACCTAGCAGAATACCTCCATTTTAGGCCAAATTTCGCAATCTAGCCTTTTTTTCTCGCCATATTGAGATGCGCACAACACATCTGCAATTTTTGTACGTTTTTTTTTCTTTTTTTTTAAATCTGCCATTTTTTTGCGTTTTTTTTTTTTTAAATAAGAATACTATTGAATATGCAAAGAAATTGAAGAATGCAAAGAATTGAAGAATTTTTATACGAGATTATTTTCGAAACATGCTCAGTTGGACACGCATGGATAACTTCGAAACTTCGTTTATTTACTTCTGTTACAAATTAAAAAAAAAAAACACCCCAAAAATGGCATCTGTCTTCGCAAAAAAAAAAAAAAATCTCATTCTGGTGGGGGAAAAAAGGGCTAGATTGGCCTAAAATGGAGGTATTCTACTATGTACGGCAGTTACCTGTCCTTGGGGAATTCCTGGGCCTGCAATAACATTTCCAAAATGGCCACGTTGACGTAGCCGTGCTAAATCATTGTTTTTCGCTGTAAAAAAAACTACTTGATCAAATGAAGTGAAATTTTTTTTTCGGAGAACTTCAGTCTATAACAGTTACGTACAATAAAATTTTTTTTTCAATATTTCCATTTTTTAATGTCGTCACTAAACTGTATAAGTACCAGACTATCAATACACACACAAAAAATATAGATTTATTTTTGGGTAAAGTTCCCCCGGGTTTTCCTTTCACTTCAGTAAATAATGGTCTTTTGTTATATATATGGCGTACTATTATCCTTATATATATGATGTTTATGTTTATATATATGTATAAGTGATAGTGTCTGTGTGTGTCTGTGCGTCTGTGTGCATTTTCCTACGCTAAAACTCTGTTAATTTTAAGCCTACAGATTCGAAATTTGATATACAGGGTACTGAGATTTGGGAAAATCGATGTGATAGGTTTTCGACAGAAATTTGGCGATTAAGTGGTCAATATTCAACAATTAGACCTTTGAGAACTCTACCAAACTCCTCCTACAATTTAAGGTCTGAACACGTGATATTTTATATATAGATTCCTTTTGACATGGATCTAACTTATTAACTTTACTTGATCCCTAAACAATAAATGTTAAGAGGTCATAATAGGGGTCAAAGTTTTAAAAAAATTGACCGTTTTTTTTCCCTCAGCATACACTTCAAAACACCTGGGCAACGCCGGGCACCGATTGCTAGTAAATAATAAAATTAAATTGTTAGTCAAAATCTTTAATTCACTCCTTCAGTCCCACAACTCATGGCAGACAACGCCCTTTTTATCTGTTTTTTCCGAATGCTCTCTTTGTGAAGAAACGTTTAGCTGCACGTCGAAATTCTAATAGTTCCTTTCACACCATTACAGCAATGATCACATATCTTTTATCTTCTATATGATATTAGAAAACGATGTTACATCAAAGGGAGGTCACTCTCAAATTCTTTTACAGCGTTACCAGATTAGCCTTTGTATTGGATCATGTAACACAATATTACTTTCTGAGTATTCATTAGTACTTATTAATTTATTTAATTTGGATCAGTTCTATATTTGAAATGCACTAGACATGATTTTCATAGAAATCTTAATAAACTACTATTTGCTGCGTCTTATTGGTTTTTCTGTCCACCAAAAACTAGTTTTTTTCACTATTGAGAAAAATATCAGTTTTATCAAAGCATATTTGTGGACTAAATTTATTGCACATTTCGTGGAATTACCACGAGTCCTGATAGAAATAAGATATAATAATAATAATAATAATAATAATAATAATAATAATAATAATAATGATGTAAAATCCTGCCATATTGTAGATATTGCCGTTCCAGAAGACTACGAGGTGGATATCAAGAAGACAGAGAAGCAAAGCAAATATACGGAACTGGCCAGACAACTCAAAGGAAGATGAAGCGAGTCAAGATAACACCACTAATAGCAGGAGCTATAGGAATATACAGGGACACTTTGAAAAAAAGAACGCGAGAGATTGGAATCATAGGGATGACTGAGAATATACAACGGATAACAATAATGAAAACGGCTGGAATATTAAGGGAAACCCTTGAATGCAGAGATCCATAGACGCTAGTTGGTCATATAGAAAATATCATACAGATAAAACTCAAAGAAACAGCACATGTAATCATGAAAACTAAAACTTCAGAAATATAAGCAACCCGCCCCACCCGTTATTTTTTCGTGTTACTAGTGTGACACCAAATAAATGAGGGTCAAGGAAGATGGAAAGATTGAGAAGAGAAAGCACTAGCCAGACTTCCGATGAATGAGTGCAAAGAGGACCGGCACCTTGGGGAGACTTATTGTTATCGAAATTCCAGTGAAGACTAATGGTCGCTGCTAACGAGTAATCAATGATAAGCGGCTGCTGCAGTAACGCAAATTCATTTGAGATGGAGAGTACTGGAAATCTGTGAAAACTTGTTGGCACTTAGATTGCAGAGAACACCACAAGTTCTCAAAGAGAAATATGATGATCGCCCGTGTGACTACTAGTGAGTAAGTAAATAATTGCAATCATTTTATAATAATAATAATAATAATAATAATAATAATAATAATAATAATAATAATAATTATACTACTTCTACTACTACTACTACTAATAACTAGCCAAACCTGCGAAAATTCCACAGGGGACTAATTCATATGTAATATATTGATGTTGGCATTCTGTAGTAAACAGAGATGCTCCGATGTTATTGTAGCTCTTTTGTTAAAACTACAAAAGTATTTACCTAAGCTAGCAGGAAGGCCCGGTAAAACCCGGTTGTAAAGTACGCTTAAATATAATATTTTAATTCTTGCAGATTTTGTATATATTATTATAGGGTTAATGTTCTATCGATTTTTATATGTTATTAATGTGCGATTAATATATATATATATATATATATATATATATATATATACATATATATATATATATATATATGAGTTAGGACCATTAGCTTGAATCGAAACCGAAAAAAACTTATGATATATATATATATGTATATATATATATATAACTATATATATACATATATATATATAACTACTCACACATATTAATATACGAAAGTATAAATTTATGCGTAAACTTTTAGTATTTACTTCAACATTGATATATAAATATATATATATATATATATATATATATATATATATATATATATATATAACTTGAGTTCCTTCAGCCATAATCGAAACCGAAACCAAAACTTATGAAAAATTCTTGATAAATTATTTATAAAAAATAGATGATTTAATTGCCATCAGCTATAGTTGAAACCGAAACTAAAACTTCTTGGTAAAATTATTTATGACAAGACATAGAAGAACATAATAATTAAACGACCCAGCTGTAAGCGTGGCACACAAAAGAACACGCACGCTATCGTATTAATATAATAATAATAATAATAATAATAATAATAATAATAATAATAATAATAATAATAATACGTTTCTAAATTTTCGAATCTGTAACGTAATGGATAAAGCACGATCTACAATTCAGTTGTAAGTGACAGTCTTCTACGGGTCGATGAGTAAATCTTCAGTGCAAACGATACGAAAAATGTAACTTAAGAACCGTTAATCAATCACGGATGACGGAATGAAAGCATGCCCCGTCTGTGGATAAAATAAAGAGTTATGTTGGCAATTCGGTGCAAATTCACGAGCTCGGCAGAAAAAATTCTAGTGTTCGTCAACATGCACCTGAAAAGACCGGAGGTTACATCGACCGAAACTTCTGTGAATAACACACAAGTACGTATATCATTTTCCGATGTACATCCTAACAACGGAAAATAATTGCAGTTGGGATATATTCGCTTGAAAATTAAGAAACCAGCTTCCTCGTTAGAGAGTCTTATTTTAGCTCAACGTCAAGAGAAGGCAAACGATTGTTGCTAACGAGATATCAAGGCAAAGAGCTTTTGGTAGAACGTAAAATAATTTCCAAGTATTTTCGAAAACCGTGAACAGTGTTTGAATATAAGGAGACTTGCTGTCATTTTGGGCCTGGAGGGGACACCAGTGCTTACTGTCAGTGATTGCTCACTGACAAGTGTTAGCGCCATTTCATTTTAGCGTTGGTCGGGTGTGGGAAAAGTTCACCTGGCATCAAAGGGATATGGATGTTGAAGAAAATCAAGATAATACCTATAATAGTAGGAACACCAGGAACAATTCCGAAAAACTTTTAAAAAATAATGGAAGAAATCGGAATCAGAGGAATGGCTTGAAAGATACAACGAATAGCATAATAGGCCAGTGTTAAGATAACGTTTGTTTCTGTTGCCTGAAGTATGTCTGCGATCTTTTGCAGCTGTAAAAAGTTCCATTCTCCCAAGCTTTATGTTCTTCTTTTGAGAGGTGATTGATTTATTACGGATCGTCTGAGTGCTCACTGCCCAGGAATGCCGACCGAACTGCCCAGACATTTTTGCGGGTCAGGGAAAACTGGATTTTAAAATTTCACTTTCTGACCCTTGTGTCACATTATCCCGGCGGGGAAAGGTGATAAATAACTTCATGGCATTTAAAATAGATCTAAACAAAAGTTTAGTGCGGTGTCGTGTGGTTAGGAAAAATGCGAATCTATGCTCCTATAATGTTTTTGTGTATTGTTATTCATATTAAAATCCCTTAGTTTATTTACTTAAAAAGAAAATACAACTTTGTTATATACGGGTCATGGAATTGCATTCACTAGCAAAAGATCTAGATATTTTGCATATTCTTTTAAACATTCATTTTATTAATTCCGTATTATTCTTTTTGGTTTGCTTATTGGATTATCATCTTTAGATAACTGTTACGTGTAATTATATTCATGCAGATATTCTACATGATTTATACTTGCGTAATATTTGCGTAAAAACGTTATAGTAAACACAAACCTCTTTCTATATATATTTGTATAGACGTATATACATACTTGTTTAAAAATGTTATCTACCAAACTCCTCTGTCAGTTTTTGGTCTACAGAGATGAAACTTAATATATAGCTTATTCGAACCCATAAAAAATGACTCGTGCGCCACCACCGAGACTCGAAACCAAAACGTTTAGTTTACAATTTACTTTTTCCTTTGACGTTAATGCCTGAACTCCGAAGACGTGTTCGCTGCAAGGCTAAAATTAAAATATGAACCAATAACTACTACGTTGCGCATGCATATTCGTAATTTCTTTTCTTTTTTTTAATTTTCACACTTTTACGCCGATTTTCCTCGGTAAAAGCCAAATATATTAAATAATTACTATATAGTGGGTTCAATATAGATTAATAATAAATCTGAAATCTGCATTAATCAAATTACCATATTTAAGCGTATTTTATGACCGGGCTATGCTAAGCAACCTGCTAGTCTAGATGTATTTTTTATTAGATAATATCAGACGGCAAATTAGCCTGGAATGCTGCTTATGACCGTAAACCGTCTCTAAAAGACGAAACACGTTCCAAGACGGTTATTACAAAAAATGAATTTTAATTACGTGGATTATTCGAACTAGTATTATTAGTTTTGCTACATTGGTTATTGCAAAAATTCCGAAACATGATCAACAAGGATTTATGATAATCCCAGGTCCCTTGTTTTCCTAATAGATCGGTTTCTCGCTTAACAGACCTGAATCAGTTGAAATACTACACAGGGGGCGTAGTTGAAAGATAAGTCAGTCAACGCACTCATAACAATTTACGTTGGTTCAAGTTGAACATAAAGAGGACTATGTCCGAAATTGATAAAAATCATCAGATTCACACATGTCAACGCTTTCCGATTCCGTATCGAAACAGCCGTCGATTCTAACAGTCGATTCATTGAATAAGTGTGATAAAAAATGAAAAAAAAAAAAAACTACTCGGAAATATTCGCGCCCATTCCTGTTCAAATAATGATTTTCTTTCATGAACTAAGCGTTTATTTTTCTTCTATAAATATCGTAAATCATCTGAAGAAATTGCACGCATTTCTTTTATAAGATTACGCATCATAAAAGTTAAAATTGCAAACTTAACGCTTATTTAAAAGTGTTTTCTTTTTCACTACAGGGTGGAACGATAAAATTGTCCCCCTAAATAATACAACGCTACAGCTTTATTTAAAAACTTTTGTTGAAAAAAATCAATTCAGGTAACCTAATTATGTAGTAGAGCTGACATCTATTAATTGTAGCGGCCATCAGCATCAAGCACCACCTCGATGTAGGTCCGGAACTGGGAGCATGCTTTACCCACAAGCGCCAACAGGAGGACGGCAGATAGTGGCGATCAGGCTGGCTTTGATGTTGTTGGAGGTCATGTTGGTGATGTTCTCGACGTATGACCAAACGATGTAGTGCAACGGGGTCAGGTCGGAGGAAGAGGAGGGGCCAGTGAGAGAAGGGTACAAATCGTAGCACCCATTTTGAAGCCAGAAATGGGTCTGCCAGCGGCCATCTGATTGAGAGAGAGAGAGAGAGAGAGGGAGACAGACAGACAGAAAGACAGAAAGACAGACAGACAGAGAATGGGAAGGGAGAAAATCGGAAAGCGAAGCGAGGTTCTTTTTACAAACCCAGAGGAACGGGCAGTCTATCAACTAGACGGGGTTGGGAGGGTCCTACTAATCACCTTTTGTTTTTTTTCTTCCCCCGCCCTCGACACAAATGAATTATTGTACCATTTTATTGTTATCTTTTTTGTTTTTACACGTCAATAAAAAATGTTTTAAAAATTGGGAGTTAAGTAGGACGTCCCCAAATATGAAAGGGTGAATGCGGTATTATGGTGAAAGAAGATACTAGCTGGGAGAAACTTTTGACTTTGTTCAGTTCTGGGGTGACAAGGATGACCAACGACCCCCAAAATCCCCCCTTTTGAGTTGGCCATGTGCCTAAGTTTTTTGTTCATCGTTGATTTTGACTGTGTTTTTTTAACATGAATAAAAGATTTCATACCTCAAAGTGTAGTATCTGTTCTTCAGATGCTGCACTTCCATTTCTTGTTCTCTCTCGGTGGAGGATCAGTCCTTCACGACTGAGACATTTTTTTTATTTTTGTACCTTTTCTCCACGTTAAAAAACGACCATGGTGTCTAATTCTGTCCCGTGGGGAGGCATAGTAAATAGGTACACTTGGAGTGTATAAATATGTGTAATTATCGATCTGCAAGAACATTTAATATCGAATACAGAAGCAAGCTCTGAGAAAATATACCAGAAAGAACAGTTAGAAATAAGTTATACACCATCCATTATGACTATGCAATAGCTACAGTTACCTACCTAAAAAACGGATCTACTAAGCATGACATAGTTGTATGGAGTTAAGAAGGAGAAAGAAGCAGCCATAGTAGAAGTTACTATCTGTAATCAAGATGCAGTAAAGAGAGCTAACGGCAAAAGATGTAGAAATACAAATATTTTATGTACGGCATGAAAAGACTGGAACTTTAGGAAGATCTCCATCACTCCAGTGATTGTAAGAATAAGCCAACTTATGAAAAACAACTTCAAAAACTATCTGAGTAATATATCCGGTTAACCAAGTTCAAGATAGATTCAAAAAATTGCACCTCAAGGGATGATGTAAATCTTAAAAAAAAGATCTTTCTGTTAGAATGTATGAGACAGCCGGTAAATATTTAGCATCCGATAGGATGTCCCACCATATGCTTAAAAATGAGAAGATGACAAATGTCACACACACACACACACACACACACACACACACACACACACACACACACACACATATATATAGTAATTCATAAAATATATATGGCGATTAAGCTACATTGAGTATTCTGCGTTTCATTCACTCTAGGACTCTTCAGGCTTATACGCCTAAGCCTGAAGAGTCCTAGAGTGGATGAAACGCGAAATATTCAGTGTAGCTTAATCGGCATATATATTTTATAAATTACTAACTAGCTCTACCTACGTATTGAGCAGTTTTGAAGTAAATACTTAAAGTTTACGCATAAATCTATACTTTCATATATTACTTTTATGTGAGTAAATTAAGTAGTTTATATATATATATATATATATATATATATATAAACTACTTAATTTACTCACATAAAATCAATATAAATAAGTTGCATAGTTGAATTTTGCTGCGTTTGCTTAATCAACTTTCTTGCGTTTGTGGCGCGGTTGCTCATATGGCATCGCACGCACGAGATTCTGGTTTCGAATTCCGAGTTTGGATGTGTTCAACTAATAAGAACAGATGTGGGCGTAGCTCAAATCTTGGAATTTCAATTTCTTGTCTTCCCTGGCTTGTGTAAGCTGCGACCTTGTTTGACTGTGGAATAAGAGAAAAATCCAGATTGTCCTCGACGGTCGTACATCTAAACAATATGATATAAATGCGGGAGTGCCTCAAGGGTCTATCCTTGGACATCTATTGTTCCTAATATTCATAAATGACCTCCCCGACAAAATTGCCTCTGAGATGGGTATATATGCTGATGACACCACACTCTATAACAGTAATGACAGGAAAACAAATGAACACATATCTAAAGAAATGGCAGAAACACTAGAAGATGACCTCCAATCTGTAGTGGAATGGGGACAAAAATGGATGGTCACGTTCAATGCCGCCAAGACTAAACTGGTTTCATTCAATAATTACAAGAAACCATCTCTACCACCTACAGCAATCGCCTACGACTCTTTATCTGAGAGTACGTCTTTCAAGCTCCTTGGCCTAACGTTCACAGGAAACATGAGTTGGATCAATTACATCGAGGGAATTGCCAGGACCGCTGCAAGGAAGGTGGGCTCTCTCTACCGTGCTAGAAACTACTAACACCCGAAAGTATCCTGCACCTCTATAAGGCCACCATTCGCCCCTGTTAGTAGCCCCCTACATCAAAGTGGCAATGTGCCTTGTATGGGGTTAAAATGTAATAAAAAAAATAATAAAAACGTAACATAGAAAATGACATACACGCCATCGTATTAATATACAGTTTGCGTTTTATTTTAATTTGGAGTCATACATTTAGGAAGAAGTATAATTTCAGTGTTTGCAACAGCGACATCAGATTTCCAGAAATGCTTTTGGCGATCGGACGATCTCACGTTTTCATGGGTGTGGTAGGTGATGACGTACCCACAAAGGAACGTACTATTATTATTATATCTAAGTATATTTACATTGTACCACACACGTTTAAGCAACAACTAGATCAACGAGTTCTGTGAGAAGGGTATTCGTTGACATTGATCGTACGTGAGTTAACCTTGGACGTGTCAAATCTACGATCTACCGGAATTGGGTAAGCTTTCAACCCAACTTGGGCAAAACTTTCAAAGACACACGTCTACACGCACACATACACGCTGACACATGCGCACACTAGCGTATCATATTTGCACAGATACAGGCAGTCAGATGTTTTATCGATATGTCTACAGAGATAAGAGAAAGATATTTTAAGGTCGCCTTTATTGCAACGTAACTAATGTTATTTAATGAAAATCAGGGTCAAACGCGACGAGAAATGTAATCGTGTCACAAGAAACTTAACCAACAGTATAGAGTCACCCATTCTAGTATTTTAATTTACTGGTGACAGAACTACGATCCCCGCACCAAATGCAGTCTGTCAGATGCTTTTGTCCACTTCAGCATTATTTATCTCCCTCTGTGGAAAAGAGATAAATCTCTCCCACACAAGTGTCACAAAGTAGGATTTAAGAATTAGTGTCCTAAAGGAAGAACACTTCCGCCTGCAAAAATGTTCCTCGGCTACTTTATCGACGTATTCCGGTAAGGGCGCTCACACCGATTAACAATAAACTAACCCCTTCATAAAGGCAAAGCCTGAGATGGTGGACATCCTAGAATTACACAGGACTAGCAACACACCGCAGTCAATCAATAGTGTAAAAGTTATTTCAGTAATGGTCTAGACTGTTCAACCTGCTTGGATGTGGAAGACAATACTGCGAGGCTGCTTCTCAGCTGGCTATAACATAGTTGTTTTTAAGTCTACTGTAAACTATACTTTTAGTCGCTCTCAGATTCTGGCCGGTTTGAACTAACACCCCCGAAATTGAAGAGATTTGTCTCACGGTTAACACACCAAACTTATTAATTCTTATCATTGAGAGGCTTTTTGACCTTGAGAAGCAGTGTTGTATTAGTAGGAAATGTTAGGAGGCATTAGTGGTGCTGAAATTACAAAGTTAGATGACAATGTGGACGTGGCAAGTTCGAATCCTAACAATCCGTTCGCACAATTTTCAATATAGATATTGGCAAACCTCATGTGGTTTCTCCTGTGGAAACTTGATTCCAGAAACGGTTTGGGGAAACCCAATATCATTAATGTTGCTCAAAATGTCGTGCTATGCCGATTCATATGAACATAGTTCTTTTATTACAAGTTCTGACTTTAATTAGTCTTGGAGTTCCAATTTTTATAAGGTTTCTCCCCAGAGTACCTCTTTTGGGAGAGTTGGATTTTTCCCACATTAAAAAACCCGACTTTGTGCCTAACTCTGCCATCGTAGGAAGGCAAGTAATGTGGTCGTAACCTGTTAACATGGACCCACACGTTGTGTCTGAGCACAGTTGCCAAGAAACAACAAAAAGAATGAAATTTAGCTCGCTTTTTTATTAGTGTAAATAAAAGACATTTATTCTTGGTACTTTCCAACAACGCATTGGATCTTGTTTTAAAAGTCTGTACATTTGCCATATAGTTGAAAAAAAACGAATCATGGCCAACAAGAGTAAGAAAAAGGGCTGTTAACTGAAAAATGCCAGCATGGAATGTAGGTAAGATTAGTCAGACTGTCAGTACTATATGAGGGCTATTTGAAAAAGATCAATAAAACATTTTTAAAAAGAAAAAGGAACACAGTTCGATTAATACTGAAACTGAACTTTATTCAATATAACATATAAAAATTATCTATGCAAAATTAAATAATTTTAAAGCAATATACAATTTAATACCGATAAAACTGAATTATGAATTAAGGAAACAAATAATTAAAAAAAAAACATATTTAACACCACAGATGAATAATTTTTTAAAGAGAAAACCATCGATAAATAATTTTAAGAATGAAACCAAACGATAAAATACAAAAAATTGAAATTTAACGAATAATTTAAATACAAACAAACAATAAAAGTCACTAGTGTAGAAATATTTTTTAAAATTTAATTTAGAGAAAAATCACATGGGTTGAATGTTATTTTTGGGACTTTAGAGATTATTCGGATTAATGTTCTCATCTTGCGTGTTTATTTTACAACGTTTTATCATCGAATCTTGACTTCTCCTTTATTACATCCTCAGGCCGAAAATGATGTTCACATACCTAAAAACATAATTAAAGAAAACATTCATACCATAATGTAAACTAGTGTTAGAATCTAAGAAAAGATAGTAAACAAACATTTACAATAATGATAATAATCACAGTGTAGTATCTGTTCTGATGCTACACTTCATTTGTTCTGTTTTCGTTCAGTGAAGGAGAAATCCTTCGTGACTGAGACAATTTTAATTTTATTTTTGTTCCTATTCAGAGTGCCTCTTTTTGGGGAGCTAGAACTTTCCACTTAAAAACGTACCTTGTATCTAACTGTGCCCTCGTGGGGAGGCGAGTATATAAATTGAAAAAAAAAGATATTTTTGACAAATATTCTCATGTAAAACTTATTTGTTTATAATTCTAAAAAGAAACAATCAATTTTTATATATAACGTTCACTCACAGCTAATTCCATTAATAGCCGCGTGGTGAATATATTTCAAACCGAGTTGTGAAAAAAAATTGAACTTTAAAATATTTGGAAATACTCAATTAAAGGTTTTATTTATTATTAAAAAGACATTTTGACAAATATTTTCATGTAAAAATTATTTGTTTATCTTTCTAAAAAGAAACAATCAATTTTAATATATAACGCTCAACCGTGTGGTGAATAATTTTCAAACTGAGTTGTGAAAAAAAATCTAGAACTTTAAAATATTTGGAAATACACAATGAAAGGTTTTATTTATTATTAAAAAGACATTTTGACAATTATTCTCATGTAAAAATTATTTGTTTATAATTTTAAAAGCTAAAACAAAATTAAATTAAAGTTTCAACCTTCCTGATAGACTTATAAGAAAATAAACAGTTAAAAATATCAACATAATATTTGATGTATTAGCAATAAAGACTATTGTTTCTTTAATTTATATTAACAATGTTATCAAACGTTATGAAAGTATTTGAATACAGTTCTAATTAAATACACGTTTAATTATTAACAAATAACATTACTTACTTTACTATATTTGGTTGGAATAAAATTTTCCCTTCTAATGGCACGTATCCAAATTGTGAAAATTTAGGAAAAGAAAATATATGTACTTTGGGGCCTTTTGGATAATTTCCCCAGCAATTTGGAACAAAGCAAGAATACACCAACTGAAAACTAGACGAAACTGCTGCTGATAGCTGATAGTTTTAAAGACCATATAGCTACAAGTGGATCTGATAATGACGTCACGCTGTCATGTGCATCGGCCTTTTTTACTCTCAGTAGCCACGGTCGAACACGTGCTTTTCCTTCTCAGTCGCCGACATGTCTGCTTGGCCCGTCGTCACGCGGGTCTTAAATATCTCACGCTAGCCTCGCTTCACTTTGGGTTTCTTTTATTATCGATTTTTCTTTTTCTTTCCGCTGCTCTGTCTGCTGCTCAGCCAAAGGCACACGGTTTACGGACCATTTTTTTGTTCAAAGTTCGGATCAAATTTTGTTTTAAAAGTTCTTCTCGACCTGACTTGTGCTTCCAAATACTCTGGTCGCCTACGTGATGCATCGTATTGAACAGATACTCCATTACCGACCGTGGCAAACCACATAACAGCATTGCATTCCACTTATATCCACTATGTGATATCAACGGCTTTCATCTCACCCCGCATTAATTACTACAGTTCTCCTATCTTTATCAGTCCATATTTACAATTTTTAACCTTCCTCTTCTTACACCCTATTATTTCGTCTCTAATGTAATTATCGCTAGAGTCACGTCTCTAATATGTTACCTAGCACCTTCTCTCCTTTTCTGATGAGAAGCATGACTCGTCGAAATACTTTGGTATAAAAGGCATATTAATCTTACACCTCTTATTAGTATAATCTCCCTAGTGAATCAACGATTAAATTTATATGCAGTAGTATATATTTTATATTATCGTTTATTTTATTTTTTCCTTTAAATATATATATATATACATATATATATATATATATATATATATATATATATGAATATATATATATGTTTGTATATATGTATACATAGATATATATGTGTATATATATGTATATATATGTGTATATATATGTATATATATATGCATACATATATGTATATATTCACGCACACAGACACGCGCATATATATATTTTTTCAGCTATATATATATGTATATATATACATATATATACATTTTCAGCTAGATGAGTGTTTCTCGTGAATGCTTGGCGAGGGGGGCCATAGATTGGAGCTCAGACGAGCACTTGCCATGAAAATAACGATAAAGCAGAGACAGGCTCGCAATATATCTTCTGTGAGGAAGAGGTTGCAGGGTAGAGAAAGAGGCATCCCTCCCCATAAGCTTCGAAGTCTATTTTAAACTCTGTCAAGGCAGGAAAATGTCTTTCTAGCAGTTCCTGCCCAGATGTGGCAACAGTACGCCATCCTTGGGCGTATCTGGCTCTTATATAGGAAGAGAATTGCATCAGGAGTGAGATATCTGTTGGATCGATTGAAGGATCCCACCATTTTCCCAGCGACCTTGGCAACAGATTTGATGTACGTGTTCCATTTCATATCAGTAATGCTCAAGCCCAGTAGCTTGTCAAAACATGAAACCTCCTCAAGACGAGAGCCATTATTTTACAATTGTAACATCCCAACCGATGGAAAATGGCATACAACGATGAAACAACATATAGCATAAATTCTCACTGCAACAGAGCGACTAGGATCGCGTATAAAAATATCATCAGCTGCCAAAGCATGGATTGAAAACGACTATATTTACAGCAAGAGAAGCGTTTAGACGCGTATAAAAATTGGCAAGTGTGTTCGAGCTTGCGTCTGAAAACAAAAAGCAAAAAAAAAAAAAACAAAAGGCACAAACGTGGTCGGGGAGAAACGAATTCGGCGGCGGAAAAGATGGACGTGTAAACGAAGGGAGAAGAAATAGACCGGTCAAAAAAGATAGACATATAAGAAATGGCTGTCTACGACCGGCGTGTAGTAGAGCAGAAGGGAGAGACTTTTAAGCTGGTGTCGATACGGGGAGAAAGAAAAACGGTAATAAACGACTTGTATTAAAAAAGTAAAAAAAAACCGAGTCGGATATTTTTATTGATTTTTGTTCGTTTGTTACCGCAATGTTACATTGCAACACAACCGCCTACTTTTCTCAGTCCAGAAGTAAGTTTTTACTTGACTAGCAGGCGATCCGGTGTTGCCCGGTAGAAAATATGCTTAAATATATTTCAATTCATGTAGATTTCGTATTTGTTATTATAGAGCCAATTGTCTATCGAATATTATATTGCCCCTAATATATATTAATGATATCAAAAGTATAAAAATGTAAACGATGAACCAACATATAGCATAAATTCTCACTGCAACAGAGCGACTAGGAGCGCGTATTGTGCCATCAGTTAAGAATCGAAACCAAAAAAAAATTCTCTCCAGACTTACTCGTTAGCGTATCACTGCAAAAAAAAATAAATAACGTTATATATATATATATTTATATATATATATATATATATATATATATATATATATATATATATATATATATATACTGCGTATCAAATTATTAAAAAGTTTACATTTTTTTTTTAAATATTTAAGGGACGAGTGTATAAAAACACATAAAACTTTAAGAAATTGCTTACGATACTATTCAGCGACTACAGTAAGAAAATATAGTTATGTAAAGCAGTATTAGCGAAACTATGGCAAAAGATATGGATATCTGTTGAGTTCAGTGTATCAAGGTATTAACGAGGTTGAGATAAAAACACAATATAGCCATAATTTGTTTATTGAAATAATATTCAAATATTACATAAACTAGCAAAAATCCTTAGAACACAATAACTACAGAGTAATTTCTACGTTGAAATTATTAGCATTGCATATGCGATCCTTTTTTATGAATGAATTGTAAAAACGTTGGCTCACAGAATTAGTCACATTTGTGATTTCGTCAACAGTTATCCCTCGCGATACCTCTTGGAAAGCATCCCGCAATCCATCTTTGCTCTTAAATTGGCGTTCACTTGCAGAGAGGCGTCGCTTCATGATACTCCAAAGGTTCTCAATTGGGTTAAAATCTGGTGAATTTGCAGACCACTCCATCTTCCGTCGCCCAGAGAACCCCAGTTGTTGCAAATACTTTTTGCTTTTGTTTGCTGCATTAGCCTGCACAAAAATAATGGTTCTTCAACCTTTGCTTCTTCAGCCATGGTTCAAAGTGTTCCTTCAGAAAAGATATGTAAGCATTTCACGTAATTTATACGCCTTCTGGGACGCTCCATAGGCCAACTAAAGTATCTCCGATAATTCCAGCCCAAATAATTATCCCACCATCATCTTCTTGGCGCCTTAAACCTGATGACGATGTAGTCCATCTAGGACCCATCCTTTGCTCCAGCCATCTGGGCCATCAAGAGTGACAGGCACTTCATCCGTGAACAAATCCGTTTTCATATTGCCTCTGCCTATTTCTATCAGTTTTGTATGTGATGTTGCTTTAATGGACGCTTTGTCACGGCTTAACAGACTTTGCCACTTATTTCAGAAGGCGACATCGTATACCTTTTAATACATTCTTTAATCCGGCTTCGTCAAAAATTTCTCGACTTGTCTGCCCAGGGTTCTTAACAACTTCACGTTTAATTTAGAGTAGAGAACGGCGTGAGACACTGTAGATTTACCTTTATCAGCTTTCTTACGTAAATTTGTAGAGTACTTGACAAAGTTCTTCACAGTTTAATGGTCCATTCCTATCATTTTTGATATTTTGATGGCAGTTTTCACTTTTGCTTGCTGTTCTGTAATAGGACTCTTTAAAACTACTCAATCTACCTTTACGACCAATTTTATTGACGAAACAAACTGCCTTATTTATAATTTTACACACCTCAAATACCATGGATTCAGCAATTACGATGACAAGTTGTTTGCATTGCACGGAACAGTACGAAAGTTTCACAGTACGTGCAGTTCAGCATTGCAACGTTTCCGAAGCTTTTGATACAAAACTACCGGTAAGTTTCTGAAACTGGTAAAAAAATGTTGTCTCGTTAATAATGTGACACGCAATATATATATATATATATACATATATATATATATATATATATATATATATATATATATATATATGTATATATATATACATCGCAAAACAAAAACAAACACCGCTTTTTTTAAGGTTCTCGTTTTCAATCGACATGTTTGGGGAGAATATCTCAACTCGTGATAATGCCCCACTGGCATTTTTTGGTGCTAAATTCTTCTTATTATAATTCTTTATTTGCTTCAATTTTTGTCGTATGTAATATTTATTTCAGTCAGTCTTTAAATGCAAATGTATCTAGAATATCCCGCCCCCCAAGAAAAAGAAAGAAGGAAAAAATTGTCCTTGTTTTAGAATTATTGCTTTAATTTCTCTATAAATATAAACGAAATCTTCCTTCGTCCCACTACGACCTTCCGTTTCCTCCCTCCGTCCGCCATAAGCACCGACACCCGGAAAGCAAGAGTCGATGAATGGAAAGCTTTCAATGCGTTGGAGGTGTCTCTTGGATAAATAGAAAAAGTTTAATAAATAAAAACAGCAATTACATACGTATTCCATTGTTTACTGTATTTTGTTTTATCTTCTCTCTGACCAAGGAAGTCAAAACTAAAAGCCGCGTTTGTATTTTTCAATCGACATGTTTTGGGAGAATATCTCAACACGCGATAATCCCCGACCGGTATTTTTTTAGTGCTAAATTCTTCTTATTATAATTCTTTATTTGACTTAACTTTTGTCTAATACAATGTTTATTTCAGTTTATCTTTAAATGCAAATGTACCTAGATTATCATCCCCCACCCAAGAAAAAGAAAGAAAAAATGGTAACTATAACTGACGGTATGACGTCGAATCCACAATATAAATTCATTCGTAAATATGGGAGGGGAATTTATCTTCAAATATCTTTAATTTCGAATGAGAGCTACGGACTTATACTAAGTAAATATTAATAAGTCTTTTGAACCCCTTTTTTAATGGAGAATAGACAATGCATTGTGGATGCGTTATCGTCAGCTCTCGTTACTCTCGCTTCTCCTTCTTTGTCCCTCAGTCCTCATTTCCAATTAATGATTTTTCTGACAAAAGGCGAGGAAAAAGCTGCTTTCCAGGTCGGTAGTGCATCATGAACAGTAGCCTGAGATGTCGTTACCTACCTGATAGTCTGGAACACGAACCATAGATAAACCATTAAGGAGGTTGTCCTATCAGTAGGTGCAAAGTACTGGGGCTGCTGTATTGCCATTTGGTGAATGGATTTTAGACCATGCAGTAGTTTCTGGTGGGGCTTCTCGATGCCATACTAGTGGTTAATTGTTACGGATTTACCTTATCATGTGCAACAAAAAAATCCTGTCATTTGCTCTCTTACTTTCCCTCTCTGTCCTGCTCTAACCAAGTCTGTCGACCTGTTCCACAAATCCCAAAACCTCAACATGAAATATCTCTAGAAAAAAAGAAAATGCGAATAAACCTAGAACCCCATCCCCCAACGTAGACCCCTGCTACCATGTCTCTTCTCCAACATCAGGGGTCTACGTTCCAACCTTCGAGAGGTTGAAACCCAATAACGTGGTACAAAACCGAACATATTCTTTCTAAGCGTCTAGGCATCCCAATTATAGTGTTAAAAAAGCCTCAACCAGAACTTGCTCCCATACTTACGCAACTATTTAAGCGCTGCATTAAGGAGACGTGCTTTCCGACGCCCTGGAAGACCTCATCAGTTTGCCCTGTATTTAAGAATTCAGGTGATAAGTCATCTCCCTATCAATACAGGCCAATAAGTCTCCTGTGTGTTATGAGTAAGTTGCTGGAATCCATATTAAATAGAGAAATAGTCAACCACCTCAGCAGAAATAAGCTTCTTAGTGACACACAATATGGTTACCGCTCTGCAAGATCTACCGCAGATGTGCTGACGGTTATATCCCACAGGATTAGTGAATCTCTTGACAAAGGCTTCCTTTCTAGGGCAATTGCTCTTGACATATCAAAGGCCTTCGACAAGGTATGGCATAAGGGTCTACTTCACAAGATTTCCAGCTACGGTATAACTGGAAATGTTTTCTCAATCATTAAACCATTTCTCTCCGATAGGCTCATAAGAGTAGTGGTAGATGGACAAAAATCGGAGGCCTGCAATATAAATGCTGGAGTCCCTCAGGGGTCAATCCTGGGCCCAACTCTCTTCCTGATCTACATCAATGACCTCCCTAAACACATACTTAAATCATTCGTTGGCATCTATGCTGATGACACGACCATCTACGGCAACACATCAAAGGCTGTAAATGACAAAGTTCTCTCTGATTCTCTCTCCTCTGATCTCGAGCGCGTGGTTCAGTGGGGAAAGATGTGGCTAGTTACCAAAACCAAACTCCTATCCTTAAATCATCAACGCTCTAATCCCCAGCTGGCATCAATTGTGATGGATGGCTCTCGTCTGGGTGAGGCCCCGTGTTTTGACAAGCTTCTGGGTTTGACCTTTACTCCTGATCTGAAATGGAACACGTACATCAAGTCTGTTGCCAAGGTCGCTGGAAAGATGGTGGGATCCTTCTACCGCTCGAGAAGATATCTCACTACTGATGCAATTCTCTACCTATATAAAAGCCAAGTACGTCCAAGGATGGAATACTGTTGCCATATCTGGGCAGGAGCTGCCAAAAACAGCCTATCCTGCCTTGACAGAGTACAAAATAGACTTCGTGGCTTAGTGGGGGATGCCCTTTTCTCTACCCTGCAACCTCTCTCCCACAGAAGAGACGTTGCGAGACTGTCCTTTTTTATCGTTATTTCCATGGCAGATGCTCGTCTGAACTCCAATCTCTGGTCCCCCCTCGCCAATCTTTCACGAAAAACACCCGTCTAGCTGAATCCACTGTGAAAAATTTCCCCCACTCTATATCTGTGCCTAAATCAAAACGCGGATTCCATGAACAAAGGTTCTTTCTTGGAACTGCACGCCTGTGGAACTCTGTTCCGTCTGCCTGCTTCCCTCCGGACTACAACTTAGATGTGTTCAAGTTCAATGTTAACAAATTCCTAATGAACCGCAACCTTAATTAAACACTTCATCAACTCTCCACACTAACGTAATGTACTTGCAATAACCCTTATCCCTGAGTGGCTTCCGGGCCTTGATAAGTGGTGATCACTGTGTAAAAAAAAAAAAGAAGCGAAACTGCCATAGGGCCAACCACTTCCCTAGACGAGTTCATAATTAGAGAATACTGTAACTTAACATCTAAATCTGACCCCAAGATAGCCAGGCATGAAATAATTGCCTACATTAAAGATTGATTTCCGTGTGGTAGGGATATACTAAATATTATTACTAATTATTAGGTAGGGATATACTAAATATTATTACTAATTATTACTAATTATTATTACTAATTATTACTAATTATTACTAAGTATTATTACTAATTATTACTAATTATTATTACTAATTATTACTAATTATTACTAATTATTATTACTAATTATTACTAATTATTATTACTAATTATTATTACTAATTAGTACTTATTATTAAGTAGCTTATGGTGTATATTTATGGTAGAGTTTAGTAATTAAACTATTATTTAACACAGTATTATTGTTCCCTTTTGTCTAATACAATGTTTATTTCAGTTTATCTTTAAATGCAAATGTATCGAGATTATCATCCCCCACCCAAGAAAAAGAAAGAAAAAATGGTAACTATAAAACTTCAATCATTTACCTCTAAAATAAAAAACATCTATATGTCTGTATGTCCGTCAGTCTGTCTTTCTGCCAGTTTTTCTGACTGGTCGGTCTATCTCCATAATTTCGAACTTAATCTCCTTCGAAACTAAAAGTCGCAGAACGGCGCTAGGTGCCTCAGATGATTGAATTTTTTTATGCCGATTAAAAATGTTTTTAAGGTGTCAAAAATGGGGCAAAATTGAGAAAATTGTTAAACATTTCGTACATTAATCATAGTTTATTTTTAATCTTCAATTTTTATCTGGTTATATACGTGCCACGTGGGTGCAGTGGTAATTTCACCAGCTTTAAATGCTCCAATTTTGGTTTCGATTCTAGCTGATAGCACCAAATACTATGTATTTTTTTTACTTTTGAAATCACGACTTTAAAATAATATATACGAAATCTGGACGAATTAACATATCATATTTAAGCGTATTTTACGCCTGAGCATAGCCGGCACCCTACTAGTAATTGGAAATTTTCTAGAAAATTGAAAGCTTTATGAGACTTGGCTGAACAGATAAAGTTTATCCAAATTTATTTTAATGTTACGATCTAATTCATTCTTTTTGTAAAGTAGTCAAACTTATATCGTATGAATCCACATTTTTTATTGCTGGCATTGATTTCCCGGATATTTTTCTAGTCTGAATACCCCCCCCGAAAAAAAACAAAAAACAAAAAAAAAACAAAGCTATTGGGTACTTACGAGAGAGATAACAAGAAGAAGGTTGCCAACATTCTAAGCGAAAATGATTTTGTTTTCTTTCTAGTGGAACGAACTAGATTCAAAATTGTCAATCTGTATCGTTAACCACTGGACCACCGTCACTTTCCTATCGACTATTAACAGCGGGTTAAATATAAGTCTGACTTGTTTATAAATATACCGAACAAAAATATACATAAGTAAAACCTTACATGACAACAAATACAAAACTGTGTGCAGGTCAACGTCAAAAGCACGTACACCTCTCTTAATGGCTACATATTTTATATTATTTACAAAGCTTATAAATAAGTTGTCGAAGATATGTATCATGTTACAGTCTTTAACATTCCAGAAAGCAAATGGTTTTCAAACTTATAACCTAATATTTCGTTTATAATATTCCAATCTAGATGAACATGCAATATCTTAAAATAAGTTCAAAACTCCTATTCATCCGAAACAAAGAATACTGCCACTCGGAACGAAAAGGACTAATATTTAGTAAAGCGCCTGAAAGACGACTGTGTGGAGTTGTGCAGTGAGGTGTCTGTTCACATTACATTTAAACCTCTGCGGGTTTATACACTCAAAGAAGCAGACACCAGAGATGGAATTTAATTCTAGAAGTCCGGACGTAATAATTAAGACTATAACAACAGCATATGCTTTTCATTGTTTTGTCTCCCGTGTGTGTATATCCATTGATGTTATATATGCTTTTATATAGAGTGATGTGGTTCTCGGTTGATTAACTGTGTCTAACTGTATCGGATATATACTCGAAAGTAAAAACAATGATAAGAATATTCTGTTGACATAGTCTTAGTAATCTCTATTAGATTAGAAGGGGTTTCGACGTCTTGGGACCTCAGTAGTGCTGCTTGTCAGTATGCGTGTTCTGAATATACTAATGGTCATAAAATACGGCATAATCACGTTGCCACATCGGTTCCTGTTGGATCACTTAAGTTAAGCAACGTTGAATCTGGTCAGTACTAAATGGGTGACCATTTGAGACGTCCAGGTGCTCTATGTGCTCTCCGCATATCTCATCATTGTTTCCAGTCGTCCTGGACTTGTCCTTGCCACTGGACTCAAACAGTGCCGGTTCAGGAGAGGTGGGGTTAGAATTTACGCAACCGTTGCCTCACAATTACCCGCGCAGCTACCCCTACAGGGCGTATCCTTTGTCTTTCGAGACTGAAAGGAGACGTCATCAGATAGTCATAAAATATCTTAAATAAATTCTATCCCATTTGCACCATTAACGATCACTACACTACGACCTTACTTTAATTAACCCTTATCCTCGAATGCCTTTTTAGTCTTGATAATAAATAAATTACATCTTATGATAAGCAACTAAGTATAAGTGTCATACATTCAATTATGGATGCGTGTATAAATCATCGTAAACTCGTGTCGGCTTTCGTCGTAAAACCAATGAACAATGACCCACCATCACAGCATGTATAATCTATTGTCGATCTGATTCCGCTATTAGTCAGGTTCCTAATGGCACCGTTTTAACTTTTGTGGGAACTTCTTGGAGATTTGCAAACCTATACATTTTTTGGAAAAGTTTTTTTCTCAGGAATCAGAAAATCAATGTTTGCATTTGCCCAGATGCGTACATGGCGGCCATATTGGATTTACAAAATGACCGCCGTAAGATGTACATTTTGTAATATCTCGGCTTCTAAATAAGCTGGAACACTAATTTAAACCGATAAATCTACATTTTCAGGGTACAGGAAGCCAATGGTGATAGTTATAAAATTTTCCCAGATGTGCATTTGGCAGCCATATTGGAATTTACAAAATGGCTGCCGTAAGATGTATGTTTTGTAATATCTCGCCCTCTAAATAAGCTGGAACTGATTTTAACTGCTAAACCTACATTTTCAGGGTCATAGAAGCCAATGGTGGTAGTTATGTATAGGTTTGCAAATCTCCAAAACGTTCGCACTAAATTAAATTAGGAACCTGACTACATGAACAGTCACAGAGGAAGCTGAATAGAATAGAATATTCAAGTTTTTCTTATTGCATATCAAAATTGACCAACGACCCGCACGTTCTCCATACTTTCAATGCACTTGTGCCCAATATTTTAAACTTATTTTTATTAATAACTTATAGTGTAGTATCTGTTTTGTTCTCGGTCAGTTAAGGGGAATACTTGTAAACAAATGTGTTTTTCAGTCCAGACTGCCGCCTTTTGAGGAGCTGGATTTCCCCTGCATTAAAAACAAATAATGTATCTATTTCTGTCCTCGCGGCGAAATTAATAAATAGGGGCTCATCTTTTCAGCGAATTCGTTAGGCGTTGGTGGAGGTCTGTCCTCTCCTCGTGCTTCCGCATCACGTTCTTTATCACTATAGCTAAAAACCACGTGGTCATGTTTATGATGACTGCCTAGTCTGAAAGGAATACTGGACAGGTGACACTGACATAGGGTCAAAGGTTAGTTCCAGTTTGAGAAGGGCGCCAGTTGACGTCTTTTCCTCCTACCCCACCCTACTTACATTCACTTGTCTGTAGCGCTTCACCGAAGTTTACTGTTTGTGAAGGCAATATTTAATGGAAGATGAAAGAGGAGGGGTGTTTCGCCAGTGATAAGTGAGGGGTATAGGCATAGAAAAGGTAGGAAGTGGTTGGACGATGAATGATTAGGTTGGAGATGGCCGGTGGGGGAGGAAGAGTAGAATGGGGAGGAGTAAGAGGAGGGGAATCGGATATTTTAGTTAAAAGTCACGCGTTTAAGTTTGGGATCACGTCCTTCACGCCCCTTCTCTCTCACTGTCGCAATCAGCGCACGTGCGTGAGGTGAAATTACTTATATGCTATTTGCATATATATATATACATTTCTCTGACTGTATATTTTAGTATATGCATAGACACTTAAGCAACCAATTCTCTCTCACTATATATATATATATATATATATATATATATATATATATATATATATGTATATATATATATGTTATTTGTTTTTGCGATACGTTTCGAATGAATTCAATTATTTACGAAAGTGCATTTTTACCTAAATGCGAGTTGGAAATAATTTTCCCTTTAATCAATTTGGTACCCCCATATGGCATATATATAGTGACACGTGTTTCGTCGTCCACGATTCATCAGAGAATATATATATATATATATATATATATATATATATATATATATATTATATATATATATTATATATATATATATTATATATATTATATATATATAGTTATATATATATATATATATATATATATATATAACTACTTCATTTACTCACATAAAATTAATATACGAAAGTATAGATTTATGCGTAAACTTTAAGTATTTACTTCAAAAGTTCTTAATACGTAGGTAGAGCTAGTTACATATATATATATATAAATATATATATATATGTATAAATATATACAGTTTATTAAGCGTAATAAATTGAAAACTCTTTCTCAAAGATAAAGGGTTTTATAATGTAAAAAAATGATATAATTTTTGTAAATTTTGAAAAATGTTCAAGCTCAATGAATTCACTTTTATTGGGTTTCAGAGCACACAGAGTAACATAATAGTTGTCCAAGTTTCAAATATCAAATTTGCTATGTTTATAATTTATTACTTTTCAAAAGTTATCCATTACAGTATTGTTTCGTATTGCGACTAACAAGTCTGCAAAATGATTCATGTAAATTTTCCAATGAGTTATGCAATGTTTCCAAAATGGTGTTTTATAAGGTTGTACGTGATTAAATATGCAGGAAAAACACAATTTGGCAGACTTGTTAGTCGCACTACGAAACAATATTTTAATGGATAAGTAATCATATACATAGCCATATGTAATGAATAAGTAATCATATATATATATATATATATATATATATATATATATATAATCGAGATAAGATACTGATTAGAAATCAGATGAAAACAACTAATTCTTAATTCGATTATATGTGTCTATGTGTCTATATGTTGTTTTTTCAGAATTTAAATACAGCCATTTAACTTATATATATGTGTATATATATACATATATATATATGCATATACGTATATATATATATATATATATTATATATATGTATACATATCCTATCTATCCATCAGGCCACTAGGACAGCGGCGCCATATCCTAGCGGGTTAATAGATAAGGCTACTGCCTATCAGCTATATATTTGTTAAATCGATCCCATGGGTAATAGTCTGGTCACACTGACAAGCTATGATAAAGCAAAACACTGTGTCTGTTGATGACTATATAAACATTACTATATATATATATATATATATATATATATATATATATATATATATATATACGAGCAAAAGTACCCGTCGTTGACTGGGTTCAAAAACAGCCTACAGAAAATGGACTCTGATTTATGAAAGTATGATAGGTTATGAAAAGGAAGGGTTGTAAATAGATAGCTTAGAATTTGGGAGTATCAAAACCAAAGCAAATATGATGAAAGTAAAAATAAAATAGATAAACCCCATAATTTATTATACCATACCTGTTCACACTGAAACACTTATCACAATATTCTGTGGATCTATATTAAAAAATCTTGTTAAACTTTGTGACATATTTTCATTCTATGGAGGTCAGGTCCGAACGAACACCCCATAATTTTATTATACCATATTTCTTCAAACTGAAACATAATTATCAAAGTACACTTACGCAGATAGATATGAAAAGTCTTTATTAAAGTTTGTGCCTATTTCCATTCTATGGAGGTTAGGCGCGAACACAGCCCCCACAATTTTATTATACCATCCCTATTTATGTTGAAACATACTTATCAAAATATTCTTATGTACATCGATAAAAACACTTGTAAATATTGGTTTTAATTTATTTCCATACTTTGTGGACCAGGCTCGAACGCAGATCCCATAATTTTAATGAACCACCGTTCTGCCAGATCAAGCATACCCATTCCTGTGTCTCGATACATCTTCTATCATTATATGTAATCAGTGTTTTTAAATAGTCAACCATATGGGAGCCTATTCCTGACCAGACACACCCACATTCAGCTTTATATTATAGATATATATATATTTATGTAAGAATTGTTGTTCGCATTTTTAGCGATATTAACAACTTCGAAACGATCGCTCTTATATTAAACATTATTTTTCATGCATATAAGTATACCTATGGACACGCTTGTTTCTGGATTTTATGAACGTAACATATCTATCTATATCTTCTATACTCCTAATAAATTCGTTTTCCCATTATGTATATTGATATTCATATTAAAAACCCTCTTTTCTGTTTATTTAAAAAGAAAATACAACTTTCTTATATATGTGTTATGGAATTGCATTCACTAGCAAAAGATCTAGCTAATTTGCACATTCTTTTAAACATTCATTTTAATTAATTCCCTGTTATATTTTTCGGTTTTCGTATGGGATGATCATCTTTAGTTAACTATTACGTGTAATTATAATCATGCAGATATTCTACTTGATTTATTCTTGCATAATATTTGCGTAAAAAGTTTATAGTAAAAACCAAATTGTTTCCATATATATTTATATATACGAATATATGTTTGTTTAATCTATCTATCTATCTATCTATCTATCTATCTATCTATCTATCTCTATATATATACAAAAGTGAACGTGTCTGTGTGTGTCTGTGTGTATACATTTCCCTACGCATTAACTTTGTCAATTTAAAGTCTACAGACTCGGAATTTGATATACAGGGTACTGAGATGTGGTTAAATCATTTTCGGTCAGAAATTTGGCTATTAAGGAGTCAAAGTTAAAGGGTTTGACCTTTTTAGAACTCTACTAAACTCCTCCGACAATTTTGGGTCTAAACACTTTAACTTTTATATGTAATGCCTTGGACATGGATCTAACTTAATAACTTTATTTTAGCCCCAAACAATAAATGTAAAGGGGTTATAATAGGGGTTAAATTAAAAAAAAAATTGACCTCTGCAGTTTCTACCAAATTACTCAGACACTTTTAGTCTAAACATTTGAAATTTTACATAAAGGGTATTCAGAGATATAGCAAACTTTTTAATCGGTTTGGTTCGAAAATTGTTAGTTACCAATATATAAATGCATGTATGTATGTATGTTTGCATGTGTGCCTAAAACTTTCGACAGAGGCGACGGATTTTACCACGACCAGAATCGTTTTGCAGTTCGGCCTTTTAGACGACAAATATTGAAAAATTGGCAAAAAACATTGATATCTTCATCCTAAACTAGGCACTTTTCTACAGGGGGTCGCTTTTTCGCCGATATTTGTGAAAATCCTCATCTCCTTTCGATTGTCTAGCCTTAATTTAAACATAGGTCAATTCCGGTTTGGCGGTGGTCGTAACAGCAAAGCGTCAGATTTTTTCCTCGTTCTTTTCCTCCTTTGCGGGACGGGTTCGAGCCTGCCTTCCTACTTCCACTTTTTTTTCTTTTTTTTTCTTTTTGCTCAACACACACATCCAAACACCCGGCCAACGCTGGGCTGAAATGCTAGTATATATATATATATATATATATATATATATATATATATATATATATATATATATATATATATATGTGTGTGTGTGTGTGTGTGTGTGGACGTGTGTGTGGACGTGTGTGTGCTTACATAAATACATATACATATATATATATATATATACAAGAGAGTTTTCAGTTATCAATGCCAGAAGGCCACTCGAGGATAAGAGTTACGATAGTCATCAGAACAACAGCGTAGTAATATATTGTGTTGAGATTTGATATACTTTAATATTTAAGGGGACGATTTAGAAAGACCTTAGATTAGAGGGCGACCATATTTTCGTCAGCTGAAAAGCAGGCGGGAAGTTTCAGGAAATAGGTTTTATTCGTGGATTCCGCGTTTAGATATAGCCACAGATACAGAACTTGTACCAGACGTACCTCTTCATCGTACAGTATATCGATACACTAGGGCTGACTGGGATAGCTTCCGTACATTTATATCTGATCTACCTCTGCATTCCATGTTTAAAAAGGATGTGTCCTCTATAGTATTAGACCTAACTGAATGGTTAATTGTAGGTATTGACCATTTCATACCCTCGAAAAAGTTTCAGCAAAAACCTAACAGCCAGCCATGGTTCTCTCCAGAATGTGCTGCTGCCATTGCGCACAGAAATCACTTTTTCCACTGCTTCAAACGTAATAGATGTATGGAAACTAAAGCCGTTTTCAGGACTGCCAGCAACCATTGTAAGAAAGTAATAAGGAACGCAAGAGAGTTATATGCTCAATCTGTTAAGTCCAAAGTAGCTGAGCAGCGGCTTGGTTCCCACCAGTTTTGGCAAATAGCAAACAGAATCCTGAACAGAAGCGTGTGCTCCATCCCAACTATTATCAATGGACCTGAGGTAATCTCGTCAGCATCAGACAAAGCCAAACTCTTTGTCAAGAACTTTGCAGCTAATTCTACCCTTTGCGACCAAGACCGCCAACCCCCAATATTTCCTCTTGTATCAGAAAACACGCTACGTGATATACGTATATCTGTACGTGATGTTGCGAAGCTAATCAAAAACCTTGATTCCAGTAAAGCAACTGGCCCTGATGGTATTCCAATTATAGTACTCAAAAAACTTCAACCTGAACTAGCGCCCATACTTACAAAACTGTTTAAACGTTGTCTTAAGGAGAATAGTTTCCCATCTCCCTGGAAAATCTCAACAGTATGCCCTGTATTTAAGAATTCAGGTGATCGCTCATCCCCCTCTCAGTACAGGCCAATAAGTCTCCTGTGCGTCATGAGTAAGTTGCTAGAATCTGTATTAAATACAGAAGTAATCAAACATCTCAACAAAAATAACCTTCTTAGTGACACTCAATATGGTTTCCGTTCTGCTAGATCTACAGCAGATGTCCTTACAGTTATATCGCATAGGATTAGCAAATCTCTCGACGGTGGCAATCTTTCTAGGGCAATTGCTCTTGACATATCTAAAGCCTTTGATAGGGTATGGCATAAAGGTTTACTTCATAAGATCGCTAGCTATGGTATAGCTGGAAAAGTTTTCTCAATTATTAAATCATTTCTTTCTGATAGGTTCATAAGAGTAGTAGTTGAGGGGCAAAAATCAGAAGCTCACAGTATTAATGCCGGTGTCCCTCAGGGATCCATCCTGGGCCCAACTCTTTTCCTGATCTACATTAATGATCTTCCAAATCATATCCTTACATCATTTGTAGACATTTATGCTGACGACACTACCATTTATGGTACCACATCTAAGACAGTAAACGAGCAAGTTCTCTCCAATTCTCTCTCCTCTGATCTTGAGCACGTAGTACAATGGGGAAAGGAGTGGCTGGTTACTTTTAATGCATCTAAAACCAAGCTTCTCTCTTTACATCATCAACATTCTAATCCACATTTGTCATCAATTGAAATGAATGGCTCTCGTCTTCAGGAGGCCTCAAGTTTTGACAAGCTTCTGGGCTTGACCATTACTCCTGATCTTAAATGGAACACGTATATCAAATCTGTTGCCAAGGCCGCTGGAAAAATGGTGGGATCTTTCTATCGATCCAGTAGATATCTCACTGCTGATGCTATTCTCTATCTATATAAGAGCCAGGTACGTCCAAGGATGGAATACTGTTGCCACATCTGGGCAGGAGCTGCTAGAAAGGACTTGGCCTGCCTTGATAGAGTTCAAAATAGACTTCGTAGCCTTGTAGGAGATGTCCTTTTCTCCTCCTTGCAACCTCTATCTCACAGAAGAGATGTTGCGAGTTTGTCTCTGATGTATCGTTATTTTCATGGAAAGTGTTCAACTGAGCTTCAATCTATGGTCCCCCCTCGCCAAACTTTCACAAGAAACACTCGTCTAGCTGTAAACACTATCAATAATTTCCCCCACTCTTTATCTGTGCCTAAACCTAAACGTAGATTCCATGAACAAAGCTTCTTTCTTAGAACTGCACGCCTGTGGAATTGTCTTCCGTTTTCCTGCTTTCCGGCTGACTACAATATGGTTTTGTTCAAGTCTAAAGTAAATAAGTTCTTGATGAGCCGTTCCATATAAGTTATTAAATTTACCAAATTTTCATTACTAATGATTACTATATTGACCAACTTCTACTGTACACTCTTTAACCCTTATCCTTGAGTGGCCTCTGGGCCTTGATAATGTGGTGATGCCTTTGTAAAAAAAAAAAAAAAAAAAAAAAAAAAAGTTTTGCTATTTGGGGACCATTGATTGGAGCTCAGACGAACACGGTCCATGAAAACAACGAGGGAGAAAAGACAGACTAGCAAGGTCTCTTCTGTGGGAAAAAGGTTGCAGGGAAGAGAAAAGGGCATCACATATCAGGTTTTGAAACCGATTAACATTGTCAAGGCAAGATAGGATGCTCCTGCTCAGATGTGGAAGCAGTACTACATCCTAGGACATACTTTTATACATGATTGATCTGGCAATGGCATATATACTGAGACGGTAGAATGATCCAGATATTTTTTGCGGCGACCTTGGCAATGCATTTGGTGTATATGTTCAATTTCAGATTAGGAGTAAATGTCAGACCTAGCAGGTTGTTAAAACATAGTGCTTCCCAAGAGGAGAGCCATCTATTTCAATCGGGATCTGATAGGTGTCAGAGCATTGAGGATGGAAAGAGAGAAGCTCAATTTTACATGCATTAAAATTAACCCACCAGTATTTACCTCATTGCAACACGTACTCAAGATCAGAAAAAAGAGAATCAAAAAATCTTTGAAGTGTCGCCATAAATTGTCGTGTTTTTGCGTAAATGCTGATCATAAAGAGAGTTCAGCACATTATGGAACCTTCTGGATGCCAACGTAGATACTATGGGCTTCTGATTTCTGCCCATCAACTACTACACTTATACACCTACAAAAGAGAAAGAATTTAGCTGGCGATCTTGTGAAGTAGACCTTTATGCCATACCCTATCAAAAGTAATTGCCCTAGAAACGAAGCCCCCGTCGAGGGATTCGCTGATCTTGTGTGATATTAAAGTTAACACATCGACTGTAGATCTAGCAGAACGCAAACCATATATTTATTTTTGCTTAGGTGGTTGACCAAACGTCTACTTAATACAGATTCAAACAAGTTACTCATGACGCACGGAGATTGGTTATTTTCTACTGACAGGGGAATGACCGATGACCAGAATTTTTAATACGGAAGAGACTGATGAGATTTTCAAAGGGTTTGATGATAACGTTAAAACAGCTTTGTAAGTATGGGTGCAAGTACTGGTTGAAACCTTTTGATTGCTATAATATGAATTACATCAGAGCCAGTTGCTTTACTAGAGTCAAGATATTGATAAGTTAGTCAACATCACCCACATATATTTGTTTGTTGCATAACGTATTTTCAAATACAAGAGGGAATACAGGGGTAAGCGACTCTAATCGCAAATGGAAGAATTTGCGACGAAGTTCTAAGCAAAGAATTTGGCACTATCTGCTGCTGACGAAATTATGATATTTGGGATATGGGGCACGCCTCTGTTAATGGCCCTGTTTGTTATTCGATAAATCTCGTGACAACTAAGTCGCTGCTTAGCTATTTAAAACTTGACGCACTGAGCCTACGACTGTTTTCCCGTCTTTCATGGCGATTGCAGGCAGTCTAAAATGCGGTTTTAGTATCAGTACATATATTTTATAAAAATCAATAGAAAAAGTGATTTCTGTGAGCAATGGTAGCGACATATTCTGGTAGGAATAACAGCTGTTAGGTTTTTGATTAAATCTCTTGGAGAGTATGAAGCCATGTAGACAGTTTACCATTTCGTTAGGTCTATTACAATAGAAGTAACATTCATTTTAAGTATGGAACACCGAGATATATTTGATATAAATTTACGGTTAACCATAAAGTATCAATATACCGTACAATGAAGAGATACATCTTAGGATTATATATATATATATATATATATATATATAGTAAGCGACATACAGTCCTGTTTCGTTGTATCACAACTCATCAGTGCCGCTAGACTAACATCTCTCCCAAGCCAAGGATTCAACCTAGAACCGTCGTGTTGACAGTCGGCAGTTCTCCCACTCGACCACAAAAATAAACTCGTCGGAATGTCTATTTAAATAGGCATCCGCCATCACTTTTACAGTGCTCAAACGACCTGTTTGTAAACAAACAAACACACAACGAGCTTCGCATTTTTCAGCCAATTAAGTAGCGGGTGAGATTATATACGACAGTGCTCTACATAAAGGGGGGGGGGCTTAAAATATATTTGTAGTCATCGACATACAGTCCTGTTTCGTTGTATCACAACTATATATATATATATATATATATATATATAATAAAAAAAATTGGGGAGGGGTTGAAAAACTTATGGCTGAAAAAAGACTAATTAACATGATAGATTTAAAAAATAAAAAGGAAAAAAGGCTAGCTAGTTTTGTTCTTTGCTCAACAGAACTAAATCGAATACAAATTACGATTAAAAATATTGTCATGAATATGGCGGGGGAGGAAAATATAATAAAAAAATAAATGAACGGGGGAAAACTCACAAATAAATCAAATTAAGTCCTCAGAGATTTTCTTTTTGTTTGTAAAGAGAATGTCTCAAGGACTTAATAAAAATGGTTTCTAGGATTTTTAAATGAAAAGGCATGTGCGACCTGCTTAAGATAGTGAACAGATCGGCATTAATTCGTGATTTAAGCACGGTTATTCATAAGGTGCTTTCAGATGGCCAACTTTTATGCACTGTTCAAAATGTTAGAACGTGAAAATTTGCATAATGAATCTTTGGTGGTGCATGTTGTTTTAAAAGAAGTCCAATCATTGCCCTGTCCGCCCAACGACGTGCACACTGCAGAAAATCTCTTAGGACTTAATTTTTTTTCCATGTGATTTTTCCTCATTCATTTATTTCTCCCTTGCCATATTCATGACGAATTTTTTATCGCAATTAACCCGGTTAGCTAGCCCCTTTTCATTTTTATTTTTTTTAATCCATTAATTAATTAATTGGTCTTTATTCTGCCGTAGGACGATTAATCGGAATCGCAATCAAGGAGCGGAAAAGTGGGAACATTTGAAGGTATCGGAATAGGAAAAATTCGTGCCTTCTCCGATACCAAAACGATTCTTTTAATTTTTTTTTTTTATTTGATTTTGTTTCAAGCAAAATTTTTCACAGCTGATAGAAATGATAAAAAGAAAAATATTTATTGATTTTAAACTACCAGTAAAACAAAAATCTATAGACCATTCCCACAAAAGTGGAACATCTACACATTTAGCATGGGCTTTTATAATAATTTGGGGAAAATAACAATTTATAGGTAAATATTTAGACATTTCTAATGGATCGGAATCGGAATCAGTAATTGTATTGGGATCAGGAATTTAGTATAGAATCGGTAATTGAATCCGAATCGGGAAAATATTCGAATATCATTCCATCACTTATATATATATATATATATATATATATATATATATATATATATATATATATATATATATATAATTTGTCATCCACATACAGTACTGTTTCGTTGTATCACAACTCATCAGTGCGGCTAGACAAACACCTTTCCCTAGCCGTGGATCGAAGCTACAACCGTCGCGTTGACAGTCGACAGCCCTAACCACTTGGCGACGAAGCTGTGCCGTAAATATTTCTCCTCGGGTGTATATTAAATCCATGTTCGCCCGTCGCAGAAAGTGCTCAACCCATCATTTGTTTACAAACAAATAAATAGTGGGCTTCGCTTTTATTGCTTAAATACGCGTCGGGTGAAAATATATTTACAAAGTGCTCAACCCAAAGAGAGGGGCTTTTTAATATGTCATCAACAGACAGTACTGTTTCGTTGTATCACAACTCATCAGTGCGGCTATATACTAACAAACTTCACGGATGTTTCCGGTCGTAAAATACGATTAAATATAAT
>NC_136504.1:29916833-29991833 GCF_053919585.1 Euprymna scolopes
AGCAGCAAACCTGATATTAACCTACCATTACACAATTTATACAAATGCAGGCAAATTATGCGATATTTTATTGGCTGTAAAATATAAGTTCTTTTCACGAATTGTCATAAAATTTTAACTGCATTATATTCTTTAAAAGCAAACAAATTTTCATGCAATTTCGTTCTATAGAAACAAAAATATGAGCATATAATTATTCAATTTGGCTACCAGTATAGATATGCCCATAGATATACAATCATTTTGGCAATTTTATAAGTTGCAAATCTCAGCAGCTATTGGTCAGAACTTAAAAAAATGAAGGCTCGTTGGAGAAGTAATGACCTGATTTGTGTAGACGGCTTTGTAGCATTAGTACTTAAGGTCGTACATGAAGGGGATCAACTGTCATTCAGAGACTTTTTCTGGCACTTTTTACAGCGATTAAATGTTTCCATCATAGACATTTATTTTTCCTAGTTTTGAATATGATTTACAAAATATCTGATATTTTCCCCCAAACACCTGGCCTTGATTGAGGGGAGATTAAAATTTGCTGCTATGGTTTCAAATGATTTGAAATAATAGCAAGGGGAGACTTGATTCCAAATATTTCTCATTTTATATCTCCCCTCTTTGGTTTTCATACATAAAGTAAATTTCACAGTGTATAAAGATTATCTGATACTAGAGATATTCATAACGGTACCTTAATTCAACAAAAGGGGAGATACAACAGGTAAGAAATATTTGAAACCATAACAGTAAGTCTTAGTGACACCTCTATGAACGCCAGATATTTTGGGGAAACACACACACACACACACACACATATATATTTATAGAAAAAATAAAGGCCGTTTTCAATCTTTATTTATCGAAACGTTCACAATCACACACACATTCACGCATACATATCGTATATATATATTAGGCACCGCCAAAACTGGGGGGGCAGGTCAGTACTTTTTGACGGACCGTCTTTTTAAAAATCTACCAAAAATCAGGTAATTATCCGATCAATACGAAATTTTCAGCGATTATTAGGAGAAGAATGAACTTTATAACAGTGTACTTATTTTTCATAAACGATATTTATATATATATATTTTTTTGCTTACAAAACCCCCCCCTTGTTTTGAAGTGGGAACAAATATGCTTAAAATAATCATCTGAAACTGAAATCAACATATTGTGTTGTAAGGGACAGAATTATAGATTCCAAAAAAAAAAAAAAAAAAAAAAAAAATTGTTTGCATACCTTATTTTGACGTCTGAATATCAGAACTTCGATTGTGTTTAATTATCCCGCTTTTGAGTTTTGAAGTGTGAAATTCGGTGAATATGTTAAGTAAAATAATTAATTTAAGTTAAGCAAAACAAAAAAAAAAAATTTTTAATATTTATACGAAAAAAGCTATTTTAAAATTTTTGATAAATAAATTAACAATTTTTTTTTAGCGAGCCGAATAATGCATGACCATTATTAAACAGGGCATGCTTTGAATAATCGATACCAAAAAAAAAAATTCGATAAATATTGTGCCCTTTGTGTTAAAAATAGCATCTTTTTTTTCGATCCCGTTTGAAAACGTTTGCCGCCTTTCGACTATGGTGGACCAAACGCGCTGAAATAATTTTTTTTTATTCTGCTTTAAATTGCCCCCCCCCCATTTTGGGGAGTCTGGCCCCCACACACATACACATTAAAAACCAAACGCATGCAAATGGTCACCCATCTGGTACTGGCCAGCCTCAGCTTAATAATACATTGAAATTTTCGTCACTGAAAAATAAGTTTTTTTTGGCCTGTTTGGTCTTCCATAGTTTGCTTTTTATCAGACGAAAACGTAAACAGAGTCGATCTGAACTCTACGTCAACGCGAATATCTGGTTACCTATATGAATAAGTGGAATTATTTGAAATTCAGGTACTTATATTATAATATTTTTGCATATTCTCTTAGAAAATCATCCTAAATCTTAGTTAGACAATAAATAAATTAATTAATTATTTCAAAAACCCTTTTTTTAAATATTTAAGTACGTTTTTTGTGCAAGACAAAAAATGTCAATTGTTAACTTTTTGGGAAAATTTAACATTTAAAATTGAATTAAAAATAGTAGAAAAAGTTTTACATTATTCTGTTTTCTATATGATAAAATTCAGGGTTTTATCTTTCTGGAAAAAAAAAAAGTTACTCAGAAATAATGGATTTTAATAAATGTAATTTCGTTTTAAAAAACAACAACAACTTGATTTTGCGGCCATTTTTGGCGGTGCCTAATATATATGTATATATATATATATATATATATATATACATATATATATATATATATATATATATATATATATATATATATATATATATATGTGTGTTTGTGTGTGTGTATGTGTGTGTGTGAGAGAGAGAGAGAGAGAGAGAGAGAGAGATTGAGAACGTTGCGATAAATAAAGACTGCAAACGGCCTTTCATTGTTTCTTCCATACGCCTACCGCCAGGCGTAATTTCCATAGACGGCACCGTTAGCAAGGATTTCCCCTCAGGAGAACACATTACAGCGGGAGTTTTCTCTCAGATTATAATAAAAAAAAACAGTTATTAGAGCAACGTTGGCTTAGTGGTAAATGAAAAGGTCGTAATGTTGTATAGTCTGTTCTGTCTGTAATAATTTATTTTTTTATGTCTCACGTATGCATAATCATGTCTGTTGCACTTCTAAGATGCGTGCTGCTAACAAATACATACACTCTAGCTTGTTTCAGCCGTTTGACAATCAAACACAAAATCGGTTTCATAACAAAACTGTTTCGTAATTATTATTTTGCCTGTAGTGGTCGTTTAGAAAGGGTGGTGAAATAGGTGAGGTTGGGTTTGGCGAACTAACAACGTAAAGACTGTATCTTTCTCTCTCTCTCTCTCTCTCTCTCTCTCTCTCTCTCTCTCTCTGTATATATATATATTTTTTTGTTCGTTGCTTACCTGGAATTTGTGTGTGTGCAGGAGCTCCAAATTCCTTTATCCAACAGTAATACGACCTTGGTATTCTGTTGCGGTGTGATCTCGGACATCTTGATACATTTATCATTCAGGATGATTGGAAAATACAGAATGTTTCTTAATATTCAAGTTGACTTGATTTTGTTAAGTTAGTTCAAATGATATAGTCCAATTGATCAGGAAACCAATTTAGTTTCTGTTCAAAAGAATTATTTTCAAACCGGCTTCTCAGCTGAATAAAAATAAGGAAAGGATAGAAAATGATGAAGATGTAAGGAAGAAGAACGAAGAAAATATGATAACACATTCATTCTTGCTTCAAGTCTCAAGTGTTTCTAACTCACTTGATCCCACATAATTTAAGGAGAGTAAAAAGTGGAACTTGGTTTTACTTTCGGCAGCTGCTTTACTCTCGCTTCCCAAATTTTGTCTTTTACTCCTCAAATTCCAGGAGTGATATTTCTGACATAAAAAGTAAGAATTTCTGTTTCCTGCGTCAGAATTTATTCCATTAAACACATATTTTGCAAGTTTTTGATATTGAAGTAGTATTTCCCTTTACTCTTTACATCCAGTGGCTTCATGCTTTGTCTGGAGCGATTTCCATAAAAGATCCGAAACAAATGTGGTAAATCGATTAAATAGGAACATCCAATGACGTTCATCTCCGACTGCGATATTGAGTTTGGAACCACAATTCAGCCGTTTTATACAAGTATCTCTTGTAAGTTTTTACACGTTTTCCCATCAAAGGAAAACCAGAATCAAGGTCGGTTTTTTATGTGGAGCACATCAAGCGCTCCCAAAAGTGACTGTCTGGGTTAGAACAAAAATAAAAATTGCCTCAGTCCAGAAAGACTTCTTGCTGACAGTGAAATAACCCCATCGCATCACCAGAACATATACTAAAATTTATTTATTTATTAATTTTTTACAAAGTGGTCACTCGACGATAAGGGTTATTGAGTGTACAGTAGTCAATGCGATAATTTCTTAGTAGTCGTTAGTAGTATAAATTTGGTAAATTGGATTATTTAGTTCATGACGAATTTGTTTACGTTGGACTTGAAGACAACCAAATTGTAGTCAACTGGAAAACAGACTAAAGGAAGAGAGTTCCACAGGCGTGCAGTTTTGAGAAATAAGCTTTTTTTTCATGGAATTTACTTTTCGGTTTCCGCACGGATAAGGAGTGGGGAAAATTATTGACAGTGATTCCATTTATACGGATGTTTTTCGTTAAACATTGGCGAGGGGGGACCAGAGATTGGAGCTCAGACGAGCACTTCCCATGGAAATAACGATAAAAAAACGACAGTCTCGCAACATCCTTTTTGTGGCAGAGAAGTTGCTGGCAAGAGAAAAGGGCATCCCCCACTAGGCTACAAAGTCTATTTTGTACTTTGTCAAGGCAGGATAAGCTGGTTTTTGCAGCTCCTGTCCAGATATGGCAGCAGTACTCATCCTTGAATGTACTAGGCTTTTTGATAGATAGAGAATTGCATCAGCAGTGAGAATTGTATTTTGGCATAGATTGGAGCTCAGACGAGCACTTGCTACGGAAACAACGATAAAGCAGAGACAGGTTCGCAACGTCTCATCCGTGGGAAAGAGGTTGCAGGGAGGAGAAGAGACCCCGCCCACTAAACTACAAAATCTACTTTGAACTCTTGCTTACCAAAAGGCAGTTTTTTTTCTTGTAATCTGCAATGCGGCACGCTGAGAGTATTGCTTGTTGACAGCTGTATGCTATTGATTTCATTATTGACGTCCATATTGGTAGATATAAACTCAATTAACCAAACGGTTACTGCAGAATGATGTTCTTCGAGCGCCTATGCATGAGTTGAAATGCTTCTAAGCTTAAACTTATACGTCGCACAACCTCTACTCATATTGTATCAACTGCGGTAGACAAGGAGAATAAAATTAATGATACTAAAATTATAATATGAATGTGTAATAACCTCACACAAAGACATTAGTCAAACTATAATTTGTCATAGTTTTGACTGACATGTTTAGATTAGGGCATTCCAAGCGTATCGAGTTAATATAAAGACATTAATGAAAGTATACGTTTCACAGGATTTTATTTACATACTTGACTAAACAGCAGTTCATGTGTTACGCCGTATTAGTACGTAAGAAAATCGAACGTGGGAGAATAATTCAACGTGAATAAATGAAAAAAAGAAGAGGCTATTAGAGGATTGCTTTCAGTTGACTGTTTTTAGTTGTACTTAATTTCCCAGATTGCGACATTTATTTGTTATCTATTTATAAAACTCACTATGTGCGTCTGCCTGGCTGTCTGTCTCCGAATTTTCAAACTTCATCTCTGTCGAAACTAAAAGCCGCAGAACGGTGCTTGGTGGGGGCTAAAATGATCGGAGTTTTTTATGGACCGTTTTTATGGGTCTTTAGCGGGTTAAAATAGATTGGAGGGGCGAAAAAGGGGTCAAAATTTAAAAAGATCGTTATACATTTTGTACATTCATCTTAGTTTATTTTAATCAGTTCAGATGCGTGTTACCTTGGTAGTGTGTTAACGTCACCAGCTTTGAATGCTACATTTTTGCTTTCGGTTTTGATTCTAGCTGATGGCCCCCTAAATATTTTTTTTTTACTTTTGAAATCACAACTCTATCAAATTAAATGCGAAATCTGGACAAATTAAAATATCATATTTAAACGTATTTTGTGACCAGGCACAGCCGCCTACTCCGTTAGTTTAAAGCTAATCGAAGACTATATTATATTCCATAATCATGTTATTTATCAGATTAAGAAAATAAAATAACGTAAAACATTTGTTATTCACCTTCACCCAAAACAAGACATATTGCCACTTGGACGTAAGGGGCTAATATTTGGGACCAATGGCTGTCATCTTGGGAAGGCTCCATGTATTGATAAGCTTCTGGGCTTTGCCTTTATGCTTGTTCTGAAATGGAACACGTACATCAAATCCGTTGCCAAGGTCGCTCGAAAAGAAAATGGTGGGATCCTTCTATCGCTCCAGTAGATATCTTAATACTGATGCAATTCTCTACCTATATAAGAGTCAGGTACGTCCAAGGATAGAGTATTGTTGACACATCTGGGCAGGAGCTGCTGGAAGATCTTATCTTGCCTTGAGAGAGTTCAAAATAGACTTCGTGGCGTCGTGGGGGAGGGTCTTTTCTCTTCCCTGCAACCTCTTTCCCACAAAAGAGACGTTGCGAGCATGTCTCTGCTTTATCGTTATTCTCATGGCAAGTGCTCGCCTGAGCGCCAGTCTATGATCCCCCTCGCCAAACTTTCACGAGAAATACTCGTCTAGCTGAAAACACTATCAATAATTTTCTCCACTATTTATTCATGCCTAAACCCAAATGTTGATTCTATGAACAAAGCATCTTTCTTAGAACTGCACACCTGTGGAATTCCCTTCCGTGTGCCTGTTTTCCAGCTGATTACAATATGAGAACAGGATCAGAGCAGCCCACCTCGCCTTCAGACGACAACTGTCGCGTTTACAACAAACACGCACTAAAGATAGCCACCAAAATAAGTGTGTTTCGGGCAATAGTCCTCTCCACGTTCCTGTACTCATTTGAGACATGGACGCTGTATAGAAGCGATATACAAAAATCTGGAACGCTTCCAGCAAACCAACCTGAGGTAGATTTAAAAATAAAACCTGGGAGAACCGCATCACCAATGTTTAAGTCCTGGAACGGACCTCAGTGACCAGAGTAGAGGCTACCATCATTCACAACCGCCTCCGCTGGGTGGCACATGTCCACAGAATAGATAGTTCAAGGCTTCCCAAGAAAATGCTGTACGGGGAACTGGCCCAGGGCATGAGGCTACGAGGAGCCCTAAAATGCGCAACAAAGATCAATTCAAGCGCACACTGTCGCTAACAAATATCGACCCGTCCTCGTGGGAAGAATTTGCCAGGGACAGAAAGATGTGGAGAGGTGCAGCACGCGATGGCAGGGTGGACTTTGAGGAGAGAAGGAAAGAAAATTAAGAGTCTAGGAGTAGAAGAAGAAAAGAGCGACGAGAATGACCCTGTCCCCCCCCCATTCTACCCTGCGAACACTGTCCATGACTTTTCATTGTAGACTCGGACTCAACAGCCATGTCACATACAGGCATCCACCCCAAAGATTGGTGACGAACGACAGGATCCAATACTCGGATACGAGAGGCAACTGCCGCCGCCACCGACGACGACGATATATATATATGTAAAGAGAAAAGGAGAGAAAGAGAGCAAGAGAAAGAGAGAGAGAGAGAGAGAGAGAGAGAGAGAGAGAGAGAGAGATTTTCATTTGTCACAAAGACTTTAAAATGAAAACATAACAGATAAAATCATAAGTCTCAAGGGAAAGCAGGAAAACAAACAGCAAAACAGACAATATTAATAGCTTCAACGATTACTGTTATTTTGAGTCACCAGAAATAAAATAATAATTTTTATATGAAAATGTAAATTACTTAGGGATTTCTAAGACAGTTAGTGCGAAAAGTAACGAAATATTTTTCTAGGTTCCATTTGACAGAGGCTGATCACGACTCAGATATAGGATAAACAGCAATTAATAAAATAAATGAGAAAAACATTTCTTGAGAACTATCCAATTCAACAGAATTTCATATATTAATGAATATTGCAGTAATAGCGTAAATATCTACCGATTTGATTTCTTTTTTATTTGGTTTAGTTGTGACGAAGTCAGATAGGGAAGCACTAATCAGTCGAAAATTGAAGTGTAGAGAAACTCTCTCACCTCGGGAGTTATGCTTATTATTTATGCGTCATTAATATCGGATATGCGTATTTATGGGTTACTTCAAGTAGATACGTATAACAGAGTCAAGTACGTCCAAGAATGGATTACTGTTGTCACATCTGGGAAGGAGCTGCGAGAAAAATACTTATCCTGTCTTGAAAGAGTTTAAAATAGACTTTGCAGCCTTGTGGGGGACACCCTTCTCTCTTTCCTGCTACCCCTTTCTCACAGAAAAGACTCTTGGAGCCTGTCTCTACTTTATCATTATTTTCATGCAAGTGCTCGTCTGAGCTCCAATATATAATTCCCCCTCGCCAAACCTTCACGAAACATATTTGTCTAGCTGAAACAACTATCAATAATTTCCCACACTATTTATCTGTGTCTTAACCTAAACGTAAATTCCATGAACAAAGTTTCTATCTTAGAATTGCACGTCTGTGGGACTCTGTTTTGTTTCCCTGCTTTCCAACTGACTACACTATGGTCGTCTTCAAGTCCAACATGAACAAGTTCTTGATTAGCACTTCCCTAAAGTAATCCAATTTACCAAATTTCCACTTTTAACGATTACAACGACATTGTTTTATTGACTAGAGTACACTCTTTGACCTTTGTACTTGAGTGGTGACTGCTTTGTAAAAAATATTAGATGATAACTTAAAGATTCGGAAGGACTTTAAAAGCTTCCGTCGAACATTTTTGCATTAACGTAGTAAAATATTTGAATTTTAAATGATATCTTTTAACATGCCTATGTAAGGGTACTTAGCGATTTGGTACAACTTCCATTGTCTTCCTTCACATAAACATGTACCTAATATTTAAAATATAATTGTATATATACATACATATATGTAAGTGCATAAAATAAGGTCATACATATACACAATAAAAAATAAAACACAAATTTATATATATATATATATATATATATATATACTTCTATAAATTTGTTTTTTGTGTGTATTGATATTCATATTATATACCCTTTTTTCTATTTATTTAAAAAAATACATCCAATTTTGTCATACATGTATGGAAACTAAAGCTGCTTTCAGAACTGCAAGCAACCACTGTAAAAAAAGTAATAAAAAAATGCAAGAGAGTTGTGTGCCCAGTCCGTCAAGTCCAAAGTAGCTGAGCAGCGGCATGGTTCCCACCAGTTTTGGCAAATAGCAAACAGAATCCTGAACAGAAGCGTGTGCTCTATCCCAACTCTCATAAATGAACCTGAGGTAATCTTGTCAGCATCAAACAAAGCCAAACTATTTTCCAAGAACTTTGCAGCTAATTCTAACCTGTGCGATTAAGGCTGCCAACCTCCATTATTTCCTCCTGTATCAAAAAACATGCTATGTGGTATACAAATATCTGTACGTGATGTTACCAAGCTAATCAAAAACCTTGATTCCAGTAAAACAACCGGCCCTGACGATATTCCAATTATACTCAGAAGACTTCAACCAGAACTTGCGCTCATCCTCACAAAACTGCTTAAACGTTGTCTTAAGGAGAATTGCTTCCCGTCACCCTGGAAAATCTCATCAGTATGCACTGTATTTAAGAATTCAGGTGATCACTCATCTCCCTCACAGTACAGGCCAATAAGTCTCTTGTGCGTCATAAGTAAGTTGCTGGAATCTGTGTTAAATAGAGAAGTAATCAACCATCTCAGCAAAAATAACCTTCTTAGTGACACGCAATATGGTTTCCGTTCTGCTAGATCTACAGCAAAGGTGCTTAAAGTTATATCTCATAAGATTAGCGAATCTCTCGACGGAGGCTACCTTTCTAGGGCAATTACTCTTGACATATCAAAGGCCTTTGATGTAGTATGGCATAAAAGTTTACTTCATAAGATCTCCAGCTACGGTATAACTGGAAATGTCTTCTCAATTATTGAATCATTTCTCTCTGATAGCTCCATAAGAGTATTGGTTGATGGGCAGAAATCAGAAGATCTAAGCATTAATGCTGGAGTTCCTCAGGGGTTCATCCTGGGCCCAACTCTCTTCCTGATCTATATTAATGATCTTCAAAATCACATCCTTACATCATTCGTAGACATTTATGTTGATGACACTATTATCTATGATAGCACATCTAAGACCGTAAACGACCAAGTTCTCTCTGATTCTCTCTCCTCTGATCTTGAGCAAGTTGTATAATGGGGAAAGACGTGGCTTGTTACTGTTAATGCATCTAAAACCAAGTGTTTTCTTTACATCATAAACGCTCTGATCCCCATCTGGCATCGATTGAAATGAATGGCTCTCGTCTTGGGGAGGCCTCATGTTTTGACAAGTTTCTGGGCTTGACCTTTACTCCTGATCTTAAATGGAACACATACATTAAATCCGTTGCCAAGGCCGCTGGATAAATGATGGGATCCTTCTATCAATCCAGTAGATATCTCACTGCTGATGCAATTCTCTATCTATATAAGAGCCAGGTACGTCCAAGAATGGATTATTGTTACCACATCTGGGCAGAAGCTGCTAGAAAGGACTTATCCTGCTTTGATAGAGTTCAAAATAGACTTTGTAGTCTTGTGGGAGATGTCCTTTTCTCTTCCCTACAACCTCTTTCTCACAGAAGAGATGTTGCGAGTTTATCTCTGCTTTATCGTTATTTTCATGGCAAGTGCTCGGCTGAGCTCCATGCTATGGTCCCCCCTCGCCATACTTTCAAAAGAAACACCCGTCTAGCAGAAAACACTATCACTAATTTCCCCCACTCTTTTTCTGTGCCTAACCCTAAACGTAGATTCCATGGACAAAGTTTCTTTCTTAGAACTGCACGCCTATGGAATCGTCTTCCGTTTTTCTGCTTTCCAGCTGACTACAATATGGTCGTCTTCAAGTCTAACGTAAACAAGTTTTGGCTGAGCCGTTCCATATAAGTTAACAAATTTACCGAATCTCCATTACTAACGGTTACTATATTGTCCAATTTCTACTGTACACTCTTTAACCCTTATCCTCGAGTGTCCCTTGGCCTTGATAAATGGTGATGCCCATGTAAAAAAATTAACTAGAATTACACCATTTTAGGTTTACAAAAGGTATGATAGCTGAAAGGCTGGGATCATGATAACGGAACAGATACTGCATTAACCCAACTACGATTGTGTTTCTGAATATTTGAAATTAGAACTCATAGTTTGCATTATTTGCAATATTAGAACTCTTGTTCTAATATTTAGTTATATTCTCACAACATTTCGTCGATATAACCTGTGACATTCTGTTAGAGAATAGCCGGATAAAAGCAGTAAATTATCTATTTGTCTAATTATCTGTGTATGTTTCTATCTATCTATGTATCTATGTATCTATGTATCTATCTATCTATCTATCTATTTGTCTATATAGTTATCCATCTCGCGATGAGTGGACAACAGAGATTTGAAGTCATGTTTTGACAACATGTCAAACTCTGTGACCGATCAAATTTGCACTGGAGATGCGAACGGAGACTGAAAGTGATGTATTACATGCCACGTGTTCCAGTTTGCGCAAGCATAGTTCGCAGTTGGATTTGGGACACCAAGGGAGACAGGGTCTCCCCATGAAGGAAGAAAAGTCTCGGAATGAAGGCATAGGAGAATTCTCCGGAGCCAAGTATCGTCGATTATGTCCTTCAGCTATGACGAGCAACTGGGAGTGAATAGAATACATAAAATCTCACATCATCTTCGGTCCTGTCTTGAAGGGTTCCTTTAAACAAATTCCAGCTTCTAAAAATTTATAAACAAAGTAATTCGCCGTGATGCGTAGAATACGTATCCCTATAATTACATGTGTCCTCTTAATTCTTTTGTTCTGAGTGTCATCCTTCATTTTTATATTCCAGTATATTAGTTTGCCAACACGCCAGTATTTAATTCTATTTTGTTGTTAAATCGCTTCTCAATCACTGAAGTATGAAGTATCTCTCGCCATGTTCGCCACTTACAAAATTCCCTGCAAAATTCTCGAGAGCGTCGATTTTGTAAAACAAACAATAAAAGACTGTACGTAATTCGACAAAAAGAAGTCTAGAAAAATATTTCATACATCTAACAATCACCACAGATGCATCGTACTTTTTTATATGGGAGTCACCACTTATAAAGGCCCAGGAGCCACTCGGGGATAAGGGTTATTGTGTGCAAACTAATCAGTGGGATAGTATCGTAGTAATAGTTAGTATTGGATATTTGATAGGTGTCATTATTTAAGAGGGCGATTCATCAAGAATTTGTATGTGTTGGACTTGAAGACATCCAAGTTGAATTTGGGGCGGGGGGGGGGAGGGAAACAGGCAAGCAGCAGAGAGTTCCACAGACGTGCAGTTCTAAGAAAGAAGCTTTGTTCATGTAATCTACGTTTTGATTTAGGCACGGATAAAGAGTGGGGAAAATTGACAGTGGTTTCAGCTAGTAAGGTGTTTTTTTGTGAAAGATTGGCGGGAGGGACCAGAGAATGGAGCTCAGACGAGCAATTGCCATGTAAATAAAGATGTAAAGTGTTGCACAGTGTTATTGAGTGTTTCATTTTAATATCGATTGTATCGTATTGAAAAAGATATAGTGTGATGAGAAAGAGGTACATATAAGTGTATAACTGTATAGTTCCAGTATGTTACAGTTTGATAATTAAATGGAAATTTCGAAAAGTCATATATTGTTGGAGTTGAAATTTTCAGAGAATTATCGTTATATGTATGTATACAAAATATACATCTCATAATTTTTTTAAATCTGTATATCTATAAACGTGAAAATGTCTGCGTGTGTGTGTATACTTCCTTACCAAAGAACTCACTTTTCAGTCTAGAGACTCGAGATTTGATATTAAGTGTTTGGTGATTTGGGAAAAATTTTTTAAACGGTTTGCGGCCAGTAATTGGGCTGTGAACGGGTCAACGTTCAACAATTTGACCTTTGAAAACTCTAGCAAACTCCTCCGCCAATTTAGAATCTTAGCACTTGAAATTTTAAATGTAGGTTTCTTGAATATGGATCAAACTTTTTAATTTGATTTGAACTCAAAAATATAAATGTCAAGTTCTCAAAATTGGTGTCAAAGTTGAAAAATATTTTACCTCTGCGGTCTCTACCAAATTACTCAACCAATTTCTGGTCCAAATATTAGAAATTTTACATAAAAATTAATAAAAAATAAGGCAAGCTTTTGTAATCGGTTTGGATCGAAAATTTGAGCTGGCAAGGGATCAAAGTTAAAAAAAATTGACCATTGCGGTGTTTAGCAAACCAATCAGCCAATTTTGGGTCTAAATATTTGAAATTTATACATAACGAGTATTCAGATATGCGGCTAGCATTTTAATCAGTTTGGGGACAAAAAGTTTGCTGCCAAAAGGTCAGTTGAAAGAGTTGACCTTTGCAGATTCTACAAAATTCCTCCGTAAAGTAAAAAAGGATGTGTTCTTTATATTATCAGACCCAACGGAATGGTTAATTGTAGATATAGCCAGCCATGGTTCTCTCCAAAATGTGCTGCTGCCATTGCGCACAGAAATCACTTTTTCCATTGCTTCCAACGTAATAGATGTACTGAGAGTAAAGCCGCTTTCAGGACTGCCAGCAACCATTGTAAAAGAGTAACGAAGAACGCGAGAGAGTTGTATGCTCAGTCAACCAAGTCCAAAGTGGCCGAGCAGCAGCTTGGTTCCCACCAGTTTTGGCAAATAGCAAACAGGATCCTGAACAGAAGCGTGTGCTCTATCCCAACTATCATCAATGGACCTGTGGTAATCTTGTCAGCATAAAACAAAGCTAAACTCTTTGCCAAGAACTGTGCAGCTAATTCAACTCTTTACGGTCAAGGCCGCCAACCCTTGTATTTCCTCCTGTGTCAGAAAACATACTATTCGACATAGAAATAGCCGTGATGTTGCCAAGCTAATCAAAAATCTTGATTACAGTAAAGCAACTGGCCCTGACGGAATTCCAACTATAGTGCTGAAAAATCTTCAAAGCCCTTTGAAAGGGTATGACATAAAGGTCTAATGACAAGATCTCCATCTATGGTATAGCTGGAAATTTTTTTGCAATTATTAAAGCATTTATTTCTGATATGTTCATAAGAGTAGTGGTTGATGGGCAGAAATCAGAAGCTCATAGTATTACTTCTGGAATCCCTCAGAAATCCATCCAGGGTCGTACTCTCTTCTGATCTACATCAATGATCATCCAAATCCCATGCTTACATCATTCGTAGACATTTATACTGATGACACTACCATCTATGGCAGCACATCAAAGGCTGTAAACGACCAAGTTCTCTCTAATCTTGAGTATGTAGTACAATAGGGAAAAATAGCTGGTTATATTCAATATAAACTAAGCTTCTATCTTTGCATCATTAACGTTCTGATCCCATGTGGCATCAATTGAAATGCATGGCTCTCATCTTCGGAAGGCTCAATGTATTGACAAACTTTTGGGCTTGGCCTTTACGCCTGTTCTGAAATGGAACACGTACATCAAATCCGTTGCCAAGATCGCTGGAAAAAATGGTGGGATCCTTCTATCGATCCAGTAGATATCTTATTGCTGAGTCAGTTCTCTACCTATATAAGAGTCAGGTACGTCCAAGGATAGCGTATTGTTGCCACATCTGGGCAGGAGCCGCCAGGAAGAACTTATCCTGCCTTAACAGAGTTCCAAATAGACTTTGTAGCGTTGTGGGGGGTGCTCTTCTCATTTCCCTGCAACCTCTTTTCCACAGAAGAGACGTTGCGAGCCAGTCTCTGCTTTATCGTTATTTTCATAGCGAGTGCTCGTCTGAGTTCCAATCGATGGTTCCCCCTCGCCACACATTCACAAGATTCTTTCTTAGAACTGCACACCTGTCGAACTCTCTTCCGATTGTCAGCTTTATCGCGTACTACAATATGGTCCTCTTCAAGTCCAACGTAAACAAGTTCTTGATGAGCCGTTGCCCTTTAGTAATCCAATTTACCAGATTTCCACTACTATCGATTACTATATTGTCCCTTTAACTACTGTACACTATTTAACTATTATCCTCGAGTGGCCTATTGACCTTGATAAGTGGTGATTCCTTTGTAAAAAAAGAATTTTACAATCTGACTTTTTAAATCTAGACTAGCTGTTCCTATCCGTCGTTGCACGACATTTTTTTATCAAACGTTCTGGTGTCATTTAATGAACGGATTTATTTTTTAGCAGATATCTATTGTTATTTCCGAGTAGAATTTTAGAAGTTTTAATTGATTATTACATTTTTAATGGAGACAATTTTTTATAGAACTCTAATTGTGTTAAAGAAAGCTGTTACAATCTTCACGTACAAACATTAATCAACTTAAATAACTTCCAATGCATGAGGATTTGCTAAGAAATAACTTTATAATAAAAAATTTCAAAGTAATTAGATGTCTAAAGCTATGAATGAATGATTTTTTTAGTTTTCCGATAAGGGAGATAAAGATTGAAATCATCACGATTCTATTGATAACTGATTGGCGGGTTTTGGTTGACGTATATATTGAAATATATCGTTTATATATCTGTATCTCTGAAACACACATTCATTGCTTTTTGATAATGATTGATGTGCAGTTATTTGTATATAAATGAATCCATGTTCTACCATTCCGCCATGCGAAGTTAGTAGTTAAAAAACGTGTGTTCTTCTAGCCAAATAGGTTAACCCATTTCAAGCAGTGAAAAAAGCGAGAAAAGAATAACAATTCAGACAACCGTTGCAGACCTCAGCTAATAATGATAATTTCCGTTTTCAGTTTCACAAATTCTCACCTGTTCCAAAACATTATCCGTTGTCATATTGCCGGCTTACTCCACTCCGATTTAATCCCCTGATGATTTCTCTTGATTTACTCCTTCAAATCTTAATAATTCTTTTTACATAATAATTTTCTTTGTTAATTATCAACAATTATTGTAGTTTCAAGTGTTTTAAATATATGTTCACAAGGTAATGTTTATAACCGATTTAAAACGAAAAACAAATGATGTTATTTTTCATAAATACATTGGTTTTTCAATTTTGTTAAAGACCTAATATGTCGAAATTGGCGATTTTTTCAAAGTTGATATTTGTGTACCATATTACGTTATTTAAACTATAAATCAGCTAAGAATATAAATAAAACGATGTAGAGTTCTATAAATTTAACGATTGATGAGAACGGTTCCAGGAACTGCCAAAATTGTCGATTTTGTTCAAATTTGATATTTGTATATTATTTTCCATCAAGAATCAGTCAGGAATTGTCATGAAACAGTTTTTATAACTTTCATTTTTTTTTAGAAAATATCAAACTAATCCCAATTTTTCTTCGGAATAGTGTGGTTTATTTCCATTAAGATATCAGAAATGAATTTAAACATTCATTCGTGACTTCTTGGTTTGCATTTATTTGTTTTATTTACTGACATTTAATGTTATATTTTACGTTAATGACATTTAATGTTATATTTTTCGTTACTCGTTATCCCTAATCATTTAATAATCATCAGTAACATGACGATTATGAAAACAACATAAACAACATCAAATCAAGAACAATATTTACGACAACTACAACGACCCCAACTACATCAAAATCACCAACAACATCAACAACATCAAAAGCAACCACAATATCCACAACGATATCAACACCATTCAAATTATCAACAACATTAACAATATTAAAACAACTACATCAACAGCATCAAATGTAAAAACCATATCCACAACGATATCAACAACATCAAAATTATCAACTACATCAACAATATCAAAATCAACAACAATATCAAAAACATCAAATCAACAACAGTATCAACAACAACATCATCATCAACAACATCAAAATCAGCAACAATATTAACAATGCCATCAACAGCATCAAAATAAACCACCACCACAACAACGGCATCAACAACATCAAAATAAACATCAAAATCAACAACAACATAAACACCAACATTAACAACATCAAAATCATCAACAACATCAACAAAATCAAAATCACCAACAATATAAACAACATTAACAAAGCAAAATATACCAGAAAAAATCAAAACTAAAAACTCCCAAAAGTTGAGACTATTACTACTACAATTAATAATAATAATAATAATAATAATAATAATAATAATAATAATAATAATCAACACCATCAACAAAACCAAAATCAACAACAATATAAACAACATTAACAACATCAACAACAAAACAATAGTAATAATGATGATGATGATGATGATGATGATGATAATAATAATAATACAATTACAATACCAGTAACAACATCAACAGCATCAAAATCTTCAAACACATCAACAAAATCAATATCAACAACAAAAACAACAACATAAACAACATCAAAATCATGAACAACATTAACAACATCAAAATCATCAACAACAACGCCATGAAAGTCAACATCAACAATAACAAAATCATGAACAATAAATAAAATACGAATAAACATGGAGATCTGAAATGAGAACTAATTTAACCATAGAAATATAAAGTCAAGCTGACTCCCACTTTAATTGAAAATCTTGTGACATAACGAAACGTCAACATAAATAATTTAATCATATTAACGAAACAATTTCTTTTCCAAAAGGCTTGTCTATTAGGAACTTCGCAAGTGTTAACGGACAGCTTAAATGTTTAAAGCAAAAGGAATTGGTCTGATATTCAAGAAAAAATCAAAACTAAAAACGCCCAAAAGTTGAAACAATTACTACTACAATTAATAATAATAATAATAATAATAATAATAATAATAATAATAATAATAGTATAACAATTACAATACCAGTATTAATAACAACAATAATTACAACAAATATAATCACAACAAGAATGATAATAGTAATAATAATAACAGCAATAACAACAACAAAAAACTACAAAAAAATTATAACAACAACGCTAAGAATAACAGCGCTAATGATGACAATGTCTGAGGAACTCGTAGCATTCGGGTCCCAACCAACCTAACAGCAGCAAAAAACCGAACCTTCACTGTAGCAGTCCCCGATGCAGAAGAGTCTTCTACCCCTAATGCTTCTCCCCACGAACTGCTATGGCACTCCCTCCCTGTTTCCTACTTGGTGACTGTATTAAGATACATAAATTTAAATCTAGTCTGAAAAGATATCCTGGTACTCAACTCCTTACTAAGAGGGTCCCTAAGGCATACTCGCTAATTCACGGTCCTTAAGGCATACTCGCTAATTCACGGCCCTTAACGCATACTCGCTAATTCACGGTCCTTAACGCATACTCGCTAATTCACAGTCGCTAAGTACAATTCGCTAATTCACGGTGCCGAAGTCATACGCGCTAATTTACGTCTCTGGAGCAATTTGTCCTTTTGGATAAAAATAAAAATATAACCTTTTATATTATGTGGTTATCTCATGTGTTTATAGCATTTAGCGGTACTCTGAAACATCTAATTACAAGACGATGGTTTGCTGCCAGTTATACGTTTGCTTATTGCAGCTACTATTCTCTAATAGTCACCATCTAAGGATGACCACGCTCAAAGGTGCTTAACTTCAGTGATCAATTTTGTGACAATTACATAACGTTCCCTCTGCCGAGGTGTTATTTATTATACCTATTTACTATGCCTCCCCACGGGACAGAGTTAGACACCATGGTCGTTTTTTTAACGTGGAGAAAAGGTACAAAATTTTTAAAAAAATGTCTCAGTCGTGAAGGACTGAACCTCCACCGAAAGAGAACAAGAAATGGAAGTGCGGCATCTGAAGAACGGATACTACACTTTGATCTTGACCAAAAAGGCCAAGGTTATTTATTATAGTGGCCGTGCGAATTTTATATTTGCACTCCACCCTCAAATCCTATTAGCTTCACAGTAATGCGTAACATAACAAGGGTCTGACTTCGTATTTGATCGCATAGCGCAGGCGTTGGGCTGAGAGATAATTAGAACTGTCTCACGTGGGGTATAACGAAGGGAATTTAGTTATGGTGTTAAATGCAAACATTATTTGAAACCGAAACTGAATAATTGTAAGTGAGAAAATAAAAAGCCAATAAAAGAGAAACATCCGTTTTTGTTACTCTTCTATTTTTTAGCTTTCTTCCCTGTCTGAACATCACCCGATCAGAACGTTCCCCTCTAGTTTGAATACATCAACTATGTAACTATCAACATATGATATCCACACCCATTGAATAAGACGGTGTCTGCAAAAAAAAAAAAAAAAAAAGAAATGAACCTTTATTTATTTTATTTATTTATTTATTTTTTTACAATGTTATTTTTTGAATATTAAATACCAGTAAGACTCTTATAATTTTTTTCTTTTTGTTAAAGGAAGTCTTGGATAATTTGTTTCCTCGTCCATTATGAGTTGCTGGGTCCCATCCTGCTGCAGACATTTCAGACAATAGAAATAATTTGATGGATGTCTTGCGTGCTAAGAAAGAGAGAGAGAGAAAAAAAAAGAAAGACGTTAAAATTCAAGTGGAAGACGTGAAATATGCGCGGCTAAAGTTTCTCAGTTTTGGGTTGTTTTTTTTTTTTAATAGTTGTCCTTAGCGTTATTTCTTTTCAAACGAAGGCAATCAAGTGGATAGGATTGTTATTCTCTCCCCTCTTAACCCAGACTGTACTCTTCAAAAATAACATTTTTAGTCCGGGCTCCTTTCTCTTTGTTATGAATATATATTACGAGCAAGACGCCCGACATTGCCCGGTCGTAAAATACACTTGGATATGATATTTTCATTGATGCAGATTTTGTATCGATTATTTTAAAGACATCGAGAAGTATGGGAAGGACCATATAAAAGTTGCCAACGTCTTAAATGAAAGTGATTTTTTTGTGGAAGAAGCACGGTTCGAACCCAGATCACCAGTTCGTCTCGGCGACCACTAGATTACCTTCTATTATCTCTGATGAAATCTAATATATTAAATGCTGTATGCATGTCTGTTTTCAACTTTACAAATTCTATCATTCTGAAACCAAAAGTGTCAGAGCGGCGCTAGGGATATCAACTGATTGCATTTTTTATGGACCGTCATTTTTAAGATCTTTAGCTGGTAAAAATAGTTTTTAAGATATCAACGGGGTCAAAATTGAAAGAATCGTTATACATTTTGTACATTCATCTTAGTTTATTTTAAATTTTTAATCAATTCATATGTGTGTCAGGTTAGTACAGTAGTAATGTCACCGACTTTCAATGCTACAGTTTTGCTTTCGGTTTCGATTCTAGCTGAGGACACCCAGATATTTTTTTCACCTTTGAAATCACGATTCCAAAATAATATATGGCAAATCTGGACAAATTAAAATATATCAGAGCGTATTTTACGGGTGAGTTGAGCATATTCAGAAGCGATACACGAATTACCATTAGCGTATAAAGCGGTGCTCTTTGTGTAAACAAATCGAGCTTAGGTATTTCGGAAGATGTTAAAACATCGTTAATTCACGAGTCACACAGCAGCAGCCGTTTAGCGTAATGGTTAGGAGCCTTGACTGTTATACAGACGGTCGAGTTTCAATCCTGGCTTAAGGTAGTTGCACTGATGAGCTGTGAAACAACGAAACAATACTGTATGTGGATGCATACATATATACCATATGCATATATACACGTATATATATATATATATATATATATATATATATATATATATATATATATATGAAGTAGCGTTCCAAAAGTCATAAATCCTTATGCATATATGTACGTGTATGTATATGTAAGTAAATGTATGTGTATGTATATATATATGTGCATGAATGTGTTGTATTTGCATATGTGTGCATATATGTGTATGTATGTATGCATGTATGTAAATGTGTGTGTATGTTTATAGATTTGTATGTGTATATGTGTGTATGTGTATGCATAAGTATATATGTATGTATGTGCATATATGTTAATATGCGTGTATCTATATATATGTATGTATGTATACCAATGACCGTCTTTAAAAACAAAAAGTCATTTTCGGGCTCATGGATTTTTAGTGTCTGATAGAGTGGCACTCGTCCGATAAGACATTGCAATCATATATATATATATATATATATATATATATATATATATGACTACTTCATATATATATATATATATATATATATATATATATGACTACTTCATTTAGCCACATACATTAATATACAAAAGTATAGATTTTTGCGTAAACTTTAAGTATTTAGTTCAACAGTGCTCAATACCTAGGTAGAGCTAGATAGTAAGTTATAAAATATATGTGGCGATTAACCTACACAGAATATTTCGCGTTTCTATATATATTCATGGTTTGTCTAAAAAATATAAAAATTCATTGAATATTTCTTCATTTATATCTAATGATTATGAAAAAAATAAAAATAATTAAATAGATACGGATATTTGTTTAGATCCTTGATTGATATTTTCAAATATAGTTCACTACGTATATTTTTATATTATTTTTATACCAGTAGAGGTACTCATCAGCTCTATATATGCATATAAGAACAAAATAACAACGGTCATATCGATCAACAAATAATCAGTCCCATAAATTCACAATATTGGAAGTTTATCATCGCATGTTACGCCCCACATACATAAACATTCTACATAACTAAAAGGCCGAAACACTTGTAGGTTTGTATAATTTATAAAGTTAAACGTAAATGAGTGTCTGTTTGCAATGAGGTGATATATTATACAAATTGTGATAGATTTACTATTGGTATTAACAAGCAATCGAAATGAACATTACGTTATTAATATTTATATTTATATATACAATTGGATTGCGTTTTTCAATATCACCCCCCCCCCACATATATATATATATATATATATATATATATATATATATATATTATTTTGACTGGTCAAAAAAAAATTATTTTGACCGGTCAAAATAATATATATATATATATATATATATATATATATATATATATATATTATTTTAACCGGTCAAATATATATATATATATATATATATATATATATATATATATATATATATATATATAATTTTGACCGGTCAAAAACAGTCAAAAGTCATAGCGCATTTATTTAGAATGAGTGTCTTCTGACAAAATAATGGTGCAATTTCATGAAATTTATATTTGTTTTAAACGTGATTGAAAAATATAGACTTAATCGTCATAAACAATAAGGTATATAAATGAAAACGATAGCATATTTAAATATTTTTTTAGTTAAAAGATATGCCAATAATATTGAGTTATCATTCTTCCGTAAGTAGCCTCTTTCTCGGCTTGTTTGATAGCGACTATATTTTACCGACCGATTTTTCATTTCGGCGTTTCACGTGTACGATGAAACTTGACATAACTTAGAATAATGTATTTTTCTAAAACATAGTTTAAATAATATATATATATATATATATACATATATATATATATATATATATATATATATATATATATATATATATATATATATATATGAAAATGTCTGTGTGTACACACTTTCCAACGAAACTAGTCGGTCAATTTTAAGTCTACAGACTCGAGATTTCACAAAAGGTGTATTGAGATTTAGGAAAATCTTTTTAATTAGTTTTCAGCCAGAAATTTTGTTGTCAAGCGGCCAAAGTTCAACGATTTGACCTTTAAAAACCTTACCAAACTCCTCCCCCAATTTTGGGTTAAAACACTATAACTTTCAGATGTAGGTTCTATAGACATAAGTCAAACTTTTTACATATATATATACATATACACATAAAGCTGGACCGAACTGCTAGTCTATATATATATATATATATATATATATATATATATATATATATAAAATTTGCATCTCTATTTTGTTTAGCTGCAAATCAAATGCATTAGACCACTTTGAAGATAAGGGTCAAGCGTTATTGTCGAAATAAAATCTGATTTAATGCGTAGAGTTTGAGAAATCTATTCCTATATATTATGCGGCATACATATATGTCAGCCGCGAGCGCCACATGCCTGAAATTGTATTTAAATTATACATGCTAAAAATCAATCTTAGGAATAAACAATATATTTGTATGATCATCGTTACGTCGTAGGAATACATAAACTGTAGGCATTGGTTTCCCAACATGTTTCTTGTATGAATTCTCTTTAGGAAGACATCAGGGATTCCAGAAATGGATCACGTAAAGGTTTCCAACATCCTAAGTGAAAGTGATTCTTTTTTGAACGAACTGGATTCGAACTTGAAAATTCAGGTCGTCAGTCCGTGTCGTTATTCCCGCGACCACCGGTTCCTACCGTCTGTATATTGAAAATAGGTTTCTTTGATGTATTAGGATTTAAGGTTCGCCGCCTCTAAAACACCAGTTTTAATTTGGGTGTGAGTAATGCCGAAATCTATGGCTAGAAAAGACGCATCATAATTAATCACTATTTCTAAAGTAAATGATATCTTATATATAAAACGTACATTAGTGTCTGTCTGTTGGTGACCTTTTCTTTTGGATTACGCACGAAGACACATATTTGACATTTAATGAGACTGAGTTTTGTTGGCGGAGATATAACATTTTCTATGACGTTAAGAGTCATCTTTGTGCACGTAATTTCTCCAGAACACGCAGGTTGATTTCTTGTAGTAAATAGTCTTAGCAATTTATGTGTAAATCTATATTCTGGTCATGTGTGTGTGGTGGGGGGTACGTGTGTGTGTGTATGTGCGTGTGTGTGTATGTGTGTGTGCATTGGACACACTGATGCAATTTGATTAAATAACAACATTACGCTGTCGAACTTTCTAAAGGCAGACCTAAATAGCATTTAATCTAACAAATCAAACTTTACCTCCGAGGTTCACTTATTGTTGTTGTATCGGTTTATTAGTAATATAATCACATATTCAGCAAAAGTTCATTGCAAAATAACTTAATGCGGCCAAGACGACTGTTTATATTAATCAGTTTTTAAATAATCACCTAAAAATAAAAATCAACAAACAAAAAACACGTATCAAACTGAAAAAAATATTATATGAAATGTCTTCTTAAAAAACTTAAAACAAAATAAATTCACCGTATCCAGGCCACATTGGTAGGGTTGGTGCTTAATAAATACGATGCTGTTAAAATAGCCCGGTCCGCAGAGCCCATGAAATGCGCAATTTTTTTTTTTACTTAACTGCCACTATCGGCTTGTGGTCCTTAAAAACATACAAACCTTACCAAACCACTCCAGCCCTTTAGAGGAAAAACTTAAACACGACGTCTTTTATTTGTAAATTATGTCTGAATCCCTTCCTCCCCATCTTATTAGAGCTGGTAATATTCTCAACAATTGGGCAGCTCGTCAAGCAACTGCTCTGAAACCGGATGTTAACCATTATGAAAGTAAACTATAAATAAAGAAAAAAATATATGAATACAAAAATGAGCGGGTGTCTGTTGGGTAGTGCTTTCACCCCTTGACCCCAACATTATTTAATAGCCTAGACTTACCCATAAACTTGACCCCTTAGCGTCAAAACAAAAGGACACTGTAACAAATTATAGGTAATTTTCCATCTTTCTTTATATATATATATATATATATATATATATGTGTGTGTGTGTGTGTGTGTGTGTGTGTGTGTGTGTGAGAGTGTGTGTGCGTGATAGCTGCTGGTTGTGTGGGAATGGGATGCATGCTAACGTGCTGAGGGAGAAGTTTAGGGATTTTGTTCAACCCCCTATTGTTTAAAACTGCGAATGATTTAAAGAAAGATTGTTTCCCATTACTGTAAAGCTTTCAACCCCAAGGGGCGCTCTTAAATATAGGCATGTTGCTGCTTTTTCTTTGGTCAATGTAAAAGTTTCGTGGGGTTTATTGAATAAAAATGAAAAGATTTGCACCTTTTAAGATTAAAAACGCTCACTTCTTTCTAATTCAATATGCCTGCCTATCTACTATTACATAAAAAGAAACTTTGTCTGCTGTGTGTGTGAGACTTTGTTCTCTATGAACTCCTAAATGGCTAGGCCGATTTTTAAAATTTTGATTTCAAGCAAATGTACTTTATATTCCTTGTGGCGTTCTTAAATATGCCTTGTATCCAAATGCTTTCGATAAGTATTGATAATCGAAATAATCCGATGAAAGAAGGAACTGTCGATTTTAGCTAAAGTTAATGCCTTATACAGCCTAACACCCCAGCTGCATTTGAGAAGTTTCGTTACAGCACAAGCAGAAAGGCCCAACATATAAAATCAACAGATGTGTTTTTATATGACAGTGTCACGTTCGAAAATAAATATTTCACTTTAGAGCACAATTGAAGTATGGTACTTGACTTTTACATTTTAAAATTTCAATTCAAGCCATTATATAAAATTAAGTTCATAAATTCAACAGTAGACCCTCTTGACTGCAATGTATCCTACAATGTATTATGAACTAAGTCACCGAGGGTGGAGGAAGCATGTTTCCCTTCTTCCGGTGTACCATGCGGATATCCAACCTGAACATGCAATTTATCTATTTGATTGAAATATGATCGATTTCAGCGATTTCGGCGACAATAAATATGGAAAAGTTGAAAATTCATTCCTGGGCAACGTCGGGTGTCTCTACTACTTATATATATATATATATATATATATATATATATATATATATATATATATATATATATATATATATATATATGTGTGTGTGTGTGTGTGTATATATTAAATGGAATGTGTAGAAGGCGGTATAATGCAGAGGTAACCGCCTCCTACACATTCCATTGAACTACATACTATAGAATGCTTCAAGCAAACTACATCCGCCTATTAAACACACACACACACACACACACACACACGCATATATATATATATATATATATACATATATATATATATATACTTACAGCAAGTAAACTAAATATAACATGATGAATCTCGTTAGGAATTAAACATGGACGTTTTTGTGTAGTTCATTTGACTTGACTTCACTTGAGCGACATTTACCAAGAATAGGTTGAATATCCCATAAAACACAGCGTGTCCCGGTTGAGCACATACCACGTTCAACGGCCCGCAGTCAGTATGTTGTTGAGCCGCCAGTTTCATGCAGACCTGAGCTAGATTCGCATCAGAAAATATAGTTGTCCATTTAAAATCTGCCGCCTCTACAAACCACCCTATTGAAATATGATTGGGATCGTACATCTAAGAGGTCACGCTGCAGTTATACTTGTTTTGTAAATATATCGCTGTAACTTGGATCAGGTGGTAGAGGATCAATCTGAATATCTTAAAATGGAGATTCCGATTACCGCTACAGGCATCCACTTAATTTGTTGGGAATTTATTATTTAGTATTAATCTTAATAAAATATACTTCCCTTCTAAATGCAGATAATATCTCTGACATTTCGAAATCAAAAGAAATTCGGTAATGTGTTTAAAAAATTGTAACTGATGAAGAAAATTTCTGTTTAATAAAAAGACAAATTATATTTATTGTTTTCATTTTAAAGAAAAGCACGACATTTGGTGTTGTAAGTTGTATTGTTGAATAAACTCCATACGAAAATATCGATTTCCTTTGCAGCTGGAACAAATACATTGAGAGCATTGTCATGCCCGCCTCGAAGAAGATGGGCTCTCTCTACCATGCTAGAAAGTTACTTACGCCTGAAAATATCCTGTATCTCTACAAGGCCGCCATCCTCTCATGTATGGAGTATTGTTGTCACATTTGGGCTGGTGTATGTTCTACTAGTCTCTCGTTCCTGGACAGGGTCCAAAAGAGAGTTGCAAACCTGATAGGTCCTAAACTGTCATCTAAGCTTCGACCTCTATCCTATCGACAAAATATTGCATCCCTCTGCCTGTTCTACAAGTATTTTAATGGTGAATGGTTCGACGAACTACAAACTCTTGTTACCCTCTCGACGTAAATACCCCCCACAAACCTGACAAGCAACTAAATCCCACCTCTACGCAGTAGAGATCCCTAGGTGTACGAAAGCCTTATACTCCAATAGTTTCTTCCCATAACTGCTAGACGTTGGAACTCCCTTCCAGGTTCCCGCTTTCCCGACTGTACTGACATGCAGAAGTTCAAGTGTAATGTGAACAGACATCTTGCTGTTGAACTCCCTACATAGTACCCTTGCAACTTATATCCCCGATAGTAATATCCCCCACATAAAAGTGGCACTGTGCCTTGTTTGGAGTGAAAATGAAAAAAAAAGAAGAATGTAAATGAAAAGCCCGGAAGTTACTTACAAAGCCAGTACTCTATTATGTTCTGAAATGAAATTATGTTGCATCGCTGGACTCTGAATATACGTGTGCTTGATATGCGTGTGTGCTCGTGTATCGTCTAGTGTTAAATAAACGTGTGTTTAAAAATGTATATGTGATATACTTGTGTGTATGTAAAGTGTTCATATACGGCATAATCGCGTTGACACACCTGTCCTCGTCAGGTCACAGAAGTGAAGCAACGTTGAGCCTGGTTAGTACCAGATGGTGATGATTTGAAAATTCTAGGCGCTGTATGTTCTCTTCGCATATATCAGCATTTGTTTCCAGTCGTCTTATACATACATTTCACTTGCCACTGGTATTTAACAATGTCGACTAAGGAGAAGTATGTTTGGAGATTGCTCACCTCCTGTCACGGAAATTTCACGCGCAGGCACCCCTACGTGGGTATCCATAGTCTGTCAAAGACTGAATGATCCTGTGTTCATCTAAATAACGAGTAATGTTCATACTTAGGGAAACGGGTGTTTATACATATTTACTTACGCAGTTAACAAACATATTCTTATTCTGGTGGTTGTTTTTGTCGTGAAATCCTGTAATCGAGGACACTTTCCTTCAAGGAAACAAATTATAATTTTATATGATCTTTAATCATTTTTATGGATGCTACCCCATTCGTGCTCACTAAATCTTTAGCTTGAAACTCTCCGACACACACTCTTATTGATTACGTTATTAACTCAACGTGACCAAAGACAAAGATCACGCGTATGTTGTTTATGAGAGTTAACATTCTTTCCACTAAGTTAACATTTTTGAGAACTGTTTTAACATAAATAATTTTATCTTTAAAAATATTTATTGCACTTTGATAAAATTCGTTCTGCATCTATTTTGGCAAATATAATAATAATAATAATAATAATAATAATAATAATAATAATAATAATAATCGTCAATCTAACTTGGCGGTACTCGGACCAAATACGCACCCCTTATACATATGTATAATATATATATATATATATATATATATATATATATATATATATATATATATATATATATATATATATATGAAAGACATTTGATATATATATAGCCAGTAGAGTTTAGTTTCCTAGAAGTACATCCAATGAAACAACATGTGTCTACCAAAATAGTGCTCAATGAGTGAACAGAGCAGGTATATTAATTTTATTTATACAAACATTAATGGCTACCTATGTGCATACATGTTTCTGTAATCACCCACGTTGGGGGATTACGTCTTCAGGCCAAGAATTACCGTCGAAAGTGATATTTCCACCAAATACATTTTCCTATTTCGTTTATCAAGTTAGAATGCAACCTGGGTGGGAGTCATAAAAACGGTGAGAGAATAAGTGAGGTCTTTGAAGATCTTTTTCATTTCCCTTTCCCCCCACCCAAGCTAACTTTTGGTTTTTATGGCATAAGGTACTTGAGAATTTAGTTTTCTTGTCTTGGTGTCTGTAAATTAAGAACATTAGCTATGGTCAACTAAGTACTGACCGGTGCCTTTTAATCTACATCTACCCACACATACATGCAACACACACAACACACACATACACATACACCACCACACACACACACTCACATTAATACATATATTCAAAAGCGAATCTATGTTGTACGCTTTTATTTTACAGACAACACACGTACTGAAACTAGGCAATAACTCTAAACTACGCAGGAATAAAATAAATAAAACAAAACCAAAAATAAAAAATAAATAAAATTAAATAAAAATAAATAAAAATAAAATAAAATAAAATTGAAACAAATAAACAAACAAAATATGAATAAACATAAAACACGAAAGTTATCTAAACCCCACATGTACCTATATATATATTAATATATCAATATACTTATAAATGCCTACACTTTGCTACACCCGCGCATATATACACACACATACAGACATACAGAGACAAATAATGGAATTTTTCTTTACTTCTGTAGCGTGGTAACCCCTTCATATATGCAATAGTACGCCACTACACTTCAGACGGGTGTATATATATATATATATATATATATATACCCACACATACACACATACATACATATATATACATATATATATATACATATATACATACACACACATACATACATATACAACATACATATAAACAACATTCGGACATCCATACATTCTTGTAATCTATATTGTTACAACAATCATATACGAGACAGCCTATTCTAATAGTTCAGAAATATATATGCATATCCATATACATACATACACACATACAAATACATCCATATACAAACATACACACATATATATCGATACACATATATATAAATATACAAATATACATGCATGCATAAAATACACTTATACATACATACTTACGCAAATATAGACATACATATATACATGTACCTCGCCACCAAATGATACATCTAAAGTAGAAACAGACATGAATACATTTACTATATAACTTCCCTTATTTCTATCAAACTCCACACGCATAGTTATATTTCATGCCCCCACCCGCTTATTACATTTTCCTAAGTTGTAGGTTTTTTCCGTAAAAATTTATACTACGTAAAAATTTATATTGAATTCAGCATAAAATCTATAGGCCTATCTTCATATTAAGCAAACACTCTTTCGATTGTTAGGCAGATATACATAAGATGTATAACAATACAATAATAATATATAATAACACATGACAGAAATCAGAGTATTTAGGTTACACAAACTGAGTATACAAGCTTATATATTGTAGTACTTACCTTCATCTTTGTTTATTCACCCTACTTTCCTTATCCCCTTTTCTTTCATTCACCCTTCATTCCTTACTTTCTTTCATCTATTTATTCATTCATTCTTTTTTTTTATGAGGTTCACCCAAAACAATCTATCACTCGTTTGGTTCAAATATACCTTCATACAGGTACTTATTTAGGTTAGTAATATTATAACTGCTTGATGAAGTAGAATATTAAGCGACTTACGTAATCCATACGGGTATGACCATAGTTGCGACCTCACTTATCCTCTTTATGGGAGGGGTTATTTGATGGGGGTTAGTTGTATTTATAGTTGTTCTAGTCTCCTAATTTAGAGTTCCTTAAGTGCGTGTATTCTGAAATGTTTGTAGGATATAGCAGTTTCTTGTTTAATATTTAATAATTTTTCTCTGTCTTTAAACCTAGTTATCTCAAGTTTTTCTAATAAGCATAATGGACATGGTGAGATCAATGAGTGGCAAGTGTTGGCCCTCCTAATAATCTTCCATTCTATACTAGGTGTTTTATTTTCTCTAATTTCCAGTAATATAACGATAAGGAAGTGTCCTTTTCATATGTTTGATTACTCATCGAGCGTGTATGTCCATAGAATCTATTTTTGAAAGTCATTTGGGTACTCCCTATGTAGAATCTTTCGTCCCTTGGGTTCTCTACCGGGAATATCCTAGCTTGGTATACCACTGATGAGGTCAGACATTCATTTTTTATTGGGCATTCCTCAGGCTTTTTACAGTTACATTTATTCACCGCAGTGTTTGCACTAGTATTTTCACCTTCTCTATTAGTTGTCCTTAAAATTCTTCCATTATGCTTTTTTTATAATCCTTTCTAAGCTATCACTACAGCTATAACTTAATTTTAATGTATTTTTATTAAATATTTTATGTATTATATTATTTGGTGGGAAATGCTTGTTAATAAGTTGTAAAAATTTTGTACCAAGTTTTGTTTTCAACATAATATTAAAGGGGTGTGTGAACCAAATAATTTTCCTACCACGATTTCTAGATCCATTTGTGCTAGCATTAGTTACTTTATATTTTATCTTTACGTCCTTATACCCACTATTTTTAAGTGCTGTATTATAAATAGCTTTGCAATCATTGAAAGTTACTTCATTAGATGAATTGTTACTTATTCTACTTTCAATAGATAACGGTATCTGTTTAATAATGGATGGTGGATGGTTAGACTGCGGGTGTATATAAATGGGATTAGCATTATCCTTCATATATGGTTTATAAGTATTTGAATCCAGATCTAAAGTAACGTCAAGGAAATTAACCTGTTGTAAGTAAGCATTAACTTCTACTTTTAGGCCAAAATCTTTCATGTCCCTATGGATTGCTCTCCTAATCTGATCACATTTAACACTTGTAGCATTCCTCACTATTATCAGCCCATCATCACGATATAAGCCTATGTCTCTTCTATCAATAATATTATCTTTTGTTAAATTATAAATGATATAAAGTCCAACAAGATCTTTGTTACCATTCGTAGCCAAGAGTGACCAACAAAATGACGTTTCCTTACAAAGAGAAAATGTTATATATATAAAATAATATAAATATACAAGAAATAAATGTTACCATAGTCAATAAAAGTTATTTTTATGGTAGAAAAGTTCATTGGTTTTTATTTTTAAGTAATTTGTAAAAAAAAAATTATATTCACGAACCGGTTTTAAAAAAAATCAAAATGGCAGCGACTTTGAAATGGAAATCCCCGTTTTCAATTTGAAGATGGGGCACCTAAGCATTCTGTGTTAACAATTTAAGGGAGTTCCGTTAACGTAAGGAATATTTATAAACATATTTTAATGTTTTCCGTTATTTTGTGCTTGATAAATATTTGATTATCGCATGTGTAGTTTGTATAAAAATTAATTTAAGTATTTATCGCCTCAAATTTCGTTTTAATTTTGGTTCGCTGAAATTATTTCAAGTAAAGACTATTAAAAACTATTTCAAAACAAAATAAAAACATGAACTGGACGTTTATTGACTATTGTAACATTTATTTCTTGTATATTTATTTTTTTCTGGTAGTCGTTTGTTGGCTTTTCTGCTAAACCCGCTTATTAAATAATATCGACGAAATATCGAAAAACAAAAAAACAAAAACAAAAACAGTTTTGAAAAATAATGAATCTTTACTTACCTTAGTAAAATAATCCGAAACAGGAAAATGGGATATTAAAAAAGTAAACACGTAATTACTTTAGTTTTTTAAAGCAAAGAATCGATATAAATATGAATAAGAAGATGGCGCCCTTTCCAAACAGAACAGCTTCGTTTCAGTTTTACAGTATTGAACGGTGTAGCATTGCGCCGTCGGACTCAGGGCTGTACTATTGTAATGTAAAGAACACGCAGGAAGGGTTGTAATCAACTTAATTCCTTCTAGCACATTGACAAAAAAGCATAAATAAATAAAAATAAAAAGGTTATGTAAATGTTTTTAAAAGACCCGTAATCACGTGAACAGGATTTTTTCCTTCTTTTGACACGATAACAAGTAACGTTCTGATTTTTTATTATTTATCTATTTATCTATTTTCGAAAGAGTGCCACGCGCAAGTGGAGAAAGAAAAAACAGAGTTATGCCAAATTTGCGTCGAGAATTATATAAAGTTCCGACTTGGGGGGGGGTCTTTCATTTTAATAAGAACGTGAATTTATGAGGTGAATTTATTCGACACAATATGATTAAACTCAGAAAAATAAATAAAAGCTAACGTGAATTAAGATTAAAGTTAAGGTGTTATTGTGGACCCTCACCCCTTTTAAGAAACCTTGTTAAACTTTGTGATATATTTACATTCTATGGAGGTCAGGCGCGAACGAACAACCAATAATTTTATTATACCATATTTCTTCAAACTGAAACATAATTATCAAAGTATACTTACGCAGATAGATATGAAAAGTCTTTGTTAAAGTTTGTGCCATATTTTCATGGAGTACATGCGCGAACGCAGAGCCCACAATGTTATTATACCATCCCTATTTAAGTTGGAACATACTTATCAAAGTATTCTTATGTACATCTATATCAAAAACACTTGTAAACGTTTTTTGTCATTTTTTTATTTCCATACTTTGGGGGCCAGACGTGAACGCAGACCCCACAATTTTTATGAACCACCGTTTTGCCGGATCAAACATACTCATTCCTGATCCTCGATACATTTTCTATCATTATATGTAATCAGTTTTTTAAAATAGTCAACCATATAGGAGCCTATTCGTGACCACGCACACACACACACACACACCCACGCTCACCCACAGACGTTCAGCTTTATATATATATATATATATATATATATATATATATATATATATATATATATATATATAGTAATTTATAAAATATATATGGCGATTAAGCTACACTGAATATTCGGCGTTTCATCCACTCTAGGATTCCTCAGGCTTATGCGCGAATTCTGTGGTTGTTTATCGTTTTGATATGGTCCTCTTCTATTGAAGATTTAGTTAGCCAATCAGCTTTCTAGTATCCACCGCGCCCCTTCCTATCAGCCAATGGGCATGCATTTTATCGGACAAAGGATCTGTTTATAACTAGGTTAATGTTTTTTTTGTTTTTTTTATTGTTAGTTTATATATAAATATATATATATATGTGTACATACATATATGCACACATATATACATATAGCTTAAGTTTAGCTTAATCGCCATGTATATTTTATAAATTACTAACTAGCTCTACCTACGTATTGAGCACTTTTGAAGTAAATACTTAAAGTTTATGCATAAATCTATACTTTCGTATATTGATTTTATGTGAGTAAATGAAGTAGTTATATATATATATATATATATATATATATATATATATATATATATATATATATATATATATATATATATATATATATATATATAAAAGATATTTACGGAGATTACTTGCGGGTCGATGGATAGAACTGCCGAGTGTCAACGCGGTTGTTCTAGGTTCAATCCTCGGCTTAGAAGAGGTGCTAGTCTAGCGGCATTGATGAGTTGTGATACAACGAAACAGTACTGTATGTCGATGACTACAAGTATATATATGTATAGTAAGTTATAAAAATATGTATAACTTACTACCTAGCTCTCCTTTTTAGCACTGTCGAAGTAAATACTTTAAGTTTACGCAGAGCACTATATCTTCGTATTTATGGTATTAAATGAAGAAACCACACACACACACACACACACACACACACATATATATATATATATATATATATATATGTGTGTGTGTGTGTGTGTTTAATATGGCCCGTGCAATTTTGTGTGTTGCAGTACCGATGCCTAATGTTATGGGGCGCCTTGAGAGGAGGTCATATAATAACGGAATATTGGGTGGTATTCAATCTATGATGTACAAGGTTTGTTATTTTTTAATAAGTTTTGTTTAGAGACTTTGCTGAAAGTCTCAATTCTTCTATCTACTGTCTTGAAATCAGTATTGGTATATGTGTCCGTCTCCAAATATGTATTTTTTTCCATTGTTACTATATCATCAGCTGGTGATATAATTATATTCTTGTTATTCGCTAGGTGTTTCAAAGTATCTATGTGTCTCTGCATATTGTCTGTCTGCTGTATTATTTTGAAATGCCGGAAGAATGTGTTGGCTTACGCGATATAAAAGTCAACGTTGTGATTTCCGTGATAGAAGCGTTTATTGAATTTTAAAATAAAATACGTAAAGGATACACTTGAAAGCCAAATTACAACGATCTATTATGAAAAATAAACAAATATTTATTTGTTTAAAATCAATAATTATATCTATACATATATATAGTAGTATATTTTGGCAGCGCGTCATTATTTAAGAACGTCTGATTGAACACGACGAAGTTATTCTTTTTTCCGATTTTTCTGGACATCATTTCCATTCGCCGAGCGGTCTTTTTTATTTCAACTGGCATGTTGTATAAAATGACACCCAAAAGTTATTGTTCAGCCATGTTCTTCTCAAGCGATTTCTATACCCCAAAAAGCTTAAAAAGGGGAAAATGGAACCGAATAGTATTTCTACATATTTAAGGTAAGCAATAAAAAAAACAGAAAAAATTCTCTTAAAGATCAAGTAATTGATCTATTTCGTTAAATTTTTACGTACTTATTTAAAAAAAAACAAACAAACTGAAATATATATATGAATTGAAAAAAGTTATTTACAAAAAAAAAAATCAATTCATATATTGCCCCCACCTCACCCCCTAACGTGATTTTATCAAAAATGTTTTTTTTTTTGGGGGGGGGGTCCCATTTTAGTTTTTACACATATTAAAATATATGGGAATAATGAAATAGAATATACATTTTATTTTTCGTCAGAAACGTTGCCGATTTATAAGATTTTTCTCGATTTTTCGGAGAAGGCAACGTCAACAGCCTAATAAAATGGTTGTTCTCTAGATTCTGGATATAGCTATTTTCTCTGTGTTGCTGTTCTAACTTCAATTCAGATGTAGTGAATGCACCCAACTGAGAGTTAACCACCAAAGAACGATGGGAGATGGAGTATCATCAGTATTGGAGCACTTCTCTGGTTGAGGAGCACTCCTCTGGTTGAGGAGCACTCATCTGGTTGAGCGTTCAATTAATTAATTATACTGTTCATGATTTCAGAATCATACCTAAACGGGGCAAAAGAGAACACAGTCTGATTGGCGAGAACGTATGTTCGACCAGTATGCTCAGCATTTCAATATAAATAAAAGAATTTAAAAAAAAATGTTTTGCTTTGTCAGATACTAAAGAAAGATATATATCCTGGATTTTTTTGCGTGTAAAATTATAAAAGTGAGCGAACGTTTCTAACAATTTACCACTTGTAAAAACATTAAATTTCAAATAATATAATGTATCAAGTTTTCAGAGCCCTAAAACAAATCTATAAACCTCTCAGGAGTGTATACCATATTGGTGTCAATTGGTCAAGTAGTTTTCACATTCAGCAAGTACACAGGCACTTAAAACGTCAATGATATAGTTTAAATAGTCCTATATATATATATATATATATATATATATATATATATATATATATATATATATATATATATATATATATATATATATATTCTCTCTCTATATATATACACACACACATATGTATATATGTGTGTGTGTGTGTGCGTGTGTGTGTGTGTGTGTTTGTGTGTCATTTGTTTATTTTGTTTGCGATACCTTTGACCGAATTAAGTTATTTATATAGTAACGCATTTTTACCCCCCCCCCAAAGAAAATCCTTGATGAGGGACGGGGTGGCGAGGGTACATACATACATACATACATACATACATACATACACACATAGATACATACATATATATATATATATTTATATATTTGTATATATATATATATATATATCTGTAATAATATATTTTCTTATAATATATATCAATCCTTAATTAAGAAGTTCAATGTAATTACAGAGCAATATAGAGAATAAATGACAAAAAGTTATATTCCAAAATTCATGATGTTGACCAACTTATAATTTATTCCTTTAATTCAGTTGACCTATACAATTCTTGACAGTATCTCTTTCGCAGCGCAAAATCAATCACTTAATTATTATATCAATCAATGAATCTATTATGCCCTTAACTCATAAGAAGAAATAGCAACAATTAATCCGTCTAAAGGAATTGAAATGTCATTTGACATGATTAAAATCCGCTAATTGGAAGATAAGCTGCAAATACCTTTTCATTTTTCCATTAGGCCATATTGAATTTTTATCTAACAAAGAGCATTCTCTCTCTCTCTCTCTCTCTCTCTCTCTCTCTCTCTCTCTCTCTATATATATATATATATATATATATATATATATATATATATATATATATATATATATATTCTTCATTTTGCTAATTCCTTCCCTCTGGATTTCTTCTTTTTTCTCTCTTTTTTGGAAATTAAATATGTTTTAAACTCTTGTTGAAGTCCGGAATAAACAAATTCTTCTTGAATCCTCCTTTTAAATAATCAATTTCTTCCCAATATTCATCATTATCTATCTTCACATTGGTGCCTCACCGGCAATTTAACATTCTTTTACTCTCATCCCCAAGTAGTCTTTAGACTCTGATAAAAGGTGATTCCCTAGTAGTGACGGGACGATGTCAATATTTTTTTCCGATTTCGATACAATTACTGATTCTGTTCTAAATTCTCGATTCCGATACAATTACCAATTCCGATTATTCGAAAATCTCTAAATAAATTACTAAAGAGCTGTATTTCATTAAAAAATACACTTATGAAAATTACTTTATAGATTTTAGTTTTACTAGTAACTGAAAGTTTATACGTTTTTATTATTTTATCATCAGCACTATTTTTTTACATGGTATTCACCACTTATTAAGGCCCGGAAGCCGCTCGGGGATAAGGGTTATTGCGTGTACAGTAATCAATGGGATAATATCGTAGTAATCGTTAGTAATGGAGATTCGATAAAGTGTCTTACTTAAAGGTGCGGTTTATCAGGAATTTGTTTATGTTGGACTTGAATACATCCAAGTTGTAGTCAGGTGGGAAACAGGCAAACGGAAGAGAGTTCCACAGGCGTGCACTTCTAAAAAAGAAGCTTTGTTCATGGAATCTTCGTCTTAATTTAGGCACAGATAAAGAATGGGGAAAATTATTGACAGTGGTTTCAGCTAGACGGGTGTTTTTCGTGAAAGATTGGTGAGGGGGACCAGAGATTGGATCTCAGACGAGCACTTGCCATGGAAATAACGATAAAACAAAGAGACTCGCAACGTCTCTTCTGTGGGAGAGAGGTTGCAGGGAAGAGAAAAGGGCATCCCTCACTAAGCCACGAAATCTATTTTGTACTCTGTCAAGGTAGGATAGGCTGTTTTTAGCAGCTCCTGCCCAGATGTGACAGCAGTACTCCATCCTTGGACGTACTTGGCTTTTATATAGATAGATTACGGAATAATAGATTACATTTTATGCATATATATATATATATATATATATATATATATATATATATATATATATATAATAAATTCCACAGCTAAACAAATGAAATGCGTCAGAAACTTCGACAACAACACCCAGCATTAGTCAACAGAAAATGCCAAATTCTCCTCCACGACAATGCGCGACCGAATGTTGCTAATTCCTTCCCTCTGGATTTCTTCTTTTTTCTCTCTTTTTTGGAAATTAAATATGTTTTAAACTCTTGTTGAAGTCCGGAATAAACAAATATTAATACGTTCTAGCCTAAAAATATAACCAGTTTTTATATTGTGACATGGCGTTAGAATACACATGTTTGAAGGGGAAAAAGTGCTCCCATGTACCGACTTATTATAGGAAAGGGGAAAAACGCAACATGATTTGTTAGCTTGCAAAAACAGAACTCGTCTGAAGTGATTTTTTTTCAATAAAAGAATTAACACTTCGAGAACTCAGCAGGAGTAAGGTAGCCCAAGAAACAAACAGACAGATAGATAGATAGATAGATGGATAGATAGATAGATAGATAGATAGATATAGATTGATAGATAGAAAGAAAGAGGAAAATGAAAACGACGAGGACGGAATTGTCTAATTTGACCGAAACGATGGAAATGTTGCATAGTGCGTCGTCCGTTATAGGAAGAACTGCGAGGAGTTGATTGCCTTCGTCGCATAGGGTAGAATTAAGTTCTTGGCAAATAGTTTGGCCTTGTCTGATGCTGACAAAATGATCTCAGATGGTTTGGACGGTCAGACGACATGGTTGGGATAGAACGCACGCTTCTGTTCAGGATCCTGTTTGCTACTTGCCAAAGCTGGTGGGAGCCAAGCCGCTGCTCAGCTACTTTTGATTAAACGGACTGAGCATATAGCTCTCTTGCATTTTTTTTATTACTCTTTTACAGTGGTTGCTGACAGTCCTGAAAGCAGCTTTAGTCTCAGTATATCTATTACGTTGGTAGCAATGGAAAAAGTAATTTCTGTGCGCGATGGTAGCAGCACATTCTGGGGAGAACCATGGCTGGCTGTTAGGTTTTTGTTAGAATTTTTTGATAGTATGAATTGGTATATGCCTACAATTAACTATTCGGTCAAGTCTGATACTATAGATGTCACATCCTTTTTAAACATGGAATGCAGAGGCAGATCAGATATGAATGTACGGAAGCTATCCCAGTCATAGAGTATCGATATACAGTACGGTGGAGACGTACGTCGGAAGACTTATTACATTTCATTTTTATCTTAACTGATACAACGGAGTGGTCGGAGTATCTCAGAGGAGATAGAACGGAACATGAACATAGCTCAGGGGAAGTTGTGAGAAAAAGGTTTTGAAGGCTTGCATACTGACCGGTAGTAATTAGGTCGGACATTGAAGATCTAAGAAAGGTAAACAAAAGAAAGGATTGAGAAAGAATATAATTAGAAGTGAAAGTAAAATGTAGAATAAAAGAGGCCTAAAAAAAGTAAAGATGATGAATAAGATAAAGAAGAACACCAGGAGAAATACATGAAGTAAGAAAGTTTGTAAAAAAAGACATTAACAGAGAAGAAAGTAGTGAGTAGCACATAAGAAATAAGAAATCAATAATGAAGACAGAAAAAAAAGAATCAGAAATCGAGTAATGTGAGTAAAAAGAAGACACAAAAAATTATGAAAAAAGTCTAAAAGATGGAAAAGTAAAAAAAAAAAAAACGAAAAAGAAAAAAAGATGAACAGGCAAAAAAATAAAAACAAAAATGAAATAGAAAACAAAGAACACAAAAAAGAAAGGAAAAGAAGGGGACAAAAAAGAAGAAGACAAAAAAGAAAAAGACAAAAAATAAAAAGACAAAGACAACAAAGAACAAAACGAAAAAAAAAGAAGGAGACGGAAACGAAGAGGACAAAGGAGATGAAGTCGAAAAAGAAAGACACGAAAAAAGAAAAAAAGAAAGAAGACGAAAAGCAGGCGAAAAAGACGGAGGCGAAAATAATAATAAGGAAAAGAAGCCAAAGAAAGAGGAAAACTTAAAACAGTAGGGAGACTAAAAATGTAAAAACGAAAACTAAATTTAAAAGAAAAAGAGCAAAAAAAAAAAAAATAAAATAAAACGGACGAGAGAAGAACGAAAAGAAAAAAAAGTTAAATGGAGAAAACGAGGGGAAAATGTCGTTGTGGTATGTTAAAGAAGAAAGAAGATTAAGTTATAAAATAGAAAAAGAAATTATTAGCGGAAAAGAACAAAAAAAGAAATGTAAAAAACATAAGAGGGAGGAAAGGCAAAAAGTAAAGGGGAATAATAATAATAATAATAATAATAATAATAATAATAATAATAATAATATTAATAATAATAATAATAATAATAGTAATAATAATAATAATAGTGATAATAGTAATAATAATAATAGTAATAATAGTAATAATAATAATAATAATAATAAAATAATAATAGTAGCAATAATAATAATAGTAATAATAATAATAGTATTAATAATAGTAATAATAGTCATAATAACAATGAAAATAATAATAATAATAGTAATAATGATATTAGAAATAATAGTAATAATAATTAAAAAAAATAATAGTAGCAATAACATTAATAATAGTAATAGTAATAATAATAATAGTAATAGTAATAATAATAATAGTAATAATAATAATAATAGTAATAATAGTAATAATAATAATGATAATAATAATAATAATAAAAAGAAGAAGAAGAAAAAGAAGAAGAAGAAAAACAACAACAAAGTGGAAGACATTACAAAAAGCAAAACATTTAATACGAAAAAAGGCAAAAGATAAGAAAGAGAAAAAGAAAGCAACAAGAAGAGGAGGAAAAAGATAATATTTGCAACAATGACGCAAAAAAAAATAAAAATAACGAAAAGTCATGACTTAATGAAATTGGGTGACCGAGAAAGAACGTGAAAGATAAAGCGGACAATGGAGGTGGGAAACCGAAAAGCGACATTTAGCGACCAGTATAAAAAAGTCGCTGAAATAATGGAGAATTAACAAAAGAGAAGATAGCAATTGAAACTGGAAAAAAACAACTTGAACGAAAATGAATGAAATGTATAAAAAGAAACATACATAAAATAAACTGTAAATTTTGCGTTTTAATAATAGAACAAACATTTAGAATGCCAGCAATGGATATATTCACGAAAACGCACAAAATACCGGATGTTCATAAAGACATCTATTGAATCCACAGATTTAGTAACGAACATATCACACACACGCACACACGCACACACACACACACACACACACACACACACACACACACACACACACACACATATATATATATATATATATATATATATATATATATGAGGTTCGTTCAATACGTTTCCAGACTTTTTTGTAGAAGTATTTAAATCTGTCGTAGACGCTTGGAGATAAACTATGTTATTGCTATACATCTTATCAGATGACTTACTACTTTTTATGTTTTCAGGTTCAAATAAACAGCTATAACAGGAATTGGAATACACCCTACTAAAGCCTGATTGTCACAGCTGGTGAATTTCAAAATTGCAATCTTGGCGTTGGGACACTTTAGAAGAACGTTATGTAATAAAATTCTGTTTTAAACTTAGAAAATGCAGCAGAAACGTATGGAATGCTTCAGCCTGCTGTGGGACCATCTTACATGAATCGTGCATCAGTTTTTGAGTGGCATAAGAGATTCAAGGAAAGCAGAGACTTTGTAAAGGAATGGTGAAAGGTTTAGGGATAGTAAGGAAGTCAGAATACCAGAGTTGATTGACCAAATTTCACGTATAAGGACCGACGTGAGTCTATAGATATAATAAGTGAGCAGTTTGATATCAGTGTGGGAACAGGCCACACAATTATTCGCAAGGAACTGTAGATGATGCGGACGATTTGCACGAACGCACCAGTTCTTAACGTCATTCTTGTTACAGACTATTTGACAAAGATGGCGATAAAGACAGTTTCTCATCCTACCTATAGTCCAGACATTGCTATCTGTGACTTTTTGTTATTCCCTTAGCTCAAGGAAACCCTTAGCGGCTGTCGTTATGAGACAATTGAGGAGATGAAAGAGGCTGTGACGAGGGTCATTGACACACCCACACAAGAGGAACTTCATGGGACTTCCATAAGTTCTTGTAACGCTACAACAATTGCATTGCAGCCTGAGTAGATTACTTCGAAGAGGACTAAAGTTTCACGTGTGAACTATCAATAAATTGTACATACGAAAAGTCTGAAAACTTAGTGAAGACACCTTATATACATATATATATATATATATATATATATATATATATATATATATATATATATATATATTAGTGATGGGACGATTCAAATATTTTTACCGATTCCGATGCAATTACCAATTCCGTACTAAATCTCCGATTCCAATACAATGACCGATTCCGATTCCGATTCTTTATATATCTCTAAATATTTAACTATAAAAGTGTTATTCTGTCCCGATTAGACATCTTAAATGTGCCTACATTTTCTCAAACGTAAAAAAAACACATTTGTGAGTGGGTGATTTAAATATTTTACTCTTACTGGAAGTTTAAATCAATAAATATTTATTATTTTATTATTACTAGAAGCAGTAGAAGATGTCTCTTAAATCAAAATCAAATAGAAATAACAATTTAAGGAACCGGTTTTGGCATCGGAAAATAGGCTCAAATTTTTGAATTCCGATATTGATTCCGATATCCAAAATAGCTCCGATTTTTTCAATTCCTGATTCCGATTAATCCTCCGAACACTAATATATATATATATATATATATATATATATATATATATATATATATATATATATATATATATATACACGAAGGACGTTTCAAATGTAATTTCAAAGGGAATTGCAAAATGCATAAAAATAACGACTGAACTGATGCATTCATGACCTGAAAGTTTCATCTCTCTGTTGTAGATATTTGACGATGTGAGATTAGAAAAGCAACTCTCCCATGGACGTGCGTCAGAAGCAGGGATGCGTAATTCAATTCTTGGTAAAAATGCACCAAGAATAGTGATGACTTTGTCGCAATATTAATGCTAGAATACAAAATGTCACTTGTTATAATAATGCCACACCGTTTTTCTAGCTCTTCAGATTTTTTTATTTAGCCAAGTTTAGAAACATAGATAGCTTTACATTTGGAACGACCTCCGTACTATTAAAATATTAAGCACAACGTTAACAAAACGACGTAAATGATATTCTTAACTTACTACTGACAGATGAAGGAATATGATATTTAAAATTTTACTTCACAGACTCATAACAAGGACTCATCTTTCTACAACAACTGTAATGTTTTTCCTATCTTCCTATGTGAGTCTTGTACTAAACGAAACTTCCGTGAACAGATTTATTATTAAGATCTGTCCGCATCTGGAACACAATATCATGCAGCTGCTTACCCGCTGACTATAACATAGTCACTTTCTTCATCAAATTCTGTTATGTCACATCCATGGTCTCCAAACCTCAGGTGGCTCGTTACTCGTTCATCAAACAAAATCTTTAGCAAATATAACCACGTGGCTATGGATCTTGAATATCGGGGCCACATTAGTACAAAAATAGATGGATGAAAACATTATGTTAAATTTAAGCGTGACAAGCATACAAATATTATAACTGTGACTTAAGCCTGGCAGACCAAAAAAAAAAATATTTTAAATTTAAATATCACAGACCAACGAAAATAGAATTCAAACTCAATAATGGCCGAAATTAGAAAATAGATCTTAAATTGAAATCAGATCTGAGACCCGCTTACTGTTATGATATAATAGCAGTTATACTATAAAGACCTGTAGTTCTTTAATGGGAACAGGCCACATATATAGACCATGCATGTCAAATATGTGGCCTGTGGGCCACATACATCCCAGTGCAAGATTATCTGCGACCGGCGCAGACTGCAACTTTTAGCAAGTGTAGCCGTCTGTAGTAAAATATCAGAATACGAGGTGTGTCGAAATAGTAGTGAGGATGTTATATCTAACCTCGCTTTATGCCTTTTTTTGGCTTAAAATGCACTGTGGAATCTGAAGGAAAAAAGGGGACATTTTTGAGATACGTAAAATAGCGACATCTAATGATAGCAAATTAAATGAAGAATCAAGGAGAGGTGGGGACAGGAGAAACAAACGTTTATCTATTTTATTTCTTTTACTCACGTTTACCCCTAACAAACCATATCGCCACTTGGACGGAATGAGCTACTATTTGGGACCATGTCCAGGAAAGATTAATAAAATGTTAGTTTACGTTGCATTTGAACTTCTGCATATCAGTACAGCCAGGGAAGCAAGCAGCAAGAAGTAAATTCCAATGCCTAGATGTTCGAGGGAAAAAAACTATTAGAATAGAAAGCTTTCTGGTATTTAGGGACCTAAGTAGGTCTGTCGAGAATATGTACGTCGAGGGGGCACAAATGCAACGAGTTCATCAGAGCACATTCTATTAAGATATTTGTAAAACAGGTTTATAGGTTAAATGTTTGCTATTGCTAGGCTATGATTTTCTAATCATCACCATATCGTATTAATGTTGGCATTGGTTTCCCCGATATTTTTCTTGTCAGAATTCTTTCTAGAAGTTGTATCGGGAGGGATTACGTGAAAGTTGACAACATCAGAAGTGAAATTAATTTTGTGAATCAAACTGGATTAAGGCTTAAAATACCTAGGTCGTCAATTAATGTTGTTAACCAGTTGACTACCGTCACCTCCTTATATTTTAAGAATGAATAAGCAAACGAAAGCCTATAAAACATTTTTAATTTCATAACTTTCAAACATTTTAATTAATTTAATTTAAGGTTATATTAATATTTTACAAATGTTGAATACTGGGAGATATAATGAATGTCTGCGCCTCTTAAACTCGTTAACTTGTCGTCTATTTGTGTTCATGTATTTCATGTGTATCTAATGTACTATCATCCTGCGTATAAATGTTTCTCTTGTTCATGGTTTATGTGTGTATAATAAATATCTGCTCGCGTCGACATACTAAACAGTTTATAGACAGAAGCACGGATAAACACCTTTTATATTTGTGCTGGACAAAGAACGACATCCATTGGAAGCCATTTTAGTCTGTTGCGACATGCTCCTGAAATGTAGCCATGTTTTCCCCGAAAAACTCAAACAACCAAGTTGTTTCATATTTACACTTATTGTGGTTGCGAGTTATTGGTTCCGGGGTTTATATGTCGTTCTCTTCTCCATAACTACATATGTTTATTTATCAGTTAAGGGCTCTTATGACTGCCATCGTCTGTCACTACTCTAAAACTTACTTAATTATCTTTCTGCGCGTAAATCTTAAATTCATTACGTCATCACTGCATGTAGTCTAAAACTCCCTACCGGTTTTTGTCACGTATCTTTTTTATATCAAAACAGTGAAAACATATCTATCAGAATGGCATATTATACATCAAGTTTCATTACTGAAAGCTAATTATTTTTTAAGTTTTATTAAAATCTTAAAACATTAATTTTATAATTTTTTAAATATTTTTATTCTTCTTAAACATAACTATCAGTAAGATTAACAGGTATTTTTCCGGGGACCTAATTAGATAACAATAACTCAATGTAAAAAAAAACAAAAACAAAAAAAAAACACTGAACGGATAGTTTTAAGAAACGCTCGTTAAATCTCCGAGTTTAATGACCAAATTTCATTTTAAGCAAGCGTGACAGGATAAATAAATCTAATTAAAAAATTAAACGTAACAGACGAAAGAAAATATTGTTTAATACGCGAGCCAATAGATTAAATCCTATTTCAAACTTTAACTTGACAAACGGGAAAATGCTCTATATAAAACTTATGCTGGAAAATCTGAAACAATATTACTGCAATAGACGACAAGAAAAAGAAAATTGTTCCTCAAACGGAAACATGAAAGACTATAGAAAATGCTACTTCAAACGTAAATATGGCGTACATAATAAAATTATATTTCAAAGTGAACCGGGACAGATGATAAAATACTATTTAAAACTTAAATCACACAGCCAAAGAAAGTTTTAATTCAAGCATGGTCGATTAAAAAGAAAGTTTATTTTAACGTAATGTCACTTAAACGTAACACTTGAAAAGGAAAAAAAAAAAAAAACGAGAGCGTGCTACACTAAGGAAAATGCAAATTTTAAACATAAAATCAATAGAACATACTATTCAGAATATAATGGTGACAGTTAGAAGGAACTGAAACATTTCTTACTATTTTCAACTTCAAAATGACAGACTAAATAAACTTATAAAACTTAACCATGATAAGCAACAAAAAAGGCTGTTTTAAACTTCAACATGATAGAATTATATTTAAAACTAAACAATGACAGATCAATGAAAATGCTATTACGAACTTAGACGTGCACTATAAAAGAAACTTGAACATGACAGACTGAAGACACCGCTATTTTAAATGAGAGGTGACAGACCAAATAAAATTATATTTTAAAGTTCTATTTAAAACTGAAGCATGGCATATTAAAAATATATTATTTGAAATTCAAACGCGACAAATAAAAGATGCAATTTTAATATAAAACATGACGCATGTGATGAAATTCAATTTTATTTCGAGACTGGTAGATTAAAGATAATGCTATTTCAAAATTAAGCATTTCACACTAGAAAAAATGGAAATTTTTGACAAATGCATAACATATTAAAGAAAATGCTATTTTAAAATTAAATATGGTAGACGACAGAAAATGCTATTCGTAACTGAAGTTTGGCAGATTGAAGTAAATACTATTTCAAAATTAAACGAGACCGACTAGTCGACAATGGACGGACACCATTGTTGATAGACATGCGTGAACGTATCTGAAAATGCTATTTTTTTATTTTAAGCTTTTTAGACTTACAAAAGAAACTTTAAATCATAGTCTGATCTATGAAAGGACTGACAAACTGCCATAGTATATACGTCTAAAGATGGCTGAACGCATCTTAAAATGTTTAAATGTTCATGAAGTAAAACGTGAAACTGTATTCGTAAGATGCATTTATTCAATGACAATGCTATTTGAACCTAGAGAGTGACAGACCGATAGAAATCCAGCTGCAAACGTTATCGTAACAGATCGACAACAGTGATAAAACTTAAGTGTAACGGACGAAATCCTTACTCCCCCATATACATGATGTAGATAATTATTTTCTTTATTTATTTGCGGACTATTATCCATATCTTTACAATTGTTGTCTAACGACGTTTTAGCCAATTATTGCTTTGGCTTTCGTCAGCTTGTCATCCGTGACGGGATAGGAAATTTGAATCTCTTAGCTGTATCCTTAAATAGTTTTGTGCCTTCCATAGTTGTTGTAGTCTCACGACGTTTTGGCCAACTAATCGTCTGGCCAGCTTTGGGTAGAAGTGAAACCGATTTCTTTAGCCAATGCTTACCTGGAACCGTAGAAATTTAACGTCTTTATTCGAATATTGGCGAAGGCCAGAGAAATAGTTGGCTGAAACGTTGTAAAACAATAACTATATAGATGAATACAATAGTCCGGAAACAAATAAATAAAATATATGAATTACTCATCTCAAAGAATTCCAATAATCAAATAATATATGTAGATAATTGTCCGTCAGGAAAGTTTGCATTGCTCTGAAAAGAGTTTTTTTTCCTATTAAACGATGAAATCCATCTTTTGAATATTTTATATCCAACCATCAGCCGATTGTGAATACAGGTTCAATGTAAATTGTAAAATATATATCTTTCACATCTAAGAAATACCTGTTAATAGATGCTTGTCAATTTGCTATTTGTTCTATCCGCACGAACTTATTTAAATAAATATAATTTACAAGACATGCTATCCACATTCTAAGAACTTAGCGATTTTCCTTCTAGGCCACTTTTCCACACATTAACTTTAAAAGGTAATCATGACAGACCAAATTATTTGCTATTATAAAACTGATCGTTGACTGACCGACCGACAGAGGCCCTCACACATATGAGAAGACACATGTAAAGATCAGATACTGAAAATTCCGCCCGATGAAAGTCGTAAATTAAAAGAAAGTCGTGCCATCGCAAATTAAAGGTTACAATGATAAAATTAAAATAAAGCAAGAAGTTATAAGTAAGTAACTGGCCTCAATGGATTGTTATCAGAGAAAACGCAGTACATAGCGTGATAGGGCGAAGAGCACAAGTGTCCAGTTTCACTTAAAACGTTCTGCCTTATCGTAAATAATAAGTTGACATCATTGTTCTAAGCATTTTCATTTTAAACATACGTCGATGGATCTCTATAAAAGGTCATGGCCGTCGTTTGGTCTGTAACGTATAAGTTTATGGTAGCATTTTTATTAGTCTGTCATGCATCAGTCTGAAATGGCGTTTCATTGTTTAGTCATAGTTAAGTTTGAAATACTATTTTGCATTAGTTTTTCATAAATGGTCGGTTTACACCCAGCAAAATACCAACCGGATTATCTTTATATTAATAAAATGAACATGATTTTCTCCTGACATTTTCGAGATTATATGAATGTGTCCGTGTTTTTCTCGTAAAAAATTATTCATTCGCAAGTTTTTCCTTCGTAACTAAAAATTTATTTAGTTAAAAATTTCTTGAAAACGAATAAAATTTTGTATATTTTGCTTGTTTAAAAAAGATTTTCATAACACTGAAGGAAACATTTTTTTCGCAATTGTTTTCATGCTTTCTTTAATTTTCTAGAATAAAATTTGATAATTTTCTTGAAATAAAATTTGATAATTTTCTTGAAATAAATTATATAATTTACCTGAATAAAATTATATAATTTTCTTGAAATAAATCATACATTTTTCTTGAAAAGAAAATTACATAATTTTCTTAAAAAAAGGAACTTTTTTCTAGATAAAAATTTTCATATGATTACAGTTAGCGAAAGTATTTTATGTTAAGAATTTTGTTGTTCAAGATTTTGACTTTATCGTCTTTGGCAGATTTCGCCTCTGCTTTTCTCGCGAAGTTTGGTCAGGTTTTAACAATTTTTGGATTATACCATAAGTGAAGAAGTTTTTAACAGTGGATCAATATGCTATTGTCTGTGATGATAAAAAAACAAAGTTTAAAGTTGAACAGTATATTTCGCATGAGAGTACATTTTTTTTCAATCTAAGTTTTGTTTCTTATTTGTGAAACATATTCCTTTAACGTTTATCAGTACATGAACGCATGTAACTCGTGGGTTGCTTATAAATTTGGCTTTAAAAAGGTCAGTCTGTTATTGGGAAAAGTATGGCTGAGTATTTCTAGAATAAACTAATTATAAAGAAGAAATAATATGAAGGTTGCTAACATGGGCCGAAGAAAATATTGGTCTGAAACCAATCAGGTTCACGCTTAGTACAACGAAATTATTATGCCAATAGTCCAAGACAACTACATATATAGAGATGAATATTCGATGTATACAATAATAAATATCTGTAGACTATCCACCCTTGCTTGAATCTTGTCAACCAAAAACACAGTATATATATATATATATATATATATATATATATATATATATATATATATGTATATAGCACATATATCTATACATATACATATATATATGTATGATTTCATATATATATATATACATATATATGCAGACATCATGCCTTGACAGAGTACAAAATAGACTTCGTGGTTTAGTGGGGGATGCCCTTTTCTCTACCCTGCAACCTCTCTCCCACAGAAGAGACGTTGCGAGCCTATCCTTGTTTTATCGTTATTTTCATGGCAGGTGCTCGTCTGAACACCAATCCCTGGTCCCCCCTCGCCAATTTTTCACGAAAAACACTCGTCTGGCTGAATCCACTGTGAAAAATTTCCCCCACTCTATATCTGTGCCTAAATCAGAACGCGGATTCCATGAACAAGGCTTCTTTCTTAGAACTGCACGCCTGTGGAACTCTGTTCCGTCTGCCTGCTTCCCTTCGGACTACAACTTGGATGTCTTCAAGTCCAATGTTAACAAATTCCTGATGAGCCGCCCCCTTAAGTAGACACTTCATCAAATCTCCACGCTAACGTAATGCACTTGCAATAACCCTTATCCCTGATAAGTGGTGATCACTGTGTAAAAAAAAATACATATATATATACAGATATATGCATATATATGTATGTGTATACATATATGCATATATATATATGCATATATATATATATGCATATATATATGCATATATATATGCATATATATATATTTATATATATATATATATATATATCATAGTAAAAACAGAGCTGTAAAGTAGAAATGTACAAATAGTTTTTATTATGCGGCAGAATACTCCAAAACTAGTGTGCTAGGAAATCCTTAATCTGCGGTGTTTCAAAGAATTCTAATTCTTCTCATCAGAGGAAAAATTGTTCGCAAAATAATCAGATAGTCACGTTAAAAATTAGCATTTTTAATGTATTTGTTAGTTACCGCATAGGGTGAAACTAAAAGTTTTTTTGTGCTTTAGTTTAGTCACATAATTTAAAAGCGTAAGCATATAAATATGAAAAACAGTTCATGCGAACAGTTTATTCATAGTTATCGATTTATTATATTGATTTTATCTATCTTTCCGTATTTCTTGTCTGCTCTTTCCGCTACCTACCTTCTCAATTTGAACCTTTTCTTTATTTTCTGTCCTTCTCTTTATCTTTTCTTTTCTTTCTTTCTTCATTATCGCCACAATTTCTTAATAGTCTCCGTTATCAATTTCTTTTTACATAGGAAGCACCACCTACCAAGGCAAAAAGCCCACTCGAGGATAAGGTAGGGTAGAAATTGGATAATATAGTAATCGAGTGTACAGTAGAAATTGGACAATATAGTTACGGTTAGTAATGGAAATTCGGTAAATTTGTTAACTTATATGAAACGGCTCATCAAAAACTTGTTTATGTTTTTGAATACAACTATATTGTAGTCAGCTGGAAAGCAGGAAAACGGAAGACAATTCCGTAGGCGTGCAGTTCTAAGAAAAGAGCGTTACTCATGGAATTTACGTTTAGGCTTAGGCACAGATAAAGAGTGGGGGAAATTAGTGATAGTGTTTTTTGCTAGACGGGTGTTTCATGTGAAAGTTTAGCGAGCACTTGCCATGAAAATAACGATAAAGTAGGGACAAACTCGCAGCAGTTCTTCTGTGAGAAAGAGATTGTAGGGAAGAAAAAATGAGGCTACGACGTCTATTTTGAACTCTATCAAGGCAGGATAAGTCCTTTCTAGCAGCTCCTGCCCAAATATAGAAACAGTACTCCATCCTAGGACGTACCTGGCCCTTATATAGATAGAGAATTGCATCAGCAGTGAGATATCTACCAGATCGATAGAAGGATCCCACCATTTTTCCAGCGGCCTTGACAACCGATTTAATGTATGTGTTCCATTTAAGATCAGGAGTAAAGGTCAAGCCCAGAAGCTTGTCAAAACATGAGGCCTCCCTAAACGGGAGCCATTTATTTCAGTTAATGCCAGATGGGGACAAGAGCGTTGATCATGTAAAAATAAAAACTTGGTTTTAGATGCATTAACAGCAACAAGCCACCTCTTTCCCCATTGTACTTCTTCCTCAAGATCAGAGGAGAGAGAATCAGAGAGAACTTGGTCGTTTACTGTTGTGGAGACGCCCACGTATTCAAAGAGGCGGGTGAGTGAGATATATAAAGGTATCAGTCACCAATACCGGGGGAGTTCGGCAACGACCGCCAAATAGGCAAGACGCCCATGTGCTTCCAGTAAGACATGCAACACGCCACCTGCCGGAATATCTCAAACTGAAGTATATATGAAGACATGTAAATATGTATATAACTTTTCTTCTGAATATATTATTGTATACCTTTACTTTCCGTGTTCTTGTTAATTATTTTTACGGACGCAACATGTACGGTCTTAGATGTGCTGCCATAGATAGTCGTGTCATCAGCATAAATGTCTACAAATGATGTAAGGATGTGATTTGGAAGATCAATAATGTAGATCAGGAAAAGAGTTGGGCCCAGGATAGACCCCTGAGGGACTCCATCATTAATACTGTGAACTTCTTATTTTTGCCCATCAACTACTACTCTTATGACCCTGTCAGAAAGAAAGGATTTAATAATTGAGAAGACATTTCCAGCTATAACATAGCTAGATATCTTGTGAAGTAAACCTTCATGCCATACCCTATCAAAGGCCTTAGATATGTCAAGAGCAATTGCCCTAGAAAGGTTGCCTCCGTCGAGAGATTCACTAATCTTATGAGATATAACTGTAAGCACATCTGCTGTAGATCTAGCAGAACGGAAACCATATTGTGTGTCACTAAGAAGGCTATTTTTGCTGAGATGCTTCTCTATTTTACACAGATTCAAGCAACTTACTCATGGCGCACAAGAGACTTATTGACCTGTACTGAGAGGGGGATGAGCGATCACCAGAATTCTTAAATACAGGGCACACTGATGAGATTTTCAAGGGTGATGAGAAGCAATTCTCCTTAAGATGACGTTTAAACAGTTTTGTAAGTATGGGCGCTAGTTCTGGGTGAAGTTTTTGGAATACTATAATTGGAATACCATCAAGGCCGGTTGCTTTACTGGAATCAAGACTTTTGATTAGCTGGGCAATATCACGTTCAGATATATGCATATCACATAGCGTGTTTTCTGATACAGGGGGAAATATTGGAGGTTAGCTGCAAAGTTCTTTGCAAAGAGTTTGGCTTTGTCTAATGCTGAAGAGATTACATCAAGTCCATTAATGATAGTTGGGATAGAGCACACGCTTCTGTTCAGGATTTTGTTTGCTATTTGCCAAAACTGGTGGGAACCAAGCCGCTGCTCAGCTACTTTGGACTTGACAAACTGATCGTACAACTCTCTTGCGTTCTTTATTACTTTCTTACAATGGTTGCTGGCAGTCCTGAAAGGGGCTTTAGTTTCCATACATCTATTACGTTGGAAATGGTGGAAAAAGTGATTTCTGTGCGCAATGGCAGCAGCACATTCTGGAGAGAACCATGACTGGCTGTTAGGTTTTTGCTGGAACTTTTTCGAGGGTATGAGACGGTCTATACCTACAATTAATCATTCTTTCAGATCTGATCCTATAGAGGACACATCCTTTTGAAACATGGAATGCAGAAATAGATCCGATATAGATGTCCGGAAACTATCCCAGTCAGCCTTAGTGTATCGATATACGGTAGGATAGAGAGGTACGTCTGGGGACTTATTTAATTTTTATCTTAATTGATACAACAGAGTGGTCGGAAGATCCAAGAGGAGACTGAACAGAAACTGAAAGTTGTGAGAAAAAGGTCTAGTAGGCTCGCATACTGGCCGTCATTGTCGGGCACACGGGTGGGATCGTGAACAATATGAGTGAGGTCATAAGTAATGGAGAAATCATGACAGAACCTCCCCTGTCATCGGTCTTGTTTGAGTGGGTCAACCGTCCCACGTTGTGAACATCGAAGTCTCCACATACGTGAATTTTAGCCGAAGGATAAGTAGATAGGACTTTGTAAATTTTCTCAGATAGTCTTTTAAAGATAGTAACTCCGCTGTTGTGGGGGCGACAGAGAGTAAATATAAATGCAGTAGTGTGAGCTAGTGCAACCCGTAAGCACATATAGGGTAAGTTAGAATCTTTTCTGGAGATATCCCTACCACATGGAAAGCCATCTTCAATATAGGTATATACTCCATGCCCATAGTGATCTTGGGGATCAGATTTAGAAGATAAGTTAGAGTATCCTTTAATTACGAACTCATTTAGGGAAATAGTCTTCCCAATGCCAGTTTCGCTTAAAAATAAAAGGTCAGGTTTAGTCTCCTGTAATTGGGTTTCAACCACTGGAAGGTTAGAACGTAGACCCCTGATGTTGGTGAAGGAGACATGGTAGTGGGGGTCTGCGTTGGAAGTTGGAGATCCGGGTTTAATCGAGTATTTTTTCGTGAAACTTATCATGATGGAATTTTGGAATTTGTGGACTAGGTCGCCAGACTTGCTTAGAGCAGAACAGCGAGAGGAAACTAAGAGAGAAAAAGAAACGAAGATTTATTTTTGTTTTGTAGAACATGATAAGGTAAAGCCGTAACAATTACCCACTAATATGGCATGGAGAGGCCCCACACGAAGCTACTGCATGGTTCAGAATCCATTCACCAAATGGCAATACAGCAGCCCCAGTACTTTGCGCCGGCTGATAGAAGACTTCCTTAGTGGTTAATCCAAGATTCGGTTCCCTGATTATCAGGCTAATAACGTCAGCCCAGATAAAACGTTTCCCTCCAGCACCCTTACTAGTGACATGGCTACAAGGATTGAAATAGAAACAGAAAACTTCATATTTAGTCATATTTTAAACTAGAGGAATTGGAACTCAGCCCGCACTTTTAGTTTTCCTTGTCAGAGTTTCATTTTTGCCTATTTAGTCATTTTTGCCATTTTTACCGGTACCATTTATACGGGTGCGATTTTTGCCGTACTATTTTATCCTGTACTTTTTTTACCGGTGTCATTTATTTTTACCTAAATTCATAATAAATACTAAATCTACGTAAATTAAATAACATATTAAAACTATTTTACAACCGGGCAACGCCGGGCGCCGCTACAAGTTCCTAAATAAAACTTACTCCAACGGGAAAACCCACAAATGCACTCAACATCTTATAGCGATGCGTGGGCAGTAGTGACAAATATACAAGGTTAAAAGTGTTAAACTGGGATTTATAGTCAAAACAAAATTATATAGTTCCTATGCTGTTTAAAAACATTTATTGTCTTAACATTATTTACATAACTTTCTATGTTTTTCTCTTTCTTTTTTTCCCTCTTTTTTTTTCATAAATATGTTTTACATGGTTATTATGATGGTTAAATACCAACATCGCCTATTCGTACATTAAGCGTAATAACATTTGTGAATTTTCTTCTTCTTGGGCCTTCATCCTACTGAAAGTATTTGGGCGGTCTATTTGTTCAGATTTAACGTGTTCTTATCTGATAACGGTCCTTGAAAAACATTTGGCACAAGATTATGAATATCTTAAAATAAAATACCGATCTTTATCATTTATATATTCCTATAAAGAAAACGTGATCCGTTGGGTCAGACATTAAGAAAGAACAATCGAGTGTGCAAATATAACTATACAAAGAGAAAATCCAAAATTAATCCCCTTGTGGTCGATATCTCTCCTTTTCTCTTTAATTTTTTTTTATTCAACTCGGAGTTAATTTGTACTACAGCTTGTGGTGATATTCCTTTTTTCTTAGAATTTGCTATTTTTTAAAAATTACTGTCACCATTTATCAATGTCCGAAGTACACGCAGTAATTAGTGTTTGCGGTCGATGAGCCAGCATCAGCATGATTGGTAGTTGTGGAAAATAAGTAGAACAGGATGAATCAACAAGAAGAATTAACAAGAAGTTAACTAACAGGATGAATTAAGAATAAGTTGTTTACATTGGACTTGAAAACGAACATTTTGTAGTTATCTGGAAAGCCGCCCTGCACTATAAGTTGGATAATGCTATGGGAGAAAATATGATTATGGAATTAAAACCACCTATCTTAGAGGGAGAAACTAGCTTCAAAAACACCTGTCTAAGAGGGTGAAACTAGCTTCAAAGAACCTGTTTAAGAGTAAAACTAACTTCAAACACCTGAGAGGAAAACTAGCTTTACATACACCTGTCTGAGGGAGAAACTAGCTTTAATACCACCTGTCTTAAAGGAAAAACTAGCTTTACAAGCACCTTTGTAAGAGGGAGAAACAAACTTTTAAAACACTTCTGTAAGAGGGAGAAACTAGCGTTAAAACCACCTGCTCACGTGTAGCAACAGCAATCAATGCACGAGTTGTGCAAGCGAATTGTGTTTTTGTAAAGATATAGGATTTAGTGTGAATAATTTTCTAGCATTGTAGAGAGAGCCCACTTACTTTTCAGTAGTCATTGATACATTTCGAATATATTTCTTTTAACAGGAATAAAATAAGCTTTCTCTGGTCGCGATATTTTGCTAGACTATCTAACAAACAGCGTATAACACGCTGAAACACGAAAGTGGAAGACGTCTTATAAGAATGATCACCAACACATAAACAGCATTAATCAACCTTTACTCCCCCCAAAAGAAACGATGAATACTTTGAAAATGATATAAAGATTACAGAGCCGATGCGACACTACCATTTCCTAAAACAGATGAGGTAATTCTTTTGAAAAATGATGAAAATACAATATCTATTACTTCGTACACAAAAAAGAAGAAGAAATGTCTGAGATGGTCTAATGATAGATCCTGCATCTAATATATTCCCCCCTCTCCCTTAACAGAAGGACTTCATACTTGGAGGCATTGTATGTTTTGATAAAAGAACAAATACTACCCTCTCAAACTGAGAATTGAAAAAATTAGTTAGAAATAGCACCGTATATTGAATTGAGCATTAATCTGTATATACTCCTACAATTCGTTTTTCTTTTGCGTGTATTGATATTAATATTAAAAACCCTATTTTCTATTTATTTAAAAAGAAAATACAATTTTCTTATATATGGGTTGTGGAATTGCATTCACTAGCAAAAGATCTAGCTAATTTGTATATTCTTTTAAACATTCATTTTAATTAATTCCTTATTAGATTTTTCGGTTTTCTTATGGGATGATCATCTTTAGTTAGTCTGTGTATATTTTCCTACGCAATAAATCTGTCAATATTCAGTGTACAGACTCGAAATTTGATATACAGGGTACTGGGATTTGGGAAAAAAACTTTGTAATCGGTTTTCGGCCAGGAATTTGGCTGTTAAGGGGTCAAAGTTCAACGATTTGACCTTTGAGAACTCTACCAAACCCATCCGACAATTTTGGGTCCAAATAGTTGGAATTTTTTATATAGGTTCCTTGGACATGGATCTAACTTAATAACTTGATTTGAATCCAAAACAATATATATTAAGGGGCATAATAGGGGTCAAATTTAAAAAAAAATGACCGCTTCTTTTTTTTTGTTCAACATGCACCTCCAAACCCCCGGGCAACGCCGGTTCGAAATGCTAGTAATGACTAATTATGTACTTCCAACGTCAGAGAAATGGATACGACATCCCCATTAATCGTTGTCTTCGGCTCCCACCCATGTCCTAGTATCGGGTTCTGTTTTTTGTCAGTCTTCGTTATCAATATTCACGAAGTGTATTATTTTGAAGGTTTAATATATGGTGGAGCATTCGCCGAGCATGTTCACAGGAAAGAGTACAGTAAGCATGAGGGTGTTGACTCCGCCCTTACCTTCATCTTATCTCTTCATTTTCCCGCCTCTATTAATAATTTATATAAATAAAACAAGAAGTCTCCATCGAAAGATTTGCTAATCTCATGCGATATAACAGTTAGTACATCTGCTGTAGATCTAGCAAAACGGAAACCGTATTGAATGTCACTGAGGAGGTAATTTTTGCTGAGGTGGTTGACTACTTCTCTATTTAACATAGAATATAGCAACTTACTCATGATTCACAGGATACTGATTCGTCTATATTGAGAAGGAAATGACCAATCACATGAATTTTCAAATACGGGACATACTGATGAGGTTTTCCGGGGTGTTGGGAAGCAATTCTCCTTAAGACAACAATTAAACAGCTTTGTACGTAACGGAGTTAGTTCTGCTTCAAGCTGTTTCAGCACTATAATTGGGATGCCATCAGGGTCCGTTGCTTTACTAGAATCAAGGTTTTTAATTAGCTTGTCAACATCACGCACCTATATTTGTGTGTCACTTAGCGTGTTTACAGACACAGAAAGAAATATGGGGGTTGGCGGCCCTGATGGCATAAGGGGAGAATAAGCTGCAAATTAGCTAAGCGTTTGGCTTTGGCCGATGCTGACGAGATTACCTATGGTCCATTGATAATGGTTGCGATTCACCAACCCGTTGCTTAACTACTTTGGACTTGAGAACCAACCGGTTGCTTAACTACTTTGGACTGAGCATAGAACTCCCTCCCCTTCTTTATTACTCCTTTAAAGTGATTGCTGGCAATCTGGAAGGCGGCTTTAATCTCAGTACATCTATAACGTTTGAAGCAATGGAAATAGTGATTTTTGTGCCCAATGGCAGTAGCTCAATCTGGGTAGAACCACAGATTTCTGTTACGTTTTTGCTGGAATATTTTGGAGAGTATGAAGCAGGCTATACTAACAACTAATCATTCCGTCAGGTTTGATACTATAGGGTACACGTTCTTTTTTTATTTCAACTGAGACAGCCGAGTGGTCGGAAGATCCCAGTGGAAACAGAACGGAGGGTGCAAATATATCGCGCGGTATGGAAAAGTGGTAGAGGTTTAGGCTTCTTTCCATTGCGTTTCGATTTCGAATCTCGCTAGATTCAGCCAATCTGATGAGTCGTAGACGACGAAACACGTGTCAGTGAATTAATTCACTATTAAAAAACAATAATATATATGTATGTATATATATATATATATATATATATATATATATATATATATATATAGAGAGAGAGAGAGAGAGGGAGAGAGAGTCACATTGGTCCGGGTAAGGAACCCGACAAGATATATATATATATATATATATATATGTGTGTGTGTGTGTGTGTGTGTGTGTGTGTGTGTGTGTGTGTGTGACCTTGTCGATGTGTGTGCGAATAATCTTTACACACACCTCTCTGAATATCTAGTCTACAGAGTTGAGATTTATATATATATAGGGTAATTGGACAGTAGTGAACTTCTGATTTGGTTTTCAGCCGGCAAAAATTGTTGCAAAGGAGTCAAAATTGAAAACAAATAAGTTTACCTCGGCAGAGTAAGTCGAATAAAACATTAAACATGCATAGCACAAAGAAGCAAGTTTCAACATTCTCTATGTATCTAGCGGCGGCTTAAACAGCAACGATGATGAAGAAATAAATAACAACTGCAGCTGGAGCGCCAAACGTTCTAATTCGATTCTAGCGTTTAGTGCCACAAAACATACATTTTTTTACTAACTTTAAAAAATATTACTATATATTAGATAGTAATAACTAGCGCTGTGACAACAGAATATCCTTTTTATGGTTTTGACTTTCAAGAATATATCCGACACAGTAAGACAGAGTCCATCAACCGAGGACAACATCAGTCTATATAAAAACATATAAGATATTAATGGATATGTACTCAAGAGTCAAAACAATGAAACAAATATGCTGTTGTCACAGTCTTAGCAATAATAAATAAGAAATCCGCACGAATTGAATTTTAATATTTATGCGTATTTTACAACCGGGCAACGCCACAGGACCTGCTAGTACCTAATAAAATAGCAATTGTTTATAATATAAAGCATTTAAAATGTATAATATGAATTAAAACGGTTTGTTCATGTTTGAGTGTGTATGTGTTCATGTGCGTGTGCGCATGCGCGTATACAAAACGTTCTAAATTCTTGAAGAAAGTATTTCCCTCGGGCTGGAAGATGGAGATGATTGGCCGACACCCGGGCTTTGCCAGAGAACAAAGGCGAATAAAGATAAACTTCTATAACTTAAAAGATAAACATCGCTTGGATTTGTCATAAATAAAAGTTATCACGTTGACGTCTCGAGACTAACAAAAATAAAAACAAGCCTTTTATTCTCTTTTCCTATTCGTGGCTCTAAGCAACATTTGTCGATGTAGCTCAATCTACAGAGTCGGACAGTAACTGTCTCTAATTTATGTGACTTATTGTAACATTAAATTTATATTTAAAATATATGTACACCCCCCCACATATATATATATATATATATATGTATATATATATATATATATATATATATATATATATATATATATATATATATATGTTATTCATTTACTTGAAATATACTCGGTTTGTTTTTATCAATCATAATGGATTAAAAAATCTTCCATGAGTATTTTTTATAATGAAATAATTTTAAAATATGCAGCAATAACATAATTTTGTAGTCTTGTTAGTCGCAATACAAAACAATATTGTAATGGATAACATTTTGATATTTGAAAGTTATTCTATCTCTATCTCTACTATTATATAAAAGTATTTAATATATTGTATTAAATGTCCAATTTATCTTCGTTTGCCTTGGTTGGGTACGGTAAGTGAAACATTTGCCAAACAAATAAGTTCAGCAGTTTATGGATGTTATTTTGCTGCCAATGTGCGTGCTGTGTTCTCTACGAGAACTTTATTACCATCTTCTCGAAAAGACGTTCTACCTCCACCCCCCACCACCACCACCACCATAATAGTAACGTTATTTACAATTTTGAATGTGGTTACGGTGCCAACTACTTGGGTCGAACAACATTAAGATTGGATGGATGAATCCAATAACATGTACCCAGTAAAATTAGGAATGGAACCTACCGGGCAGCTGACGTTGTTACTAACACATACGGGTCCTCAATTACTGATCATTTACTTAAACACCCGTCTTGTGCAACGAACTTTAGCATGAAATCTTTTTCTATTCTTAGTCGTGCTCATTCCTTATATCACCTTACGATCTTGAAGACTATTCACGTTCGACTTAGAAAACATTCTCTTTGCAAGCAAAGGGAATGCTTCCTGGGTTTGCACGTCATTAATCTCTAGGGTATTCGACCATAACGTTGTTTTATTTTAATCGTTTTCCCACTTTTTTCTCCCCGTAAATTGAATAAAACGCAATTTTAATCACTTTTTTATTCTTTGTTTTAAAAATTCCCTCGATACAGCTTTGAGAAGCCAGTGGCGAAACCGGTCAGCTGGCTGCCCATTTCTCTTTCTTTCCTCGCCTGTTCCCACTCCCCCCCCCTTTTGGAGAGAAGATTAAAACAATATATATATATATATATATATATATATATATATATATATATATATATATATATATATAAATGTATTTTTAATCGTGAATCATAAAAGTCTTCCTTTCCTAATTGTAATATTATATAAAAGGTACTTTTTGCATGTGAGTTCCTTCCTCATAGGTTTCGAAACGGCTGAGCCTATCTATTACAAATTTCACACAAAGGTTATTTATATGTCTGGCAGTGTTCTTAGATTTTTTTTTGCTTTACAGAAATTCACCTGAGAATATCGAAAATCGAAAAAGTCCAATCTTAAAAATAGTCTGTCTTCTCTTAGAGATAAAAAATAATTTTTACAAGGGAATAGTTTACGTTACACCGGAATAACCTTGGCTAGTGTAACGCAAAATATTCCCCCGTAAAATTTTTTTTCTATAAGAAAATAAATAGGTTATAAGGTCGTCAAGCCTTAATATCTTTTGTGAAGTGATTTTTCCTCCACATGTTCTAGTGGGTTTTTTTCATAGTGGACACGCTGTTTAATCGTTTATACTTTGGCAATATTTTTTTCTTCAATACTTGTTTTGTCCTGTTTTAAATTCAACAGCTTTTGACACTCTTCTGCAACGTTTTGTAAAGATATCTCAGTGTCTAGATTCATGAATGATTATATCCTTGAAGGAATCCATTTATCTTGAGCAAGACGTATTATATAGCCGAATATTTTTTTTTTTTACTGATATTCCCCCCTTATAAAGCATATCGCCACTACTATTTGGGGCCATGTCTAGGAAAGATTAACAAGATATTTGTTTATGTTACATTTAAACTTCTGCATATCAGCACAGCCAGGGAAGCTGGCAGAAGGAAGGGAATTCCAAAGTCTAACTGTTCGAATTCCAAAGTCTAACTATTAGAATAGAAAGTTTTCTGGCATTTAGGGAAAACAACAATGAAGGGGTGAGATCTTATTGCGAAACTGGTTTGTCGGGGATATGTACGTCGAGGGGGTACAAGAGAAACAAGTTCATCAGAACACATTCAATTAAAATATTTCTAAAACAGGCAGAGTGGTGCAACATTGCGGCGATGACACAGAGGCTGGAGCTTAGTTGATAAAGTGGGACCGATTAGAGTGACAACTATTTTTGGACTCTATTTAAGAGGGAGAGACTAGTTGTAGATGCACCAGCCCAGATGTGGCAACAATACTCCATGCATGGGTGAATGGTGGTCTTGTAAAGGTACAGGATACTCTAAGGTGTTAGTAGTCTTCTAGCTCATGTTAGAACGAGGAGTTTGAAGGTAGAATTCTCAGGTAGGGTGTTTTTTGTCGTGGATATAGGGAGTTGGAGAGGCGTCTTGTAATTTTTAAAGGAGAGCAGCTTAGTTTTTCTAGCATTAAATGTTACCATCCATTTCAGGCCCTTTTCCCAATATAGTCTGGGGGTCATTTTCTAACGATTCTGCCATTGTCTTAGATTTATGTACATCTGTTCTCTCCTCATGCATATTATAGAGCGTTGTATCATCAGCAAATATACCCATCTCGGACACAATATTATCGGGGAGGTCGTTTATAAATATCAGGAATAATAATAATTTAATATATATTGCATATATATGAGATTTTTACTCTGTGAAAAAGATATAACCTCATCTTAAAACAATGTTTAGTATTTGAGGGAAGTTCCAAACTTAAAGCCTTGTATTTTACAACTTAAAACGTTAAAGAGTCACGAAAAAGGGGAGTTGCACCATCCAGGATTTATTTTCTTTATAGTTATTATCATTTTTAATGAATTTTTTACTAGCTATGAATAATGGCTGAGCACGACCGTTCGCAGCGTGCTTTGTCAAACGAGTGCCGTTCCAAAACTGAAGCCTCCTATCTCGTAACTCAAAAAGTTGAAGTTCTACAGCGACAGGAATGGAACTATAGAAACGAGCAACCTTTTATGCTTAAGTTTTTTTACTACATAGTCACCATCATTCTCAATGCGCTTTTGCCAAGAATTCGCTTACCCATCTGTGGTTTTTACGCACATCAATGACAGGCGTTACATTTTTAGATTCTCACGCTGTCAATCTCTGCAACCGAGAAAGGAAATTTTCAGGTCATATATGCATGAATTAAGTCATCATAACAATGCGATTTACAATCCCCTTTGATCAATTAAGGCGGAAAAATAGAAGGCGTATTTATACGTATACGCAATATTTTTTTTTTGTATTTCATCAAGAGTTTGAGTAACGATTGGGTAAGTAACACATATCAAAGCACTTTCCTTCAGCTAAAGTATTTTGTTAGGCAGTTAGCAGTAATTGGTAAGACGGCGAATCTAGAGCAGTACCTTTGACAAAATATCTGTGTATCCTTTACGCGTTGTTCTTGTTGTTTCTGTTTTTTGGTTGTGTTTTACGGCATATCAACCTGTTTCAGGTTATTTAATGCCGAATCCAGTGATTTTGAAGAACAATTTTTTTAATAGAGTATATACACACACACACACGAGCGCGCGCGCACACACACACACACATATATATATATATATATATATATATATATATATATATATATATATATATATATATATATATTAAGTTGGTTTCTATTTAACCCATAGTTGGGACCCTAACAGGTACTACCAGTCCGGGTCAGAGTGGACCTGGGAGCAATGGCAATTAAAGAGTCGCTCCACACTCCTCAAAGCCCGCAAGCTAAGGCCTCACCATCGGATATAGTTTAAGGTCATATCCAGGACCAGTTGTTTCTGTGGAGATCCTTAACAACCGGATACTTTCGTAAAAAAAAAACGTGTTAACTTCGACGAAGATCATCCTGTGAATGGAAGATACATTGCTGCAGTTTTAGGGAAATTGGAAATCTATACATATAAAAGGAAAAATGTGTTTGTGTCTTTGTATGTGTCGCAAAAACTTCTGAAAGACGCGTCGAAACGTGACACGACAATCTCCTATGCGACAAATATTGAAACATTGGCCAAAACATTAATGTCTTTACCCTCAACTCGCCAATTTTCTACAAGGAAGGGCCGTCTTTTCCGCCGAAATCTTTGCAAGCCATCGTCTTCTCTCGATTGACTACGCTTAATTTCGAAGTTCGTGACTTCCGGTTTTGCTATAGACGCAGCGGCAAAGACATCACGTTTTTGTTCACCTTCTTTTCCTCCGCGTTACGGGTTCGAGCCTTCCTGCCTACTAGTACTTTTTTTAAACACAATTCGGGCTGCCTACGTTTTTTTCCGGGCTTCTTGACGGAACACACCAGGGCAAGGCCGGGTACCGCCGCTAGTATATCTATAAAAGTTCCTCACATTCATGTGATCAGCCATCGAAAGATTCAAATAGCATTGCTTAGAGATATAAAATGCTGCTGTGTCGTTCGTCGCGTGGGTAAAAAAGGGCACTTTCTGCAAACACATACCTAATTTGTACAAGACCATGGATGATATCTGGGCCTTTACAAATAACTGAAGGAAAGGGGTTAAGATAAGCCTAGAATTCTAGAGCTTATTAAAACAGACCGAGTATTGATTGATTTTTCATGAATTAATGCTCAAGACAAGGCATAAAAAAACTTGATATAAACGTTTGAAAAATGTGAGTTCAAGATGAAATAATAGCTCATGTTTAGTGTTAGATTGACATATTCAGCAATATCCACCGTATATGATGACTAAGAAGCAATCATCTGTACTTTGCTATTTTTAACACAAGTCTGCTTTTATTTACGGACACTTAGTGTGATCTAACACGTTCTATTTAGACATGCAACTCATCCGAAAATCAACTTTTTGTTTCCAATCGTAATGCATAACATATTTCAATTTCGCTAAAACAACAAACTTACCGATCAGCATCGTCTGACACAAAGTTGTTAAATAAGGTTACACTCGAAATATTGAAAATTAGTTTTACATTTTCGGACTAGACAGCATTTTATTTTGTAGTCAACCGCAATCCGTCCCTACAATTCTAGCTTTTGATACGTGGTACACGGTGCCTCTGATCTGCCAATGCTTGTTTGGTGGACAGGGAATGTTTTATACGGCATAAGCAGTCACCACTTAAACGTATGCTTTATTGGAGCTGGCTCAGTTAGAATGTTCTTTCTGTCTTGGGTTATATTTTTTTAGGTTTCAGAAACTCATGAGGAGAGAGAGAGAGAGAGAGAGAGAGAGAGAGAGAGGTAGCGTAGGACATAGAAAGATTGCGATGAGAAGGTACTACCGGGAGCCGTCAGTTTTAACTGACAGAACAATGCGAGAAATGTATATCAGAAAAAAGTTCATGAACCCTCATCAATCATTTTCTCATAACTGCGAACGTTATATATATATATATATATATATATATATATATATATATATATATATATATATATATATACATATATATATATATATATATACACATATATATATATATATACATATATATACAGAAAGAGACAGAGAGAAAATGAGAGAGGGGGTCTAAAAAGTATATATGGGTCTTTATATAGATACTTTTCGATATAAAAAGCTCAACATGCAGTTGGAGCTTGGAGCAAGAAAAATATATTAACAAAAGAATATATACTAATGAATATATATTTCTTGATCAATTTGAAATGTATGATTACAATACAGTGTGTAGGGGGTGGGAAAGCTTTTTATGCCAGGAATTTCGAAGCCTAATGCTTCTCATCAAAAAGACTAGTTACTGGTAACAAGATATGAGCGTGACGTCTAGCAATACGTATATTAAGATATTTTTTATAGGGGATATGAAGTAGAGGGTGACAGAGGGTTATCCAGCGGATTATTAGATAATTATGCCACTTTAAGTATGTCGGAGTGGGATTTTAAAAGGATTTGGCGGCAGCTGTATGGAGTACGTTTTTAGAAGTAGGCATCATAAGATATGAAAGTTAATTGATTAAGTAATTCATTCATTAGAATAGGAGTTATAAGAGTTAATTATGGTAAGCTCCGCAATTTAAAACAAAGAATAAAAGATAAAGAAAAAAGTATAATACAAAATAAAAATAAGGGTGTGAAAAAATTGAAAGAAAAATAGAAAATAAAAGTAAATAAAAAATGAATTGAAATAGAAAAAAAGAATACATTTTGCAGACCAGAAGCAAAATGGGTTGATTGATAGTGTTAAAATGGTGCGATTTGGTAAAGAGATAATCGGACAAAATCGGGTTGGATATAGACTTTGTAGCCTCGTAAGAGATGTCCTTTTCGCTTCGCTACAACCTCTATCCCATATAATAAATGTTGCGAGTTTGTCTCTGCTTTATCGTTATTTTCATGGAAAGTGTTCGATTGAGCTTCAATCTATGATCCCCCCTTGCCAAACTTTCACAAGAAACACTCGTCTACCTTAAAACACTATCAATAATTCCCCCTCCCTCACTCTTTATCTGTGCCTAAACTTAAACATAGATTCCATGAACAAAGCTTTTTTCTTAGAACTGCACGCCTGTGGAACTGTCTTCTGTTTTCCTGGTTTCCAACTGATTACAATATGGTTGTCTTCAAGTCCAATGTAAACAAGTTCTTGATGAGCCGTTCGACTTAATTTAACAAATTTACAGAATTTCCATTATTATCGATTATTATATTGTCCAATTGACTACTGTACACTCTTAACTCTTATCCTCGAGTGGTCTCTTGGTCTTGCTCAGTGGTTATGCCTGTGTAAAAAATATAGTAAAGTCAAACGATACATTATAGCAATAATCATAATAGCAAGAATAGTATTATTAATAAAAAGTAGGGAACAGCTATAGTAATATAATTAACTATAATAAAAAATAATAAAATAATAATACTAATAAATACCGAGACTTGATAAGTGGTAACGCCTATGTAAAAAAAAGTAATACAAAAAAATAAAAACAAACGCAATTAAAAACATTGCTGTTTTCTGGCCAATCAATGGATGTACATACATTAAATTGTTTGCCAAAAAATAAGTGCTGTCTCTTTGCTCAACTGTCTGCTCGATATAAGTTATTAAATTAAAACACTATCCCTGTTTATGTCTTTGCTGCGTTATTTTTCTATTGTGTAACGGTTTCTAAGATAAATAATTAGGAAAAGAAATGAAATAATAGTAAATTCGTTTGAATTAGAAAGTTACCATTTTCATTGCCCCGCATAATACTGTGCTTTGCATTGATTTTTCCCGCGTATTCCCACAATGATGAGCTAACTGGAGGGGCTACGTGAAGTTTCTTCTCCAGTACAAATTGTACTGAAAGTTTTACTATGCTAATGCCAATTCTTCCTCTTCATCCTAACTATCTGTTTAACAGGTGACTATCAAGACATGTTCTTACGTCATGGTGATAGTGGGGAAGTGCTCCATCCTGCTCGAGTGCCATTCTTCATTCCCAAACATCCCTCTATATATATCCTAGTGGGGGATGTCCTTTTCTCTTCCCTGCAACCTCTCTCCCACAGAAGAGACGTTGCGAGACTGTCGTTGTTTTATCGTTATTTCCATGAGAAGTGTTCGTCTGAGCTCCAATTTCTGGTCCCTCTCGCAAATCTTTCACGAAAAACATCCGTCTAGCTGAAACAACTGTCAGTAATTTTCCCCACTCTTTATCTGTGCCTAAATCAAAACGTAGATTCCATGAACAAAACTTCTTCTTAGAAGTGCACGCCTATGGAACTCTCTTCCGTTTGCCCGTTTCCCACCTTACTACAACTTGGATGTCTTCAAGTCCAACATAAACAAATTCTTTAAGTAAGACACTTTATCAAATCTCCATTACTAGCGATTTCTACGATATTGTCCTATTGATTACTGTACACGCAATAACACTTATCGTCGAGTGGCCCCGGGCCTTGATAAGTGGTGACTTCCTGCTAAATATATATATATATATATATATATATAAATGTATGTGTGTGTGTGTGATGTGTGTGTGCGCTTGTGCGTGCGCGCATGTGTGGGTACGCACGAGGATTTGTATATTTTTTCAACATGAGTTCAACGTACTTCTATGTACACGCACTCTAATATATTGCCTACTGGTACGGCTTATGGAATGATTGGTAAAACATCAACACAGTTATATGTCTTTGATTAAGTTAAGATTAAAATAAATTGTTTCCAGTGATTCTTATTTATCGGCATAACACAACCCAAAAATGCTGATATGCCGTTAAATGTAAAAGACACAGAAAACGGAATCTTCGGCATTTGGTTTCTTTGGCGGCGCACGTTTCAGAACTCATTAGCCATCACTTACGACCTCGACACATTTTAGGAGTTGTGGGATCCGACTAACGTACTCTTTGAACTTATCCCCATTCGGCTTGGCGCGATACCTATCAACACCATCTTGTCTCGCGGCCGTGCCAACCATTTCAACGTATTAAAAGAGTTAATCGTTTCCAACGGGAAATATTCCCTTTCAGATCTAATACACCCGATGTCTGAAAGGTGTCGAAAGGAAAAGAAAATATTTCCGCTGTCAAATTATGCCAGGAATTTAGTACGAATAAAAGACGTAGTCAGAATAAATATTTGCATTGACCTTATTCCTATGAATTTTATTTCGCAAATTATAGCTGTATATATATCTAGTTATCTATAATATATATAGATATATATATATATATATATATAAGATATATACATATAGTTATATATATATATACATATATATATATATATATATATATATATATATATATATATATATATATATATATGTATATGCATGCTAGTGATGGGACGATTTCAATATTTTTGTCGATTCCGATACAATTATCGATTCCGTACTAAATTCCCAATTTCGATACGATTACTGATTCCGAGTCTTTATAAATCTCTAAATATTTTAATATAAAGTTGTTTTTTTAATTAATTAGCGTAAAAACACGTTAAATCTGCAGCTATTTTTCTCAAACGCAAAAAAAACACACACACATGTGGTTTAAAATCAATAAATATTAGCATTTTATCAAGCAGTGGATGTTGCTTTAAACAGCATCAAATTAAAAAGTATAACTAAAAGAATCGTTTTTGGCATCTGAAAATAGGCACACATTTTTACAATTCCGATAACCTCAAAATTCGTATACTTTTTTTTACATTGGGGTCATCACTTATCAAGGCCTGAAGGCCAATCAGGGATAAGGGTTATTGCGTGTACAGTAATCAATGAGATAGTATTGTAGTAATCATTAGTATTGGGGGTTTTGATAGAGTGTCTTACTTAAGGGGGCGGTTTGTCAGGAATTTGTTTATGTTGGACTTGAAGACGTCCAAGTTGTAGTCAGGTGGGAAACAGGCAAGCGGCAGAGAGTTCCACTGGTGTGCAGTTCTAAGAAAGAAGCTTTGCTCATGGAATCTACGTTTGGATTTAGGCACAGATAAAGAGTGGGGAAATTTATTGACAGTAGTTTCAGCTAGTCGGGTGTTTCTCTTGAAAGATTGGCGAGTGGGACGAGGGAATGGAGCTCAGACGAGCACCTGCCATGGAAATAACGATAAAACAAAGACAGGCTTGCAACGTCTCTTCTGTGGGAAAGAGGTTGCAGGGAATAGAAAAGGGCATCCCCCACTAAACCACGAAGTCTATTTTGTACTCTGTCAAGGCAGGATAGGCTGTTTTTAGCAGCTTCTGCCCAGATGTGGCAGCAATACTGCTTCAGTTCCCCATTTCGATTTGTAGGGAGACCAGACGTTGCCCCGATTGCATGATGATAAACGAATATTTCACACTCCTGTATTTTTATTTTCATGGAAATCCGTGAAATCGCCCGGGAGGAGGTTTCACATACCTTCATGCAGTAACTTAGTCCAAAATATATTTTATTTCGCATTGCACTCTAAGGAACCTAGGGTTTCTTCTATAAAATTCTTTTATATAAACTTCTTTCCAGTAAACGAAAAAAAAAAAAACAGAAATAAAATAAATATACGTGCGGGATTTGAACCTACAGATCACGTCATGCAAAAAAAAAAAAAAAAAAAAAAAAAAAAAAAAAAGACCTAAATTTTCAACTGTTATAAATTTTTTTTGCAGTTAATGAAAAAAAAAAAAAAAACTACCGGTGGAGATTGAGCCTACAGATTGTAAAAATAAAACAAAACACAACAAAAGGAAACACGTTATAAACTTAACCACAGCAGAATTCTCACGACCCGTTGTTCTATCATTATTGCTAAGCGACGACATGGAAAAAAAGGCTTTACCAATGATAGATGAATTAAGATAACAATTTCGATTATCAGCAATTATCGGGGTTTATTTATTCTAAGACAAAACTCAACTACATTCTGTAAATTATAAAGAAAATCTGTTCAGCCGTTTCGGAGTCTATGAGGAACGAACTCACAAACAAAGTATGTATATATACATATATATATATATATATATATATAAATCAAAACGTGGATTCCATGAACAAAGCTTCTTTCTTAGAACTGCACGCCTGTGGAACTCTGTTCCGTCTGCCTGCTTCCCACCTGACTACAACTTGGATGTGTTCAAGTCCAAGATTAACAAATTCCTAATGAACCGCCCCCTTAAGTAAACACTTCATCAAATCTCCACACTAACGTAATGTACGTACTTGCAATAACCCTTATCCCTGAGTGGCTTCCGGGCCTTGATAAGTGGTGACCACTGTGTAAATATATATATATATATATATATACACACACACACACACACATATATATATGTATATATATATGAATATATGTATTAGTATAATTTCTTTGTATATTTATTTGATGATATGTAGGTATATAAATAGTCCTGTGAAGAAAAGCTTTTCTTAAAAGGACAACATTTTGGACGGTACCTCGTGTGTTCCTCAGTTTATTTTATATATCTATCTAATATATCTATCTATCTATCTATCTATCTATCAATCTATCTACCCTCTCTCTCTCTCTCTCTCTCTCTATATATATATATATATATATATATATATATATATATATAATCGTTTTTTGCAATACATGTATATCTACTGCAAGTATGTTAATCTACATATGCACAAAAGTACACATACAAACATGTATATATATATATATATATATATATATATATATATATATATATATATATATACATGCATGTGGAAATATGTTTCTTCAATTATGTTTCATCTTTAATTTATACCAATACTTAAATTTATGAAACTCGATGTAATTACAGAGCATATATCAAATAAATAGCAAAGGTCTATATTCCAAATTTCAAGATATTGGCCATCTTACCGTTTATTCTTTTAAGTAAGTTAACAAACACAATTCTGGACGACCTGTTTCGTAGTGTAGCATCATTCATTTGATTTGAATATCAATCAATGAATTCATTTCACCTTTAACACATCGGAATAAAAAAGCAATTATCAATTATTAAAAGAAAATAAAGGCATTTACACATGATTACCTAATCCGAAAATTGGGAAAAGTTGCAATTACTATTTTTTCATTTCATCACGTCATCTTTTTTCTAATAATAATTGAATTAATTATTTTGCGCTACGAAACAGGTGCTGCCAAGAATTGTGCATGTCAGGTTACTTAAAAGAATAAACGGTAAGATGGTCAATATTTTGAAATTTGGAATATAGACTTTTGTCATTTAAATGTATATAAACACACACAAATACACAACGGTCCTGGATATGACCTAAAACTATATCCGATGGTGAGGCCCCACCTTGCGGGCCTTGGGGAATGTGGAGCCATTGCTCTCAGGTCCACTCTGACCCGGAGTGGTAGTACCTGTTAGGGTTCCAACTATTGGTTAAATAGAATCCGACTTAAAAAACAAATATACTCCATTAAAAATCGTTCCGCAAAATAACTAGATTCGGCATTAAATAACCTGAAAAAGGTTGATATGCCGTAAAACAAAAACAACCAACCAACCACACACACACACACACACACACACACACACACACACACATACATATATATATATATATATATCCATCTATGCTTGGTGTTTTTAAGTATTTGTGGGTGTGTGTACTAATGTGTGTGATTGTGTATGTGTGTATATTTAGGCACTATACTTTCCCTTAGACATATTTGATTAAATATCACACAAATCCTGTCCGCGTATTGGTACTCTTTCCAGTCTTCTTTTCCAGACAATACGATGTAGCTGTCATAGTCACTGATGACCCGAGTACTTTCGAAACACTCTGAATACATCTTCAGGGAGAATTAATAACGAACTGATTTTAGAATAACTATACAAGCGATTATATAAACGCGGGTCGTTCCAAAAGTACGGACTCTTTTTTTTTTATTAAAGAACAAAAAAACGCTACGAAGACGGGAGTAGAACGATTAAAACGAGTTATCGCTTGTGTTTTAGAATTAATTTTTCTACATAGTCACGACCATTCTCAATGCACATTTACCAGTAATGAACGATTTACACATCTTTAAACCCTGAAGTATGATTTGTAATTACTCTGTCACCACTCTGAACTCGACGAACACATGTCCTAATTGTATTAACAATAGCTGCATCGGCGTCATAAACGGTCAACAGGCGCTGGTGAATATTGGTCAGTTCAATTGCTATTTTTGCAAGGGTGTATTCAAATATGCATCTTTGCTTCTTACGCACGTTTATAACAAGGGTTACTTTCTTAGAGTATTATATCGTCAGTATCTTCTATAGAGAGATTAAATTTTCAGGTGCTAAATGCATAAGTTCAGTGATCATAATACTATACTTTGCAATCCCTTCTGATTTATCTATGCGGAATAAAATATAGTAGTCATTACTTTTGAAAGGAGTATATTTATATTCGTAGATCTAGTCATACCAAGAAAATACCTTTCTAAAATTGAGTTTTTTGTTGATTGAATTTCTTTTTATTTGCGTTTGTATAAAGTGTTTGATGCTTTCTAAAAAAATATTATGTGCTGCAGATATGCAACAGGGTGCGTGGTAAAATACCAGCAGAACCGCTAGATAGCTGGAGAGTGAAAATATTAGCAGCAGCAGCCGTTAAAGCACGTATGCTAATTAGCAAGTAATCGAGAGCTTAGGTCACAAGAAAAGGAGAGAAAAATTCTCTACGTTGTCAGCAAAGAAGCAAAGTGCCCACCTGTGAAGATGGACGTGTTGCCCCGTGGTGGCGATGAGAGACTTTTAAGCTGATGTCGAGACGGCAGGGTTTTGGTTATCTTATGGCAGAGAAAATGAACAGTAAAAAAAAAAAAAAAATGGATTTTGTTAAATAAAAAAAAAAGAAAAAAGTCGAGTTAGATTTTTATTTATTTCTCTTTCTATGTTACTTTGTGGCAGTGCCGGACAGCACGTTGGCTCGAAAGACTTAAACTGAACGACATAGTTAAAAAAAAAATAACGGCCACGTTATAGATATACTCATTCGTTATCGATTTTTGTATTGCAAGTTGTGTTCATATATGAAACAAATCTTTTACTTTCTTCCCTGAAGATTCGTTTATTTTACTGCAATATCCACGCTCTGATTTTATTATATTGTTATTGAAGATGATGCGGATGTAGTAATGATCAAAAATTTCTTTATATTGTCAATGAATCAGTGATTGTGCATACAGACACATCAATAAACAGGAAATAGTATTTAAATACCCTTAAATCACATATCCTTTATGGAAAAGCACCATCATTAAAGATATGCGGTGTTTCAACATAATAGGGCACAATTGTGTTGAAGAGGCATGCCGAAAATATCGTCAGAGTCCTGGACAATTAAACAGGTAATTCGCGCGATCTGTTTTCGATGGAAAATCTCTTACCTATTCTGGAACCGCAGCTGCTCCCAGAACAAGATTTGATCTTAAAGCTCTCCTGCAATGATCTGGGACTCTCGGTGATATTAACCATTTCGAAACATCAACTGAATGAAAGTCCAAACGAATGAAACTTGATATCCTTTTTTCTTCCCTGCAACCTCTTTCCATAAAAGAGACGTTGCGAGCCTTTCTCGCTATTTTCATATTAATTGCTCGTCTGAACTCCAATCTATGAACCACCCTTGCCAAACTTTCACAAAAAGCCACTCGACTAGCTAAAACCACTATATATGATTTTCCCCACTCTTTATCTGTGCCTTAATTCAATAAACAAAGCTTCTTTCTCAGAACTGTCCGGCTTTAGAACACTGTTCCGCTGGCATACTTCCCTGCTAAATACAAGATGGTTGCCTTCAAATCTAATTTAAACAAGTTCCCGTGAACCTGTCCTTATAAATAATCAAATTCTTATCAATTTACAGAATTTACAATTATTTCACTAGCACCTTCCATTAATTAACCTTTATCCTCGAATTGCCTTCGGGCCTCGATAAGTGGTGACTCGCAAGTAAAAAAAAAGATTAAGTAATAAATAGAAATCTAAATTTGAATATATTTTTTACTTGATCATAGTTTTAATTGTCGTTTTAATATGGTAAATTAAAATTAAAAATATTTCCACTATTAAATTTTGCTTGCTCAGTCATTCAATACGCTTAAATATATTTCAGTTTATGCAAATTTCGTATTTATTATTAGAAAGCTAATTCTCTATTGAATACTATATTGTACCTAATATTTTGTAATGATTTCAAAAGATTTAAGTAAATAATTTTATTGACATCGGTTAGAATCGAAACCAAAACATTTAGCCCTCCAGCTAAGTTCCTTACCGTTTGACCTATTAATAGAAAGATGAGGAAGCTTCAAAATAAAAACACTTGAAGCTATGCGCAAAAGATATAAAAATACGTGGACAAGTTGAAATGAACATTTAGCATTTCAACTTGCCGACATATTTCTGTACGCATTTTTCGCCCAAACAAAGATTTTACTCATTATAAACCATGCTTGGTTTATGGTTACTATTTGCTGTTGATCTGAGTGTTACGTGGCCAGTAGCTTAAGAGTTTATTGGTTAAATATTTACACACACATACTCAGACATACGTATACATATATCTACTGTTTTATTTATTTTTATAAAAGATTTGCCAGAAAAAAACAAAAGAAAACAATTCTCCATTAAAATTATGCTTATGATATTTTCTCATTCACAAACTATATATATATATATATATATATATATATATATATATATATATATATATATATATACTTCAGGATGAAATTATCAAACAATCAACTGGTATGGGAACCTGTGATTATAAGTCTTACAATATATTACAGGTAGTAATATTGTATAAGTAGTATCCCACCTAAATAAGAATTGCTCGATATACAAGACAGAGCAAATAAATCAAATTTTAGTCA
>NC_136504.1:29996833-30084333 GCF_053919585.1 Euprymna scolopes
TTTTATAACTGCAGACAGTAATATTTCATATTTGCGCCATCATCAAGTGTAAGTAAAATTTATCCCTGCTCCTCGGGAAAATCAAACACAGTTCACATAAAATATAATACAAAAACAGATAAAATTTTCTTAAATATTTCCTCAGGTAGACTTCAAACATATTTTGTGAATTTCTTATTTCACAATTATTTCTTGAAAATACAGTTTTTACGTTGATACAATTTATACTACTGACATTAAAATAAAAAAAAAAAACGGCATGAAAATCCGTGTGTGTGCGCGTACAGACAGGTCGACGTCGATACATATCTACAATCTACAATCTACACAGGCGGAGACAGATTCACCTAGGCGGTGTGAAAGTATCATTTATTTACCCTAGTTAAATCCACTCGTCTGAATCTTTACACGTGTCCTTCGGGTTCCGTCTCACTGAACCCGTACGGGCGAGTCAGATAAAGTCACGCCAAACTGACCACAAATAAAAAGGAATATTCATCGATAAAATCAGCATTGTAGATGGCGAGCCTGAACGGGACCCATGACTTGAGAGAACCTGTCAAACGTCGATCAAGACAGTGCGAGATCTGGCCCGATATTGAGAAGGTTGAACGGGAATCCCAACAACCAATTGTGCTTTTGATATGCCTCCATACAAAGGGTCAGTGCTCCTAACTGTCGTTAATTTCTGTAAAATGAGATGATAGAAAACAACAATAATAGAACTTACCTTTAAAGATAACACGCTTTTATTGTTACGGATGGCCAAATAATTTATCCATCTCTCCTGAAGGTCATTGAAGAATAATACGAGACGCCTTTCAAAAAGTAATGCCTCCTGTTTTTATTCCGCCCTAGTGGATCCGCAAGGATTGCAACTTATATTGTTATGATGACTAAACATATGCATTCATGACTTGAAAGTTTCATATCTCTGTTGCAGATATTGATGGTGTTAAACTCTCAAAAAGCAACCAATGTAAATAGCGAATGTTAGAAGAAGAAATGGCATATCGTATTCTTGGCAACGGTGCATTGAGAATGGGGGGAACTGTGTAGAAAACTAAATTCTAGTACTGCCCCCGTCTTCTTTCGTAGCTCTTCAACTTGTTGGGTTAAAAAGATAGGAAGCTTTATTTAATATGACCTTCATATATATATATATATATATATATATATATATATATATATATATATATATATATATATATATATATTATTACATTTTCACCCCAAACAAGGCACATTGCCACTTTGGTGTAGGGGGCTATTATCAGGGGTAACATCTATTGGGGTACTATGTGGGGATTCGGGCAGCAATATGTCTGTTCATGTTACACTTGAACTTCTGCCCGTCAGTACAGTTGGGGACTAGGGACCTGGAATGGAATTCCAAAGTCTAGCGGTTCCGGGGAAGAAACTATTGGAGTCGAAATATCTTTTACATCCAGTGATCTCTACTGTGTGGGGCTGAGATTTAGCTGCCTGTCGGGTTCGTCGAGTTTGTTTACGCCGTGGGGGCACAAGTGCTTGGAGTTCGTCAGAGCATTCTCCATTAAAATACTTGTAGAACAGGCAGCGGGATGCAACCTTTCGTCGATAGTACAGAGGCTGAAGCTTAGATGCCAGTTCAGGGCCTATCAGATTGGCGACTCTCTTTTGAACCTTGTCTTGGAGCGAGAGACTAGTAACAGATGCACCAACCCTAATATGACAGCAATACTCCATTCATGGGCGAATGAGGCCTTATAGAGGTACAGGATACTTTCGGGTGTTAGTACTTTTCTAGCACGGTACAGAGAGCCTACCTTATGTACACAATAAAAATAAATTCTAGTACCGCTCCTGTCTTCGTAGCTCTTCAACTTGTTGAGTTAAAAAGATAGGAAGCTTTACTTTAATATGATCCTTACATATATATATATATATATATATATATATATATATATATATATATATATATAGTGTTTCCTTTTCAGATTAAATATGTTTTTAACTCTTTTCAAAGTGTTTTTTAACATGTTTTATTAACTGTTTGCTCGTATTATAAGCTCTATTTCCTATTGGGGTTTATCGAGCTTTTACATCTGGCTGAGATAATTTTATAAATATTAATTCTTTAATATTTATACTTTAATTTTAATTTAATTTATACTTTAATTTTACCATCTTGGATCATTTTGGTAAATTTAATTGCAATTTTTATTTTATATATATATATATATATATATATATATATATGTGTATGTATATATATATATGTACACACACACACACACACACATATATATATATATATATATATATATATATATGATGATAAGTTCTCCTGGCGATGTAAGCATATGAGGTTCCACCACAATGACTAAGTTACTCGGAAATCCATAGCTAATGATTTTTTTTTTAGTGGTTAACGCTTAGTTTAGAATCAACCACACTTTGTGGTATTACTGCTAACCTTAGTCAGTGCCGATGACTGAAACCGAACAGAGTATACAGTAGACCGCAGAGTTTCCTTCTCCTAGATGCATGTCTTAAAAATACTTGGCGTGCATCTCTTCCAGTGAATTAATGCGCCCCCAGATACCAACGTGGACATTTCTATAATTCGGCGCGGTACATACATCGCCTAACCTTTCGAAATGATCACTCATCTGGTACTGGCTAGAACCGGTATGTCAACGTGACTCTTCCGTATATATATATATATATATATATATATATATATATATATATATATATATATATATATATATATATAAAGTGTATTTCATTGTTAGTTACAATTGTTTCAAGACCATTCGGACAATTCAAACATTATGTCTTTGAAAATTTTTACACGAACAGCCTTTCTTCAATCTTCTTGAATAAAAAAACACTTTAACAATAAAACATTATGGGAAACATTTACCTTATAAGGAAAATAACACAGGAGGAACTATTTAACCTCCAGCGCATCTCTATCGCAAATGGCTGCTCAATTATGAAATATGATAATTTTGTAGCTTACAGTTTAAGTCATCTCTTTTCGGCTTAAAATTTATCGATATATGAACTTTTACTGAATTACATAAACCCAGTAAAATTCGGAATACTACAAATAAGATATATATATATATATATATATATATATATATATATATATATATATATATATATATATGCGTGTATGTATGTATATATATACGCATATATATGTATATATGCATATATATATGTATATATATGCATATGTATATATATGTAAATATATATGTATGTATATATATATATGTATATATATCTATAATATAAAGCGGATGTCTGTGTGTGTGTGTGTGTGTGTGGTCACAAATAGGCTCCTATATGGTTGACTATTAAAAAAAACTGATTACATATAATGATAGACGATGTATCGAGGACCAGGAATGGGTATGTTTGATCTGGTAAAACGGTGGTTCATACAAATTGTGGGGTCTGCGTCCGCGCCTGCCCCCAAAAATATCGAAATGAAAAATGAAAAATAAAATGTTTACAAGGGTTTTTGAAATAGATGTACATAAGAATATTTGATAAGTATGTATCAACTTAAATAGGGATGGTATAATAAAATTGTGGGTCTGCGTTCAAGCCTGTATTCCATAGAATATGGCACAAACTTTAATAAAGACTTTCCATATCTATTTGCGCAAGTATACTTTGATAATTATGTTTCAGTTTTAAGAAATATGGTATAATAAAATTATGGGGTGTTCTTTCGCGCCTGACCTCCATAGAATGTAAAGGTTTTTTAAAAGTGCACAAACAATACCACACCTTAACTTTAATCTAAATTCACGTTAGCTTTTATTCATTTTTTTGAGTTGAATCATATTGTGTCGAATAAATTCACGTCATGAACTCACATTCTTATTAAAGTGAAAGCTTCCCCACCCCAAAGGTCGGAACTTTAGACACTTCTCGACAAAAATTTTGCATAACTCTGTTTTTTCCTTCTCCACTTACACGTTGCACTCTTTCGAAAATAGATAAATAATAAAAAATAAGAACGTTACTTGTTATCGTGTCAAAAGAAGGAAAAAATCCTGCTCACGTGATTACGCGTCTTTTTAAAAACATTTACATAACCTTTTTATTTTTATTTATATATCTGTTTAAGCTTTTTTGTAAGTGTACTAGAAGGAATTAAGTTGATTACAACCCTTTCTGTGTGTTCTTTACATTACAATAGTACACCCCTGAATCCGACGGCGCAATACTACACCGTTTAATACTGTAAAACTGAAACGAAGCTGTTCTGCTTGAAAAGAGCGCCATTTTCTTCTTATTCATATTTATATCGATTCTTTGCTTTAAAAAGCTAAAATTGCTGCTTCGGATTATTTTACTAAAGTAAGTAAAGCTTCATTATTTTTCAAAACTGTTTTGTTTCTTTGTTTTTCGATATTTCGTCGATATTATTTAGTAAGAGCCAACAAACGACTACTCGAAACACTAAATATACAAGAAATAAATGTTACAATAGTCAATAAACGTGCAGTACATGTTTTTTTTTGTTTTGAAATAGTTTTTAATGCTCTTTACTTGAAATAATTTCAGCGAACCGAAATGAAAACGAAATTTGAGGCGATAACTACTTAAATTAATTTTTATATAAACTACACATGCCATAATCGAATATTCCTCAAGTATAAAATAACGGAACACATTAAAATATGTTTATAAATATTTCTTACGTTGACGGAACTCTCTTAAATTGTTAACACAGAATGCTCAGGTGGCCCTCCTTCAAATTGAAAACGAAGCTCTCCATTTCAATGTCGCTGCCATTTTGATTTATTTAAACCAGTTCATGAATTAAAAAAAAAATTACAGCCTACTTTAAAATACAAACCAATGGATTTTTTTTACCATAAAAGTAACTTTTATTGACTCTGGTTACATTTATTTCTTGTATATTTATATTATTATATATATAACATTTTCTCTTTGTAAGAAAACATCATTTTGCTGGTCACTCTTGGAAACAAAGTTGATATAAAAAAATATATATTCGCGAAAATTATATTTGCTTTCATCATATTTTGGTTAGAGTAAAAATTTTTAGTATTAAATCCTATCCCTTTACACCCCCTCCTTTTCATAACCTATCACACTTTCATCAGTCACAGTCCATTTTCTGTAGGCTGTTTTTGAACCCAGTCAATAACGGGTACTTCTGCTAGTATGTATATAAATGTGTGTATATATACATATATATACGTGTATATATATGTATATATGTAAATATATATGTATATCATGTATATATATGTATATATATGTAAATATGTATGTATCTATGCACACACACATATACATATACATATATATATATATATATATATATATATATATTAATGGCGGAGTTAAAGGAACATAATAAGTTACCTTGGATTGGATCTGAAAGCCAACATATTGGGGATAAGGTTTCCTCTCTTGTCGCTTCTCACTTTGAGTCTTTATCCCTCCGTATTGCTTTTTCTATATAATGCGCCTTTCCCTTTTTCGCACGGACGTTTTACCTATCGCTCAGTCAAGAAATTTTGTTTACAAATTTCAATGTTATTGCGGTGCCGTCTATATAGGCAAGATGACCTAGCATCTTTAGGTTAGAATTGCCCAGCATATTTTCCGTTTCGTCCGCACAAAGTTCCACCTATCTATCCTAGAGGCACTTGCCATCAGTTTTAGCCACCCTTACGTTGTGCAAGCAGAGTAACCTTCGGTTACAGTTGGAACTATTTGTGGGGACACATTTCATTTAAGTTTTTTTCTCGTTCCTATCTCTTTTGCATACTAGTATTAGTATTTCTACATAAAAAGTTTCTTTTTCTCCTTTCGGACATTTATCCTTGAAAAGTGATCTGACGAAAAGCGCTTTGGGTTTTATTATATTTTTTGATTCTTTTAATCAGTATATTTATTTTACTCAATTGTATATTTACAATAAATACTTTTCCTGTGTTTTTCTTCAATTCTCCCCTTTTATTTAAATCGTATTTTAATCGATTTACCATCCGATTATGGTTAATCTCTTCTTCATTATTTTATAATCTTGCCATTTCAATATATATATATATATATATATATATATATATATATATATATATGTATGTACTAGCAAAAGTACCCGTTATTGACTGGGTTAAAAAACAGCCCACAGAAAATGGACTCTGATTTATGAAAGTATGATAGGTTATGAAAAGGAAGGGTTGTAAAGAGATACCTTCGCATTTGGGCGTATCAAAACCAAAGCAAAATATGATAAAAGTGAAAATAAAATAAATAAACCCCATAATATATTATGCCATACCTGTTCCCACTGAAACACTTATCACAATATTCTGTGGATCTATATAATAAAAACCTTGTTACACTTTGTGACATATTTCCATTCTATGGAGGTCAGGCGCAAACGAACACCCTATAATTTATATATATATATATATATATATATATATATATATATATATATATATATATATGAAATGAAAATTACAATTGAATTTACCAAAATGATCAAACATGGTAAAATTAAAGTAAATTATAAATATTAAAAAATTAATATTTATAAAATTATCTCAGCCAGATATAAAAGCTCTATAAAACCAAATAGGAAATAGAACTTATAATATGAGCAAACAGTTACAAATTATGTTAAAAAACACTTTGAAATTAGTTAAAAACATATTTAATCTGAAAAGGAAGCACTAGATAAATGGATAGTCCTTAATCTGCGGAGTTTCGAAGAAATACTCTCATTCTAATCAGAGGGTAGGAATTAGCAAAATGCGGGATCGGATTTTGCATGCAGAAGAATTTGATGAAACAACAAGTAAGTGAAAGATCTTACTTGAAAACAAAAAGTTAAGCAGTGGGAATATGGTTAAGAAAAAGGTGATTACACATGAATGGATAGTCTGGTGGAAGATAAAAACTCCAGTGACGGTAAAATCCAAATGTAAAACTTCAAGAAAGTTAAAAGAATTTCCATTTGTACAAGTAAACTCCAAAGACATCCCGTAATTGGAAGAAGATGGCCCATAATAATCCTAAGGCAGAGATCCATGGAATAATTCACAAATATATGTACAAGGAAAAAATAATATTAATAAAAGAAAAATAAGATCTGCTTTTCACTCTACTTCCGAGACATAACAATAAATAAAAAAGATCTAGGAAGAAAAAGGAGAGAGAGAAAAAATGATAAAGTTAAATATAAAATAAAGGGAAACAAAAGTCAAAACGACCCAGACAGGAAATGTTAAAGGCGCGAAAATATATATAGTGCAAAATAATATAGGTCAGCTGAAATGTACAGGTTATCACTTAAAAAATGTCAGCAAGAGTTATTAAACGACACTAAAAGGAAAATAAAAAAGGAAACTGACAATAAATAAATAAATGTATAATAAAGTAATAGAAAATAAAGAATAAATAAATAAATAAAAAAATGAAATATAATAAAAAATAAAATATAAAATATAATATATAATATAAAATAAAATAAAATAAGAAAATAATAAAGATAAAAAATAAAAATTATTTAAGGGGAGTTGATGGCCGGAATCTGCAATTTCAGGAAAAAAAAGTAAATTCATATATTAAAATATAAGTAAATATACATACAAGATATGAAAGTGTGGGTAGATTGATATATTAGATAGATAGGAAAGTTTAAATAATAAAACAGAAAATGCAGATAAAAAAAACCGGCCATGCAAAGAAGAGATAAAGAATTAAAATAAAGGATTATTAAATTATAAAGTATTAAGCAGTATGTCGAATTATGAAGAAGTATGTCCATTTATCTAGTGTTTCCTTTTCAGATTAAATATGTTTTTAACTCATTTCAAAGTGTTTTTTAACATATTCTATTAACTGTTTGCTCATATATATATATATATATATATATATATATATATATATATATATATAAGTCTCTACTATTATATAAAAAACTTTGTGTGTGTGAATTCGGTCCCTACAGGCTCTGAAATGACTGGGATAGTTTTATGAAATTGCACAGAAATGTACTTTATATATTTGGCAGTGTCCTTGGAAGAGTTTTGTATCAGAATGTCTTCGATAAGTATGGATAATCGATAATTGAAATAATTTGATGAAAAAAGAACAAGCGATTTTGACCAAAGTAAACACCTTATACAACCTAACATCACAAGTGCATTTGAGAAGTCTTATTACCACACAAGCAGAAAGGCCGGACAAATTAAATGAACAGTAGATTTTTTTATATAACAGGAGTACGCTCGAAAATAATAATTCTTTTTAGAGCCCAAGTGGACAATGATAATTGATGTTTGCATTTTCAACTTATATTAAAATTTTCATATATAAAAAAGGATAAAATCAACAATATGTCATCTACAGTATAATGCAAACGACAATGTACTGTGAATTAAGTTATTGCGATAGGGCACGTGAATCTTCCTTCTGGTGCATTACGATAGGTCTCCAACTAGAGCAGGCAATCAATTAATTTCATTGAAAAAAAATGGGCTATTACAAAATACTGTTGCCACATCTGGGCAGGAGCTGCTAGAAAGGACTTATACTGTCTTTACAGAGTTCAAAATAGACTTCGTAGCCTCATAGGGGATGTACTTTTTTCTTCCCTTCAACCTCTATCTCACAGAAGAGATGTTGCCAGTTTGTCTTTGCTTTATCGTTATTTTCATGGCAAGTGTTCAACTGAGCTTCAATCTATGACCCCCCCCTCACCAAACCTTCACAAAAAACACTCATCTAGCAGAAAACACTATCAATAATTCCCCCCACTATTTATCTGTGCCTAAACCTTAACGTAGATTCCACGAGCAAAGCTTCTTTCTTTGAACTGCACGCCTGTGGAACTGTCTTCTGTTTTCCTGATTTCCAGCTGATTACAATATGGCTGTCTTCAAGTCCAATGTAAACAAGTTCTTGATAATCTGTTCCCCTTAAGGTAACAAATTTACCGAATTTCCATTGCTAACGATTACTATATTGTCCAATTGACGACTGTGCACTCTTTAACCCTTATCCTCAAGTGACCCCTGGCCCTTGATAAGTGGTGATGCCTATGTGAAAAAAAGAAAAGATTTTGGTGATAATAAAAATATGGAGTGTGAATAATTGTTCATAATGTGACCTATCGATCAGACTATAGTTGCTACAATTAAGCAAATCCATATGTAAAACTCCAGTGCTCATTCTGCTTTATAAATGCAAAGCTTTGAAGATACAAGTTAGATATTGAAACAGAAAAAAAAAACAGGTCTAATATTATGGAGGCAAAAGTCCACTCGAAGACATCAGTTAGTAAGATGAATTGGTCAATTTAACGATGAAAAATAAGAGAGAATTGAGAAGCGTTGGATTACTGGACCAATTTCTAATACTCGTGGAAGCAGGTGTCTGTTGACATTTGATTTGAAGACGATGATGATGTAATCTGCAGAGAAGCGGTCCCCTGGTAATGTGTCTCATAGACAGGAAGTCTTTGCACTCAAAGGAAGAAAGGAAAGTTTATTTTTCCTTTTTCGTAAAAAACTCTTCCTCACTATGGATGACTTACAAGGATGAACCAGACTGAAGCTCAGTCGAGCACCTTTCGTAAAAATACCGATAGTGTAGAAAAAGAATAACGTCAGTTATATTACTATGTATATTATATTCTCGGTCTAAACACATTTTGGTCCTCTTGATTTATCGGAGAGAGACCTATGTTTTAAGTAACGTCCGTGCGTCCGTTATTTCGGGTGATTGGTAGATAACCATCCATTAGTTTTTCCTGAAATTTTGCCACAAATTGTATTTCATTAAATAGATGTGCACAGTAAAAAATAAGAGAAAAATTACAAAAATTCCCGTTGTGTCCCCAGGGGCTCAAAAAAAGTCAAAAATGTCCCCAAATGGCAAAAAATGATACGTTTTGCCCCATAATTTTTTTTATTCATCTATTAGATTTTTCAAAACTTTGGCCAAAATGTGGAGCCCATTGCAGTATGGGTGACCCTGGCAAAATCTGGTTCGCGTCCCCTGAGACTTTCACTGTTAAAAACACTTACTTTTGTAGCTATTTTTCTATTTTCTCAACAAAAACTTGATATGTCTAACTATATAGTGTTTTTTTCACGGTGGTCAACTCAAGTGTGTTAAGGCCTGAATCTGTCCTTGGGGACTCAAAAGAGGTAAAAAAAAAATGCCCCCAAATGGCCCAAACCGACACTTTTTGCCTCATAGCGTTTGATCGATCCATTAGATTTTCATGAAAGTTGGCCAAAATGTGGAGGCCATTGTTTTTAATATAAATTCAGTATGGATGACTCTGGCAAAATTTTGCTTCGCATCTCACTGGGACCTTTAATGCTAAAAAAAAAAAATCTTGTTTGAAGCTTAAGTTAATTCAAATATACATGTCTGAAGGCGTGAAACTGCATTGTTTATCTAGTTTCACTGGGATTCGGCGTTCCTAGGGGCTCAAAAGAGGTCACAAATGCCCCAAAATTGCAAATACTTACAATTTTTACCCCATAACTTTTGCCCAATCCATTAGATTTTTCTGAAACTTGGCGAAAATGTGAAGGCAACATTGACCTTTCACACCTCTCACATTCATCATTTCTTCAATATCTTTTGTGGCGTCATCTCACGTGCAGCAGCAGTAGGGGACCACGCACGCGCGACTTGTCTTTTGGTTCAATATTATACAGTAAACATATTTTGATTTACTATATAGTCACCACTTATGAAGGCCCGGGAATCATTCAAGGAGAACGTTAACATGTACCGTGATGATTGGTATTGAGTAAATTGGATAAGTTAATTTATATTAGTTTTGGCTCATCAAGAACTTGTTTTTGTTGGACTTTAAAACGAGAATGCTATAGTCAGCTGTGAAATAGCTCTGCTGTATTGTGTTGCCCAGAAGAGCGATTGTATGAAAAAATTATGCCTATGGTATTTTCGTTTCATTTTAGGCATAGATAGATAGCAAGGAAAATTGCTGATAATAATTGTAGCTAATTTGATTCTTGGCACGAGTGTCTTATAGAAGGGAACCATAGAATGGAACTCAGTCGAGCAATTCCTTGAAAATAACAATAGATCAGAGATGGGAAAAGAAAAAGATAGAAGAAAGAAGAAAATGGAATCGCCGACTAGATTTCGAAGTCGGTTTTGTACCTTGTCCCGGTATATCAGAGTGCACTGAGCAGCTCCTACTACGATGTGGCAACAATACTTCATCGTATTTGGTTTTTATTCAAGTAGAGGATTGAATCGGGAATAAATTACTTAGTGGAGCAATAAAATGATCCAAGCATTGGCAACGGATTTGATGTAGCTGTTTAATTTTTGATCAGAAGTGAAAGTAAGTCCGAGAAAATTATCCAGGAGGAATAAATACAATTACAGTAGAAGCCCGGGATACAGCACTAAAAATATCGTTATTTTCATGACAAGTGCTCGACTGAGCTCCATTTTATGATTCCCTCTCGCCAAACTTTCACAAAACACTCGTCTAGCAGAAAACGCTATCACTAATTTCCCCCACTCTTTATATGTGCCCACACCTAAACGTAGATTCCATGAGAAAAGCTTCTTTCTTAAAACTGCACGCCTATGGAATTGTCTTCCGTTTTTCTGTTTTCAATATGGTTGTCTTCAAGTCTAACGTAAACAAGTTTTTTATGAGCCGTTCCATATAAGTTAATACATTTACCGAATTTCCATTACAAACGGTTACTATATTGTCCAATTTCTACTGTACACTCTTTAACCCTTTCCTCCAGTGGCCTCTTGGCCTTGATAAGTGGTGATGCCTATGTAAAAAAAAGAAAGTATGAAGTACCATTTTTATAATCGTTGGCATGGTTCCATCGTGGTTTTACCCTATCTTCCCGTCCCATCCGTTAATATTATAAACATCATGCTAGATAATACTGAGTTATTTTTAGACTTACATGTTGTTCAAGAGAGATTTAAAAAAATACACAAGTTACATAATTATCTACAAATATAAGATAATAATAGGTAAAAAATATTGGTGAGTAAATTATGAGAGTAGTCCCAAAAGTAAATCATTTTTAACTCTAAAGAGCTACGAAGACAGGCGTGGTGACATAAGAACGAACGTTCTTTTGAGTTATAAAATTTATTTTTCTACATAGCCACCATCAATCTCAACACACTTTTGTCAGCGATGAATAATGAACTTTTAACTTAATACTATTGTGCCGTTATATCCTTTCTTCCCAAACACTTGACGATAGTTTTCTATATTTAAATGTTTTTCGTCAATATTCGTACATATATAGTATATCATTTAGGTTTCGGTCTTGCTGCTCTGTTTAAATGAGGTGACTTCCACGTCCAATTCTATAGGTAGTCGTTGCCAAACATTTTTAAACAGATCCATACATTTACAGATACATTAAAACACATCTTCACACACACATACACATACATTAACGGATACACGAATATATGCACGAAAGTCGTTCCTAAAGTCTGTCTGTATTTTCAACTCAAAAAGTTGAAGAGCTAAGAAAACGGGAATGGTACCATTAAAACGAGCGACCTCGTATAGATTTTTCTACATAGTCGACTTCATTCTCAATGCACTTTTCTCGGGAATTCAATGACGCATTTTTACTTCTCCCGCACGTCGATGAGAATGAAACGTAAGAAATGATTACGTAAGAAATGATGACGTAAGAAACGATAACGTAAGAACTGATCACGTAAGAAGCGATCAAACAAGAAATGATTCCGTAAGAAACGAGCGCGTAAGAAATTGTTACGTAATAAATGCTTACATAGAATCGCGTAAGAAATGATCACGTCAGAACCAATCAAGCAAGAAATGATTACGTAAGAAAACGTCCTTATAAGAAATAGTTACGAAAGGAATGATTACGTAAAAATGCTTTACGTAGGAAATGGTAGCGTAAGAAATGAAAAAAAAAAGATCACATAAAAAATGATTACGTAAGACTTGATTAAGTAAGAAAGTATTACGTAAGAAATGAAAACGTATTAAATAATCACTTAAGAAATTATAACGTAGGGAACGATCACATAAGAAATGGTTTCGTTAGAAGCAATTACGTAAGAAGTGATTACACAAAAAATGCTTATGTAATAACTGATTACGTAAGATATAATTACGCAAGTAATGATTACCCATCTATATATGAATGTACAATGTACACAGGATTTACAATACCATTAAACAGATTTTAATGTGCAATTTAAAAAAAACTTATAAGATATAATCCTGTTTCCAAAGACAGAAATTCTGTAAAGAAGTTTATATTTTTTTAATCAACAGGTTCACCTACTTAGTTGTATACGCAATCTATGACGAACGATACGCGATGTTTCGGCCGATGTAATCTTCAACTGTTTTCAGGTGCTTATTTTCGAAAATTTTTACTAAAATTTCATTACTTCTAAAGACCCATAGGCCACTCAAAGATAAGGATGAAATGAGTGTCAGGTGAACGATGAGACAACACCATGATCATAGAATAATGATTGTGGAGATTGGGCAGAATTTAATTCTTTAAGAAAGTTTTACAAAAACGACAATGTTGTTATCAGATAGGAGGCAAACCGGCGACAACGTGTCCCACGGGCAAGCAATTCTAGGAAATAAACTTTGTACACGGAGTTTTGCTTAGTTTTAGATAAGTATATAGATAATAGATAGGTAGGTAAAAAGATAGATAGATAGATAGATAGATAGATAGATAAAGAGAGACAGAGAGAGGCCACCTGAGAGAGAGGCAACCTGAGAGAGAGAGAGAGAGAGAGAGAGAGAGAGAGAGAGAGAGAGAGAAGAAACTATTGACGGTGGTTGTTTAGAACATAACGGTTTAATCTATGAGAGTAGAGTCTTCTTATTTCGTCAGCCAAGACCGAATAGATAAAATAATTTCCATTCAGCATCACAAATGAACTGTTGGTCAACAAACAGTTCGCGGTGAGAGTTTTCTCCAAACTGAAGGTTCAATTCTTAATACAAACGGCAATTACTAGAAATAACCATAAAAATAACATTTCTCATCGAATGTGGCTGATGAGATAAATAGAGTTTACCTTCGTGTAGGTTCACGCGTCTGACTGGAAGGTTTTCAAGTTCGAAAGGTGCATATGAAGAAGATCTGAGATTACATCGGCCTAAATGTTGTGAAAATAGCAATGATGATAATTGTCACACGTACAATTCGAATGATACTTATTATTTATCCTACTCGAACTAACATTCTAAAATATGACAGTTACAAAGCCGGAGATTCATTTTAACCACACTAATGAGTTATAGCGATGATGAAACACATGTATGTGGAAAACTATATAACAAAGGGCATTACTCGTTATGTCTCAGTATTAACTCATAAAAAATTCTTTTAGAAATAATATAATTTTATTAATCAAAATATTTTTGATACATGGGTTCAAACCCTTCTCTTAAAAATATTGTTTTCTTTTAGAAAAACCTGTTTTTGCCCTCTAATAAGTTATCAGGTATCGGATTTCACATGTAGCTTTTTCACTATCAGCTACCTTACAGAACCCTGTAGTTCAACTTCAGGAACATGGTTTGCGTGTGTTCCTGTAGCGTTATGTCCAAGCTAAGGCTGAGAAGTCAGATTGGATGAGATACGTTTCCACAAACCAGTATCCTATAATTAAAATTCTTAAAATTCCGACTCTGACTCAGATCCTAGAATTAAAAAATATCCATTTCCGTTTCCGACCGTTTACATTGACATTTAATATTCAGACTGTTGATACTTCAGAGTTGAAAAAATTCGACCCCGACTCGTGGAAATTTCGTAATTCCGATTCCGCCATTTATCAAACCTCCGATTCCCTCAGACTCAAGCTCAATATTTACTCCCTTTAAATCAAAAGAAAATATGATAAAAGGTCGGAAAGCGAGGAGAGTCAAGACAACGGCCCCAAAAGGAGGGATACTCCTATCTTTTAAAAATAGCTGTGTATGTATTTTACTATCAAGGCGGCTCAAGCAACAAGCAATACACTTATTTCAACTAAAAGATGGAAGGCAAAGCCCGGAAAAGGGGATCTCCTAAAACTGCTAAGTGCCAAATTCGTCCTCCGTCTAGACTCTGTTGGCTTTGGTGCCGAGTAAAAAGCTACGGCTGATTAAAAGTACGCAACCTTGCCTCACACTTTCAATATGGGGAAAGCACTTCTGAAAATCGCAATTAAGATTAATTGTCTCCCTAAATCTTACAAAGACAACGGTACTTCCCCAAGCAACACCCACTACTATTATTGTCTCTCCTAGCATCTCATTTTGCAATAATTAATGACACACAAGAGCACTGACCCTCCCTAGGAGTGTGGATCAAATGAACAATTGTCTGTCGGGATTCACCTTCAAACGTTTTGATATCGAAAAGCACGATTTCACTGCTGTTCGTTTTGATCGATGTTTGACAGGAACCCATCTACCTGCATGTTTCTTTTTTCATCTACCCAGGGACCGCTGTTAAAAATACAGATCTTTATCGTTGGGTATCTTTCTTGAACATTTTTATGGTCAGTTTGGCGTGACTTGATCCGACTCATATTGGGCATAGTATACGTCGAGGGTTCAGCGAGGCGGAAATCAAGAGACACGTGTAAATGTTCAACCAGGTGGATCTAACGAGGGCAAGTGAATGATTGTCGCACAACGAAATATCTGCATGGATATATATATATATATATATATATATATATATATATATATATATACATATATAAATAAATATATATATATATATATACTTATATATATATAAATATATATATATATATATATATATATATATATATATATAGTGTCTGTGTGTGTCTGTGAGGAGACGATGAAAAGAAATCAAATAAAGTGCTCGATCACGAATGTGAGAGCTGAAAATACAAATATTTAATTCAAAATGATATATACATATTTCAAAGGCGGACCAGTAGTTTCATTATATTGAATCAAACATTAGCGGTTTAATTACATCAATACAAATCATCAGAGATTTTGTAAAAAATATATATATTTGTATATATATATATATATATATACATATACACGTGTATATATATATATATATGACTGTGTATATGTATATATGTATGTTTTATATGCATATATATGTATATACAAATATATGTATATATATGTACATATATTGTGCTCTTTTGTCCAAGGCAGGTCTTATTAATCACATGAAAGCGCACGATGATGAGGGTTTCGTAGCTGTTAGTTTCACCCAGAATAATAACCTTTTTAGTGTCATACCTGCTTGAGGGTGTACAAGTCGCTGGCAGGAATGAAAAGTCATCTTCGGGCACAAGGACTTTCAGTGACTGAGGTAGTGCCACTCGTCTGGCGAGACGTCGCAATAATCATATATGTACATATATATATATATATATATATATATATATATATATATATATATATATATGTATCTATGTACATATATATATAAATATATATATATTTTTACACAGGCATATATATATATATATATATATATATATATATATATATATATATATATATATAAATATATATACATTTTTTTTGTTAGGAAGCCGAATCGGGAATCGGAAAAATCGTGGTATCGAATCGGTATCGGAGTCGGAGTCGGGAAAATTTGAGCTATTTTCCGATCCCAAACCGATACCTTTAATTACCTTTAATACCTGTAATTATCTATTTTATTCATGTGTAAAAAGCACAATTTAAGGAAAATGTAAATTTTAAACATAAATCTTAGGAACTTAACTTTTTGTTTCCATAACATTTTAGATTGTAGTATCAGTAACCTTAAGTTGGAAAAGTTTAAAATCTATCCTGAAAACAACGGTATATATATATATATATATATATATATATATATATATATATATATATATATATATATATATATATATCTTCTATAATATAAAGCTGAACGACTGTGTGTATGTCTGGTCAGGAATAGGCTCCTATATGGTTGACTATTATAGAAAACTGATTACATATAATGATAGAAGATGTATCGAGACACAGGAATGGGTATGTTTGATCTGGCATAATGATGATTCATTAAAATTGTGGGGTCTGTGTACGCGCCTGGTTCACAAAGTGTGGAAATAAAAAATTACAAAAAAAAAATGTTTACAAGTTTTTTTGATATAGATGCATATAACAATACTTTGATAAGTATGTTTTAAGTTAAATAGGGATCGTATAATAAAATTGTGGGGTCCGCGTTCGCACCTGTCCTCCATAGAATGGAAATAGGCACAAACTTTAATAAAGACTTTTCATATCTATCTGCGTTAGTATACTTTCATAATTATTTTTCAGTTTGAAGAAATATGGTATAATAAAATTATGGGGTGTTTGTTAGCGCCTGACCTCCATAGAATGGAAATATGTCACAAAGTTTAACAAGGTTTTTTAATATAGATCCACAGAATATTGTGATAAGTGTTTCAGGGTGAACGGGTATCTTATAATACATTATGGGGTTTATCTATTTTATTTTTGCTTTCATCATATTCTGCTTTGATTTTGATACCCCCAAATTCGAAGCTATCTCTTTACAACCCTTCCTTTTCATAACCTATCATACTTTAATAAATCAGAGTCCATTTTTTGTAGGCTGTTTTTGAACCCAGTCAACGCCGGGTACTTTTGCTAGTATATATATATATATATATATATATATATATATATATATATATATATATATATATAAGGTCTGTAATATACACATATGCATAAATATTTTTCTCTCAAACGCACGAAGTACAAGACCTACCTATACTTTCATAAATCTATAAAAAGCGGTTATATCATTTTACATTTTAATCTACGAACATACGCAATTACGTCTTATCTAATGTGAACATATATCTGTCATAAACCGTCCTTATATGCAATTAGGTTTTAATAATTTAATTGATGATATCGATTAAACCCAAAAATTTGGTACACAAAGTTAAAACAGTGGAAGTAAACTCAGTTTAGCTTAAATATCAAACGGAAGTCAGTAAACCGGAAACGAGAACATATGGGCATAATTTATTTGAAAATATTATTTTAGTTTTAACACTTCTTTTGTTATTATGAACCAAAAAAAATAAAATAAACTTCGATTTCAGTTCCGTAATTCAATGGAAGGGAGCTAAGTTGTTTTATGATACATTATTTATGACAAAATTATGTAATAATTTCTTAATCTTTTAAATTATTTTTATATAAATATATTTTGAATATTTTGAAAATTATTTATAGAATTGTAAACTATGAAAGTTAAATTACCTTTTCAAAATAGAATATTTCCATATGAATATATTTGAAATGTTAAAAAAAAACATATAGAAATCAAGAAAATAAAAGTTTATTATTTTTAAATGTTTTATAGTAAAACAGGAAGTGCTCTATATGGTTTCGTATTTCGTATCATGCTTTGTGACTTCCCTCCTATATTTAGGTAAAACGAGCCCAATTTCGACGTCTTAACTTTTCTGTTGAATTTTTGGATTTATCCAATTATTTCAGTATTTCCATAATATTATTCATCATTCAACTGATAATCTATCAAGAGTTTTAGTTCTCATCCTTGGATGGTTTTTGATCTTGATAAATGGAAGTACGTAAGAGGAAGAATGCGATTTAAAAATTAAACATTGTTTAATATAAAATTCTCCTTACAAGAGGTAAGGTCTGAATATGCATTTTTAACTTATATCCCAAACAGAACTTGAGAGAAATAAATAACTTTAGTGCATACTAGACAATTTACTCGCGTATCTAAGGACCCACTGTACAGGAATTTGTCTGGGCAACCAGACTTGAGAATATATTTCCATACGAATAAACCCTGACTAAATAATCATAGTCACACAGCTTTATCAGCCCAAATGAGATCTCCTCAGTATAGTTACGTTACAGTGACTTATATGAGGAATGGTGCACTTTCTCCAAATGATGTTGCCTATAGTAACAACACCAAGCTGGATGTTCCACTAGATTAGATGAATTCTTGTTTTGGAATCCAGTAAGATCAGGAGACCAGGAGAAAGATATGCTATAAAATATTAAATGGCCAATTCAGGGGAGACAAATTAAGATTAACTTCTTTACTAACTCAACGCTTGAGACGCAAATAAAAATTTTAATTAATATTAACTTCTTTAGACGTAAATGAAAACTTCAATTAATATTAACTTTTTGAGATGTAAATAAGAACTTTAATTGATATTTACTTCTTGAGACGTAAATGTGAACTTTAATTGATATTAACTTCTTGAGACGTAAATGAGAACTTTAATTAATATTTACTTCTTGACACGTAAATGAGAACTTTAATTAATATTTACTTATTGAGACGTAAATGTGAACTTTAATTAATATTTACTTCTTGAGACGTAAATGAGAACTTTAATTAATATTTACTTCTTGAGACGTAAATGTGAACTTTAATTAATATTTACCTCTTAGACCTAAATGAGAACTTTTATGGAATATTAGAATATCTTGGCATCTAATATAGAGATCAAGACTTAAACTCTTGGAAGAAGCTTCTTGAATTTTGAGAATTTCGACTGTAAAGTAAAATGAAACCGACAAGGCACATTACTACTGAGAGTTAAAGAGTTACATTGAATTAGAGGCCATGTCTATGGGGATACTCAAAGTATGGAGTTGAGCAACTAGGCGTCTGTCTACATTACTTTAAAAATTGTGAATATTACTACGATCGAAGCAATAGAAAACATGACGCGTATTCAAATGTCTAGCAGTTTGATAGAAGAAATGATTTAAGTGTAGAAGGATTTCCGGCATCCGGGCACTTCTGCGAGGAACAAGTAGGATTTTACTGCAAGTCGGACTAATTGGGAGCATTTACGTTGCGGAGCCACCATTGCCGGATCACATTCTACAAAAGCACTTTTATGGTAAATGCACGGATACAACTTTGTGACAATGAGTATGTAGTTGAAGCAACTAAAAACTGACACATCCTAGAAATATCCTAGCAATATCTTAAGATATTATTAGGAATATGCTAGGAATGTGTCTTCATTATTTTTTTACCAGCTCTGGATGTGCTATACTAGGTGTATCAGAATTATTGTAGGAATTTTTGACACCCCTAACACGAAACTGCGAATAAAATATTTAAAGAAAATTCTCTGTTAAAAGTGGGTTATTTATTTTCTTTATGGATTATACTTCCAAAATAAACTATTAAAGATGTATAAAAAGTAGTAGAAATTTTATTTTTTTAGAAACAGTAATAATATCAATTGAATTTTACGAGTCCAGTATTTTTCAATTTTTAAATTTTAAAAATCTATCAAAAATTTTCTATTCATTCTATATTTACAATATTTTCAGGGTCAATGTGAAATTTTATGCTCTTTCCAATAAACCGAATATAATATTTTAGACAAACGTTTCTTTTTAATTCACGCGTCCCTATTTTGAAATATCTATTAAAAAGTAAATAATTAATTCATATACCAAAGTTTTATATATCACAAATTGAAGATAAAAGATCAATGAATAATATATTCTAATTTAAAACAAAAAAAGAATAGTTTTTTTGTAAATTTACCTGTAAAGTCCGAAGTTTAAAACCTTTTTTTTAAAAGACCAGGTTGTTTGTATATATATATATATATATATATATATATATATATATATATATATATATATATATATATATATATATATATATATATATATATTAAATGAAACCTTTGTCCTTGCCCCTTTAATTAAAAAAAATAGGGTTTGAATTACATTTTCCGAGTAGTTATAGGCTTGGAAAGACAGAGGGTCGAATTAATTTACGCCCTCCATTTTGAAATGTCTATTAAAAAGTAAATAATTAATTTACTCACCAATGTTTTATATATCACAAATTGAAGATAAAAGATCAATAAATAATATATTCAAATTTAAAACAAAAAAGAATAGTTTTTTTTAGAAATTTACCTGTAATGTCAGAAGTTTAAAACCTTTCTATTTTAAAATCACGTTGTTTTTTCTTGTTTTTTTTTTTTTTTTTTTTTTTTTTTTTATAAAACCTTGGTCCTTGCTCCTTTAATTGAAAAAAAAATAGGATTTTAATTACATTTTTTGAGTAGTTATAAGCTTGGAAAGACAGGGGGTGGAATTATTCAATATTTTTCACGAAGTTTCTGACACAGTACTATACTGTTGAATAAACTTGGATTTAACCAACTTTTCTATCAAGCTAGCTGTCGTTTTAATATTTGTGGCATAAAAAAGGCGAAGAAGGTGAGTGCGCATTCCTTGGAAACAGGATTCCCACAGTGAAATGAAATTTAAGCTTTGAACGATGTGGGTTAGGGAATCGCCAATGAACCATTTCGAGGAAGTTCCTTTAGATAACCTCTAGTCGATCACTTTACACGTAAGACCCCGATTTCGGATGACACCAACCATGGTTTATACTCGTTCATATTTGTCTTATCTCTCGAGCATTCAGACCTCAATTTACTCTCTCTCTCTCTCTCTCTCTCTCTCTCTCTCTCTCTCTCCAACTTGAACCTTCAACTCCTGTATTTCTTTCTGTTTCTTCTCTTTTTATGGATTCTATCGTGCTATTTTTGTCTTTCTTTCATGCTCTCTTCCCGTTTCTGTTTCGTTCTAAACCTCTTAATTCTTTGTTCCGTCCTTTTTTTTGTTAATCTTTTTTTTTTTTTAAACTTGTGGTTTTCCGTGTTCGTTGCGTTTTATCTTTCTCTCTGTTTATGCTTTTATTTTTGTTTTATGTGTCTACATTCTTACTCGCTTTCTTACTGTCTGCTTTTCTTTCTTTTTTGTTTGTATATTTCATCCTATCCTTCTTTGGAGTTTGTTTTCTTTATTTTTAACTATTCTAGTTGTATTCTTTCGAACCGTCTTCCTTCTTAACCTATTTCTTTCTTTCTATTTATACGCTACTGTTTCAGAAAATTTTAATTTTTAAGCGTATGTATTTCTTTTGCTCCCTCTGTTAATATTGCTCCATTTTTTTTTAAATGCCATTTTCCTTATTAAGCCATATTTCTTTCTTGAAATCTGTATCCCTCTTTTCACGGTTTTTAGCCACTTTTTAAAACCGGTTTCACCTTTTCTGTTTTAAGTTTTGTATTATTTATACTTTTTTTTTGTGCCTTTCTTCCATTATTTCTTACCGATTTTCCATTGTTCTTGCTTGAGTTACCTAATTTCTTTCTTTCGTGTATTATTAGTTGTCCTGTTTCTTTTCGTTTATTCAATCTCAGTCTCTCTCTGTTACATTTCTATCAATCGTTCCGTATGATTTGCATTAATCAGACTACTGTTTACATCTCTAGTGCAATTCTCACAACGTATCATCTGACGAAACCTCCGACATTCTTCAAGACAAACTCGGGGAATCATTCTGTCTAATCCGAGAATTAACACGGAATTTCCAACGTGTTTGCTTGATTAAGAATAGAATTGCGAACTGCTTAAGCCGTCTCCTCGGTCATTACGAATGTAATGAGCACAGACTACCCTTATGTATAAAATAAAGGGTTCTATTCGAATTTTTGGATAGATTGGCGAGTTCGACAGAAAGTTTCCTCATTTGACAAGATACCCATGAAGAAGATCAGAGATTACATCGACCGAAACGTTGTGCGAATAACACTCTCTCTCTCTAGAGATAATTACCTGAAAATACTTCATTAAAACTCCTCGGCTTAGCATTCACAGGGAACATGAGTTGGAACAGATACATCGAGAGCATTGCCAACGCTGCTGCTAAGAAGACGGGCTCTCTTTACCGTGCTAGAAAGTTACTTACGCCTGAAAGTATTTCGTACCGTTATAAGGTCACCATTCGCCCATGTATGGAGTATTGTCGTCACATTTGAGCTAGTATATCTGCTACTAAGCTCTCGCTCCTGAACAGGGTTCAAAAAAGAGTCGCTAACATGATAGGTCTTGAACTGTCGTCTAAGCTTAAATCTCTGTCGCATCGACGAAATGTTGAATCCCTCTACATGTTTTACAAGTATTTTAATGGTGGATGTTCCGACGAACTATAATCCCTTCATTACCTTAGACGTTAATACCCCGGACAAACCCGGCAATCAACAAATTCCCACCCCTACACAGTAGAGATCCATAGATGCAAGAAAGCCTTCTACTCTCATGATTTCTTCTCCAGAACTTATACACTTTAGAATTCCCTTCAGCGATCCTCCTTCACCATCTGCACTGACATGCAAAGTTTAAGTGCAATGTGAACAGGCATCTTGCTGCTCAACTCTCTACATACTATTCCTTACAAATGTTGTCTCTGATAGTAACCTCCTACATCAAAGTGGCACTGTGCATTGTTAAGGGGGAAAATGGAATAAAAAATAATAAAAAGATGAGAATAATAGTCTGAATATTACAAATAATATAAATTATCAATCCTTATCTAAAAAAAGAAAACAAATTAAAAAGCAGGCATCTTTCTTTCTTAATGTTTTCTGTGGCACAATAACGAGCGCCCCTTTTGGAGGAGATGTCGATTTCTACGAGTGAAATCTCGTATATTAATGCACCTTGTTCCTAACTTGATTGTATTTGTCAGGTGCAGATGTGTTAAGCAGGTACTTTGTGATTTTGAAAATGTTAGAATATATTAACCTGGAATGACTCGTGCCAAGAATGACAGTTTGTTTATAATATTTAACCAAATCCAAACGATTTGCAATTCAAGAAAACGAAAGGTCAAACCTAAAGAAATAGCTATCGAGGCACATAAAAAATAACAAAACAAAACAATGTTCACGCGTCATGTATATATATATAAATATATATATATATATATATATATATATATATATATATATATATATATATATATATTAGCAAAAGTACGCGTCGTTGACTGGGCTCAAAAACAGGAAATGGACTCTGATTTATGAAAGTTAGAGATGTTATGAAAAGGAAGGGTTGTAAAGAGATAGCTTCGAATTCGGGGGTATCAAAGTCAAAGCAAAATATGATGAAAGTAAAAATAAAATAGATAAACCCCATAATTTATTATACCATACCTGTTCACACTGAAACACTTATCACAATATTCTCTGGATGTATATTAAAAAACCTTGTTAAACTTTTTTTTTTTTTTTTTTTTTAATATTTTCACCCCAAACAAGGCACATTGCCACTTTGGTGTAGGGGGCTACTATCAGGGGAAACATCTACTGGGGCACTATGTAGGGATTAGGGCAGCGAGATGTTGGTTCACGTTGCACTTGAACTTATGCATGTCAGTACAGTTGGGGAAGCAGTGACCTGGAATGGAATTCCAAAGTCTAGCAGTTCTGGGGAAGAAACTACTGGAGTAGAACGATCTTTTACATCTAGGGATCTCTACAGTGTGGGGGTGGGATTTTGCAGCTTGTCGGGTCTGTCGAGGGTGTTCATGTCGTGGGGGCACAAGTGCTTGCAGTTCTTCAGAGCATTCACCATTATAATACTTGTAGAACAGGCAGAGGGATGCAACGTTTCGACGATGGGACAGAGGCTGAAGGTTTGATGCCAGTTTAGGGCCTATCAGATTTGCGACTCTCTTTTGAACCCTGTCAAGGAGAGAGAGACTAGTAGCCGATGCACCGGCCCAAATATGACAGCAATACTCCATACATGGGCGAATAGTGGCCTTATAGAGGTACAGGATACTTTCGGGTGTTAGAAGTTTTCTAGCACGGTAGAGAGAGCCCACCTTCCTCGCAGCGGCCCTGGCAATGCCCTCGATGTAATTGTTCCAGCTCATGTTTCCTGTGAACGTTAGGCCAAGGAGTTTGAAAGACGTACTCTCAGCTAAAGAGTTGTTGGCCATTGCTATAGGTGGTAGAGAAGGTTTCCTGTAATTATTGAATGAAACCAGTTTTGTCTTGGTGGCATTGAACGTTACCATCCATTTTTGTCCCCATTCCACTACTGATTTGAGGTCATCCTCTAGTGTTTCTGCCATTACTTTAGATATATGTTCATTTGTTTTCCTGTCGTGCCTGCTATAGAGTGTGGTTTCGTCAGCATATATACCCATCTCAGAGGCAATTTTTTCGGGGAGGTCATTTATGAATATTAGGAACAGCAGAGGACCAAGGATAGATCCCTGGGGCACTCCGGCATTTATATTATATTGTTTAGACGTACGATCGTCGAGGACAACCTGGATTTTTCTCTTATCTAAGAAGGATTTAATTATGTTAAGTATTCTACCAGTGATACCGTAAGATCTAATCTTCCCGAGGAGACCCTCATGCCATACCCTGTCAAAAGCCTTAGATATATCTAGAGCTACCGCTCTGCCCTCTCCCGCTTTGTCCAGTGAATGGTATATGCGTTCAGAGATTACAGTGAGGATGTCTGCCGTGGAACGGGCTTGTCTAAATCCATATTGATGGTCGGTCAGAAGTTTAGCATCTGTAAGGTGCTGGACTAGAGCATGGTTAATTAAGGTCTCAAATATTTTGGCAAAAAGTGGGAGGAGGCTAATAGGGCGATAATTTAATGGGTCAGTTCTTTCGCCAGAATTCTTTAATACTGGTACCACAGAAGCAGTTTTCCAGCAGCTCGGAAAGCAAGATTCATTAAGGCATTTGTTGTAGAGTTTGGAGAGAACTGAAGCTACTTCGGCTGAGCACTTTTTTAATAGCACAGCTGGGATGAGGTCGGGTCCACATGCTTTGGAAGTGTCAAGGTTTTTTATGATAGTATGCACCTGAGCAGGGGTGATTTCCAGATCGTCTAGCTTGGCGTCTGTCCGCATAGGAAAGTCAGGTAGGGGGTGGTTTAAAGGGTCCAGTGTAGAGTTGGAGGCAAACCGACTGGCAAGCATGTTAGCCTTCTCGGTTGCTGAGCAAAGAACCTCGTGATTGTTGGTTAGTGGGGGAATCGTTGATTGCCCATTATTTACTACACTGTTGTAGATTTTCCAGAAGTCACGAGTTCCTAATTTTTGTGCTTCGATGCGTTTTTTAGTGGTTTCCGTAAATTCCCTCTTAGCTGTCGCTATTTCTTTCTTAACGTTACTTCTAGCTGCTATGTACTTTTGTCTGTTTGAACTGGACTTATGTCGGTTAAACCTTCGGAATGCATGCTGCCTTTGAGCAATGGCAGTTGCGCAAGTCGAAGTAAACCATTGGGGAGAGTGGGGCTTGCTATAGAATTTCCGCATGGGAACATGCGCTTCGATTGCAGTTTTGAACCATTCAGTGGTCTCAGTTGCACACTGTTCAGCAGGAAGAGAAAAAATATTTCCCCATGGGGCGTCTCTGATAAGATCTCTGATAGCTTCCCAGTCAGCCTTTTTATAATATCTCGTTGTTTTGAGCACTGGCTCTTCAGTTTTGGGTCTAGAGTTTAGGGCGATTTCAACCATTATTACCGCATGATCAGCGTTCCCAAGTGGGCTGTCGGATTTTGTTACACAATCATCAGGAATTGTGGTCAAAAACAGATCTAATAGTGATGCGTGTTGTTCTTCCTGATCAGGGAAGCGGGTTGGAAAAGTAACAATTTGCGATAGGGAGTGAGATACAGAGAAGCTATGAGTTGCGCTGCCTGCTGCATCTGTATAAGGTTGTGACATATTTCTGCTGCATCTGTATAACTTTGTGACATATTTCTATCCTATACCTCATAATTTTATTATACCATATTTCTTCAAACTGAAACATAATTATCAAAGTATACTTACGCAGATAGATATGAAAAGTCTTTATTAAAGTTTGTGTCTTTTTCCATCCCATGGAGGTCAGGCGCGAACGCAGACATCCAATTTTATTATACCATCCTTATTTAAGTTAAACCATACTTATCAAAGTATTCTTATGTACATCTATATTAAAAACACTTGTAAAGGTTTTTTAAATTTTTAAATTTTTTATTTCCATATTTGTGGACAAGGCGCGAACGCAGACCCCACAATTTTAATGAACCACCGTTCTGCCAGATCAAACATACCCATTCCTGTGTTTCGATACATTTTCTCTCATTATATGCAATCATTTTTTTTTAAATAGTCAACCATATAGGAGTCTATTCGTGACCACACACACGCACACACACACACATTCAGCTTTATATATATATATATATATATATATATATATTATTGAATACTAGCATAGTTGCCCGGCGTTGCCCGGCGTTGCCCGGGTTGTTGGAGGTGTGTGTTGAGCAAAAAAAAAAGAGTACTAGTAGTTGAACCTGTACACACACACACACACATTCAGATTTATATTATAGATATATATCTTTCTCTATTTAACTTCTCTTTTTCAATGAGGAAAGAGAGAATTAGTTATAATTCTATTGTTTTAAAATAGTTGAAGCTTAGATTCTGGGGTCGACGGACGCGACATAGAAGTTTAACTGCATGCGTTTGATTTCAACTGGTCTTTACGAAAATATGCTCCGCCAGTGTTAAACGTAAAATAAATGATATATTTTTATAAAAATGCATTTATTCGCTATTTTTGTACAAGCGTCCAATTTCAGCTTGCGGTCCCTGCTATTAAAGTCGACGAGGACGGAATAACGACGCAATGAAGACACAAAAAGCGACCCATGCCAGCCGGATATAGCTGACGACATATTGATTCGTTGTATTGAAGTTTTCATGCGCCTATCGTTTGATATCGCGTCTAACACCCAGGGAGCTTGTTTCGGTCACAGGACGTTCTTTAACCAAGTAACTCTTCCCGGGGGAAAAATAGTGTCATATTTCTTTCCTTATTTATTCTCTACTTTTTTTCTTCCTTTTTTAGTGTACTTGTTTAATCTCACACTTTTTTTATTTGTCTTTTTGTGTTTTTGTAGTTTTCTTTACTGTTGTCATTTTGCTCGTTTTCTCTAGTTCTTATTACAGCATTTCTTTATGTACAGTTTACATCTTTGTACATATGACCTATTTCTCTCTCTTTTTTATTCGTTTTTGTCACTATTTCTTTCATTTTCTATCTATTACTTTTCCTTTTCCTTTCTTCATCTTTTTTTCCTCACTTTCCTTTTATTTTTATGTTTGCTACTTCCCATTTCGAGCTTTCCTTCTGTCATTCTTCCTCTTAACCATCCCATCTCCCTAGACAGATTCCCTTATCTCGATTCGCCCCATTCGCACTCATTTACCGTCCCCAAAACCCATCATATTCGTCGTTAAATAGGTTGAAGTAATAACAATAAAACTACATTAATTCATTTTGGGCGAACACACACCAACAACCAGTCGTGTTCTTTGCGGTAACCTTCGACCACATATTATGATAACAAGTCTTTAAACTCTTGTCACACCCAATGTCTTTGACAACAGGGATAAATAATTTCTAAAATAGAGACCTTACCATTCTGATAATTAGTTGAATCAAGAATGGATCTTGAGCAACGTCTCAATGGTCGAGGCTCGCGAAGTTTATTTATCTTCAACCCACGGCAAGAAGATGTGACACAAGGATCGGAGAGTTGGATTAAAAATCCATCGAGTAAGAGATGTCTGATCTGCAAAAATGCCTTAGCAGCTCTATCAGCATGCCCTGGCAGGAGTGCCTCGTGTGTTTAGCAATTAAATTACGATTTCTCCAAGGGAGAAGGCAAAGCCTGTGAGGATGGACCTTATAGAATGGCACAGGATCACAGTCAACAGAAAAACAAAAAACATAATTCAAATGTTGGCTTTCTTTGCCGAAGCAAAAGCCCGTACTTGGTTCACAAATACAGGAGATGTTCTTGCCTTGACAGCATCTTTCCCCAGAGTGCTTGTCTTGGGAATTTCTTTCTGATTTCCGTTTCCGTGTATGTACTAATATGCAGGAATTAAAATGTAATGTAAACAAATATCTTGTTGGCCAGCTTCACAACAACGTTGCCCCTTGCACTTCAAAAACAGACTTCTATCACAGTAGTCTCTTACGTTTCAGTGGTAAGATGTCTTGTTTTGGGGGAATAAAACTAAAGCAAGGAATGCTTGTTTGTCTCATCTAATACAACTAGACGTTATAATGATCCGTTTAATCAATTTGCGCGTCTCGTGGTGAAACTGCTATCCCCATTTTAAATGTGACATAAAAACTTACATTTGACAGCACCCGATAAAATTATATTTCAAACCTTGGAGCGATGAATGGACAGAGGCGTTTTATGCACATGCGCGGACGCGTTTAATAATCTATATATCTATAAAGCTGACATTTTTTCTCGCAATGACATTGATATTAAAAGCTTACTTTTTCTATTTAACTTTTAAAAAGTTTTATTTAAGACTAGAGGGGCATCCGGCTACCCGAGTGTGGTTAGGTGTATGTATGTGTGTGTGTGGGGGGGGGTAGATCAAAACAATGATAAAACGGAAAATAAAGAATAAGCGAACGAAATAACATTGTTTAAATGTTACAACTGTCTAAAAATCGAAAAAAAAACAGCGGATGTGATGGAAAATAAAGATTAAGCGAACGAAAAAAATATCATAAATAACCCTGTTTAAATATTAAAACTTTATAAATAAAAAAAGTACGAAATGTTAACGCGAACGTGCAATCTTGTGATAACGACGCTGCTACTATAACCACTGCTTTACAATCGCGTCAGCGAAGTAACATCGTTTTTTTTTCTATTTAACCTAATTAAAGAAAGAACGTTTTATGCGCATCCGTGTTTGAGTAAATTGTCATGAGGGAACTATCTTTTGCTACCCCCCCTCATTGAAAACCTTTATTTCTATAGGAAATGATTAAGGTTTGTTTTTCTAATTTTCACATATTATTCGGCAGAGACATCGCCTTTTCAGACAGTACCGGTTTTGACCCGGTTCGATGCCGCTGAGAAAAGTTTCAGGCAGACATACATACATACAAAAATGCTTACTTCAGTTTTGAAAAACTATGGATACCTACTATAAGACTGCCTGCGCGTAAAATGTTTGTGACAAGAGTTGCGCAAATCCAACCACACCTCTCCGGAGTCAACATTGTTGAATACCAGTGGCAAGTGGAGGTTCAGGACGACTGGAACAATGCCGAGATAAGCGGAAAGTGCATACAGCGCCTAGAATTCTCAAATAGTCACCCATCTAGCACTAGCCAGGCTCAATGTTGCTTAACTTCGGTGATCCAGTGAGAACCGGTGTGTCAACGTGATTATGCCGTACATGATGATGATGATTGCTACGTCTTGTCAGACGAGTGTCACTCCCTCGGGCACTTAAAGTCCATGAGACCAAATGCCTAAGACAGTATCTATACAAAGATGATGTTACAGAGTCTTAGCTTTGTACGACAGCTAAGTCTCTCTCTCGGTTCAAAATGTTGACATCCAGCAACAAGCAAGAGCAAGATAGCCAGCAACAAATTAAACTGCAGACCAGATTAATGTGGGTACTGGTCTCCCGATTTATGGTTTCTTATATCAGAGATTTGCTTCTCCTAGAATGCCGTATATACATACATACATGATGATTGCAACGTCTTGTCAGACGAGTGCAACTCCCTCAGACATTTAAAATCCATGAGCTGAAATACCTGAGGGAGTATCTATACAAAGATGATGTTACAGAGTCTTAGCTTTGTACGACAGCTAAGTCTCTCTCGCGGTTCAAAATATTGAGATCTAGCAACAAGCAAGAGCAAGATAGCCAGCAACAAATTAAACTGCAGACCAGCTTAATGCGGGTAATGGTCTTCCGCTTTATGGTTTTTTAAATCAGAGATTTGCTTCTCCTAGAAAGGTTACCTTCACCACGGCTTACGGGGGCCCTCTCTACCCCAATACACACATATACACACACACACACACACACACACACACACACACACACACACACACACACACACACACACACAAATATACACGGTGCTAGTTGGCCGTTGATCCAGAAAAAGAGTTCATTCGCTCTTTGGAAAGTCTTGTTTTTAATCCTTCAGGGAGACTAGCCGCCCTCCTCACCAAACAAGTCTGGTGGGGGAACCAGTTTAGTCGCCGGTGACCCAACCATGAGGCAGGTAGTACTGGATTACATGGTACCAGTAGCATATGACATGACCTGACATACATACATACATACATACATACATACATTTAAACAAACAGGTGAGATTTGTATGATAGAATAAACTTATAACATGGTTACAGTTCGAAAAAAAATGTTCGGCTTTTGTTTAAGTCGAAATCTGTACCAGTACTGATTTGAGACAAATTTCTTTTTCATTTTTATGAAATAATAGTCGTTGTCTATTTCTAATGTCAGTGTTTTTATGTTTATATATAAATATACGCATTTCCTGTTCGGCGGATCTTCATTTCCTCTACATATTACTTTGATTTTCATTTTCAGTAAGACTTTCCTATTATTACACATATTATTAACTCAAATGCAAAAATATTTGGTGTGCCCGATACTTTCGCTGCGAAAAAATATTCAATTCTTAAACGAACAGTTATTTCAGCCAACACCGTGACAAGTGTTTAGCGAGATTTTATTATCGGCAGTTTCCTGTAATTTGCTTTTTAAACCGGGCAAAAAACCGACTAGGTCAGGGTTTATGGTAAGGTTAATGTCACCATATGGTTAGGTTAATGTTTGCTATATTTAAGTTAAGGGTAGATTATAGTTAAGTTAAGGTTAGCTGATGATTAAGTTAGAGTCAGCTTATAGTTAGATTACGGTCAGCATATGGTTAAATTAAGATTAGCTCATGGTTAAGTTGAGGTCAGCTTATAGGTAAGTTAGGATTAGCTTATGATTAAATTAGAGTTAGTTTATAGTTAGGTTAAGATTAGCTTATTGTTAAGTTAGGATAAGCTGATGGTTAAGTTAAGGTTAGCTTATGGTTTAGTTAGGGTTAGTTTATGGCTAGAATAGGGTAGGATTACGGTTATGCTATAGTTCATTAACTTTAATGTTAGGTTAGGATTAGTCGAGAGGTGTATGAATACTAACTATATGTTCAGCTATATGTAATTTGTATTAAGATTATAATCAAATAAAAGTTGCTATTGAGTTGCAATTTCAACCGATTGTCTTTTTCCCTCGGTTCCTGTACTACTTGTATTAGCCGGAGTTTTCTCTAATGCTTTGATTTCTAGATAATGGTAAGCTTATGATTCATTACTGTTCGCTACGATTAGGTTAAGGTTAAGTTAGGCGGAATATTTTTCTCCAAATGTTTATATTACTTTGTTATCGAGAGTTTTCTCTACTGTTTGGATTTCTATAGAAAATTCTATTATAGCAGTGATGTATTTTAAATTAACCATTCTCCTGCAGTCCTCTTGTAATTTTGTGACCTTTTGGGCTGAGATTATAGCGTAGTATCTGTGTTAACTGTGGCAAGCATGGAAAAGGTCAAAACATTATTATTATTATTATTATTATTATTATTATTATTATTATTATTATTATTATTATTATTATTATTGAGTCGAGTGACGGCGGGTTGCTGGATCAATTATTATGATTAGAAAAATAAACAGTATAATAAGATCGCAAAAGGAATGTGAAAATAGAAAATAGATGTAAACATAATTTTTGGTTTGCATAAACAAATAACTAGATTGAGGTTACATCAGCTGTTGGTTTGAGACACATAATGAAACACATGATGAAATGTAGATTTGTGGAGAGTCGTGGAGTCCTTAGCTGGACATCAAAGAGAACGGACGTCTCAAAAAGGGAAGTTGGTCTCCATGACGCAGGGAGCGGCGCGGTTTCAGGCAGCCAAGATGCAAAAGCGTGTATGTGTTGTGTTATTTACATCTGTTAAAAAGAACTCTTTGTCTACAACTGTTTCGATACATCCACGTCAATCGTTTCCTGTTAGAACTGTTGCATAAATATTAAAATATACACACTAGACAATCAACTAAATGATAAGACGTATATACATACACGCATTTACACGTACATGAATATGCTGATAAAATATAAAACCCAACTATTCAAGATGTATGTCGTTATAGAACATATTCGTACACACACCGTAACACTCTGAAAAGATTTATCTAGGGGTCCAGTTTCAGTTTTGCACTTATTTATCTGTTCTTGACTGACTTGAGGTTTAACACAACGATTAAGCATTTAAAATAATCTTGCGTCAAGATTTGGAATTTTCGTGTTCGTTTAACAAACATAAGGGTTTTCCATTTCAAATAATAGAATGGCTGTTCACTTTTTTTTATTGGAACGGTATTTCTGAGGGTCTCCGGGGAAATAAGATAATGAAAATATTGCTGATGTTCGTTTCAAGCTTCTTTTTTCATCCGATACCCGTAAGACCCGAAAGCGATGAAAAATGAGCTTCAAACGTGAGGTTATTATATGAGTCGTGATTGAATTCAGAAAGTGGTGCTTTGATAAAATCGACGCACAGCATTTCGGGTTAATTTTTTTTTTTTTACTGGGAAACCTAATGGGAAATAATTTAATGAAAATATTGGGATGTTCATTCGTTTCAAGCTTCTTTTTTCATCCGATACCCGTAAGACTCGAAATTGATGAAAATGTGCTTCACACGTGAGGTTATTGTATGAGTCGTGATTGAATTCAGAAAGTGGTGCACTGATAAAATCTAGGCACAGCATTTCGGGTTCATTTTTTTTAGTGGGAAAGCTCTATCATACTGAAAGGCCTCAATTTTACGTGTATTCATTCCACATTGAAAACCAACCCTGTGTCTCACTCGATCTTATGTTGTGTAGCGGGTCATATTGGGTCGGGTACATATTGGAGCACATAACGGGAGACTGAGATGAAATGATGACAACGATGATGACAATACTGAGGGAGACACTTATAACAGTACTAATAACATAGATAGAATGATAATAGATTTATATATGTTACACCATGACGGCTTATGTGACGATTCCTGGGGACTTCATATTAATACGGACTGAGCTATATTGCAACAGACATTATCGTTGCTGGAGGAAGCACATTACTAGTAAAGGGCGTTATACAAGTTGATTAAAGATGATGATATATCGCATTTACCTTTGCTCGTTGGTGGAAACACGACACGAAGACAACATTTGCTAAAATTATTGATGATTTCTTTATTCCCCAACCGGCCGATTGATTAAGTCAGGAATTCAAGCCTTTTCGACTACATAGTCTACTCTTCTCCTTTCGCCTCTAAGGGTCTCCAAGTGACTTTATCACGGTGTGATCTGCTCCGATTATCTTATCCTATCTAAATTCGAACGCTCGATGCAAATATTGAGAATTCCCTTTGTTTACGAAGTCAAAAGTGTGGTTCCGAACGTGACTAACTTTCACGTGGATTTATATATGTCTGTCCAAACACATTTTTGGCAAGCAAATAATTCCCAATTCTATTTATTTAATATCTAACCTATTTTTAAACAATATTTTTAAAACTCGCATTACCCATTCTTTTCACTGACATATTTAATATCCAGTCATTCTAAAAAAATGGACAATCGCTTTTCGCAATTCCTAGGATTTCAATTATCCACTTGCCTACAGGGTTCGATTCTAACCTTTTCCTAATATCATTTGCACTTATCTAGTCTGCCTCCTTCCTTACATAAGAAGGGGGCAGCCCTTCTCATATAACAGGAAGGATCAATCCTCTATTGATTATTATATATTATGAGAAATAATTTTTCTAGTGGGCTAATTCGCAAAAAGACAAAAAACAAAAAAAAACAATAAAAACAACCATCAAATAAAAAAATAATGATAATGTCGTCCATCAAATACCTTTGTTTACATTATCAGGTCGGCTGATATTTAGGTTTGACAATGAATGCCTTCGAAAAGTAAATTCTGATTAATGCTTAATTTTAAAATATGCAAACAATGAAATGATTTGCGGCGATTTTAAATGCTACTCTTCTTTTATCGTAAATTGAATTATAATAAGAATGATAAAAAAAACTTAAAAAAAATGGTGAGGTAAACCTGGGCTTGAACATGGAATTATTCAGTCTGTTTTTGAATGCTCTACCCCTAACCTATATCTTGAGATTATAACGAATCATTTTTTTTAAGAAACAATAATTTGATGAAATTTTATTATCTCCCTTGGCCGGTGTACCCTAAAATATTATCCTGTAAAAATTAATCTTATGTACTTATAAGAGAGAAAAGCTAATTTTAAGATCGGATTTTTTTCGATTTTCGATACTAATCGGATGAATTTCTGTATAAAACATATCTAAGAACACAGACAAACACTTCCCATCACCCAGAAAAACCTAATCAGTATGCCTTGTATTTAAGAATTCAGGTGCTCGGTCATCTCCCTCTCAGTACAGACAAATAAGTCTCCTGGCCGCCATGAGTAAGTTGCTGGAATCTGTGTTAAATAGAGAAGTAATCAAACATATCAGTAAAAAAACAACCTTCTTAGTGACACGCAATATCGTTTCCGTTCTGCTAGAGCTACAGCAGATGTGCTTACAGTTATATTTCATAGGATTAGTGAATCTCTCGTCGGAAGCTACCTTTCTAGGGCAATTGCTCTTGACATATCAAAGGCCTTTGATAGGGCATGGCATAAAGTGTTATTTCACAAGATCTCTAGCTATGATATAGCTGGAAATGTCTTTTCAATTATTAAATCATTTCTCTCTGATAGGTTCATAAAAGTAGTAGTTGATGGGCAAAAATCAGAAGCTCACAGTATTAATACTGGAGTCCCTCATAGGTCCATCCTGGGCCCAACTCTCTTCCTGATCTACGTTAATGATCTTCCAAATCACATCCTTACATCATTTGTAGACATTTATACTGATGACACTACTATCGATGGTAGCACATCTAGCTAGGTATAGCTGGAAATGTCTTCTCAATTATTAAATCATTTCTTTCTGATAGGTTCATAAGAGTAGTAGTTGAGGGGCAAAAATCAGAAGCTCACAGTATTAATGCCGGTGTCCCTCAGGGGTCCATCCTGGGCCCAACTCTTTTCCTGATCTACATTAATGATCTTCCAAATCACATCCTTACATCATTTGTAGACATTTATGCTGACGACACGACCATTTATGGTAGCACATCTAAGACCGTAAACGACCACCTTCTCTCCGATTCTCTCTCTTCTGATCTTGAACAAGTGGTATAATGGGGAAAGAGGTGGCATGTTACTTTTAATGCATCTAAAACCAAACTTTTATCGTTAAATCACCAATGCTCTGATCCCCATGGAGTGGCTTCATGGTTTGACAAGCTTTCGGGCTTGACCTTTACTCCTCATCTGAAATGGAACACATACATTAAATCCGTTGCCAAGGCAGCTGGGAAAATGGTGGGATCCTTCTATCGATCCAGTAGATATTTCACTGTTAATGCAATTCTCTATCTATATAAGAGCCAGGTACGTCCAAGGATGGAGGGCTGTTGCCACATCTAGGCAGGAGCTGCTAGAAAAGAACTAATCCTGTCTTGATAGAGTTCAAAATAGACTTCGTAGCCTCGTAGATGTCCTATTCTCTTCCGTTCAACCTCTTTCTCACAGAAGAGACGTTGCGAGTTTGTCTTTGCTTTATCGTTATTTTCATGGCAAGTGCTGGACTGAGCCTCAATCTTTGGTCCCCCCTCGCTAAACGTTCACAAGAAACACTCGTCTAGCAGAAAACACTATCAATAGTTTCCCCCACCATTCTTTATCTATGCCTAAACCTGGACGTAGATCCAATGAACAAAGCTTCTTTCTTAGAACTACGCCTGTGGAACTGTCTTCCGTTTTCCTACTTTCCAGCTGACTACAATATGGTTGTCTTCAAGTCCAACGTAAACAAGTTTTTGATGAGCCGTTCCACTTAAGTAAACAAATTTACCGAATTTCCATTACTCTCGATTACCATATTGTCCAACTGACTACTGTACACACTTTAATCCTTATCCCCGAGTGGCCTTGATAAGTGGTGATGCCTTTGTAAAAAAAAAAAAAAAAAAAAAAAACATATAAATTACCTTTGTGTAAAATTTGCAAAGATAGGCCGAAAGAACTCGCACACACACACACACACACACACACACACACACACACACACACACACACAAAGTGACTTTTAACTAATAGTAGAGAAACGTGAGGCCGGAAATTGAATTTGAATAAATCAACATTGTTGAGATAGCTTGTTCTATTGCTGGAGACAAAGTGACCTCCATCATGAACAGTTCTAGGGGATGTAGCTTTCTATGCTTAGCCTTCCTACCCTTTCAGAAGAGGTTAGTTCATTGCTAATCACGTGAAGTACCCCTACTGTAGAATGCCAATAGGGTTATGCAGACTTTTTTGTGGAGCAAAGGTGCTCTTCGTCTAATATGCTGTTTTTTTAAATCAACTTTCTTAACCTTGTGTCACATCTTCCTGTTTTGAGAGGGAAATAAACATCTTAGTCTTTAGTATTTGTGACACATATATTTTTAACCAAATTTTTACCCTCATTTTTCATGCAATCCTAATTCTTCCTGTTCTTTTTTTATTTCGTTCTCTGTCTCTTCCTCGATTTTCTATTTTATATCTTTTCTGAAACAATTTTTATATTTATTCTACCCAGTTTCTCTCTCTGTCACCCCCCCCACACACACACTCCCCCGTTCTAACTACGTGCCAGTCTGGTCGGTTATATATTTCCTCTACAAGAACTAGGTTATTGGAACAGCCATCTTTTATGCTTTCCGAAGATACCATTCCCCAACGCCGCCTCTCTTCCGCCGCATTCCTTTGATCTTGCCGTATAACTTCGCATTTTTTTCAAAAGAATTTCTTGCTGGATCCAATCCCCCTTCAAAACGAAGAACTCGATTGAAGGCTGATGCTAGTAAAGCTCTCTCAGAATGTTCACGCGGCATTTTTACTTCCATAAATAATGGGCTTTCTTGGTTGGCCGAATGGACAACGTCACATATAATGAAATTGAATACTCGACCGTTGTGCCATACATTGAGTTCGATGTATACTGTTTGAATATGTTTGTATCATGAATTATGATATTTACATGGGTTTACAAGGCTATGTTAATCAAAGAAATAATAGGTAAATTTTTACTTGGTTTCCATCTTAATATTTTCCTTGTAAATTACGACTTTTGTAGGTTTCGATATGCTAAAAACGAATATCGCAATATATGTTAACCAATTATCGTTGCACTCTACAAATTACAATCGTGCTGAAAAAAGCGCCAACTAAAGCTAAACATAATTATCGATTGATGTCGCTAAAAAAAAAATAAAAATAAATTAAACATATTAACCGATTGTCGCTATATTCTAGAGATTACAATGGTACTGATTAAAATAGCAAACAAAATTGAACATATTAATCGATTGGCGTCGCTAAAGATCGCAACAAAATTATACATATTAACTGATTGTCGTCCTTTCTCTGTAGGTTACAATTGTGCTGAAGAAAACCCCCGAACAACATTACATATATTAACCGATTGGCGTCACTAAAAATAACAACAACAAAAAAAAAATTAAACATATAAATCGATTGTCGTTGCACTCTACCGATTACAATCCTGCTGAAAATAAAACAAACTAAATTAAACAAGTTAAACGATTGGCATCGTAAAAAAATAAACAAAATTAAACATATAAACCGATTATCATCGCACTCTACAGATTACAATCGTGCTTAAAAGGAAAAAAAATTAAAAATATTAACCGATTTTCGTTTCAACCTACATATTACAATGGTTTTTAAACAACAAAAAAGCAAAATTAAACATAATAACCGATTTGTGTCGCTAAAAATACAACAAAATTAACCATATTAACCTATTATAATCGTGTTGAAATAATCAAATAGCAAGAAAATTAAAATATTAACCGATTAGCGTCCCACTATAGAGAAGAAAACTTTGTTTTTTTCTGGGTAAATTTTAACACTTGTTTAGCATTACAATTTTATAGGTTTGCGACTATGCTGATTACGAAAATCTCATTTAAATTCGACAGAGACAAGTTGGTTGGAGTTGTCTATTGCGAAAGCCGTTCTTAATATAATACGGTCGGGGCCGGCTATTCCGAAAGTTGTTCTTAGCATAAGGCGGTTGGCTTGTCTATTCCGAAAACCGTTCTAAACATGAGGAGGTTCGGGCTGGCTTCCACCACCACCACAACCACCACCACCAACAACAACAACAGCCGTGCTTTAATTTTTTACGAGGTGTTAATGGTTCCTGCTAGTAAAATATTAAAAATAATAATAATAATAATAATAATAATAATAATAATAATAATAAAACGAAATGTGCATTAATCAAAATATAATATTTAAGCGCATTTACGACTGAGCAATGTCGGGCGCCCGGCTAGTGTGTGTGTGTGTGTGTGTGTGTGTGTGTGTGTGTGTGTATATATATAAATATATATATATATATATATTTATATATATTTATAGTCATAAACATACAGTAATATTTCGCTGTTTCCCAGCTCATCAGTGCGGCTAAACAGGCAACTACCTCAAGCCAGGATTGAAACCCGACAGTTTGTACGACAGTACGCTCATAGCGGCTGCTGCGTGAGTCATGAGTTTAACGATGTTTTGATATCGTCTGAACTACCTCTGCTCGATTTGTTTACACAAAGAGCATCGCTTATACGCTAATGGTAATTCGTGTATCACTTCTCAATATGCTCAACTCAATATAAGGAGCATTATATATATATATATATATATATATATATATATATATATATATATATATATATATATAAATATATTAGCAGGAAGACCCGACGTTGACCAAGATCGAAGGATGGCCAATGAAAGTGACATACTCCCATATTGTTGGTCTTATCGAAACCGATGAAATCGCCATTTTTTTAATCAAATCGATTGATTGTCTGCATTAGTTCGGGAACGCTTACTACGAAAAAGCTTTACATGCCTTTCATATTGTCTTTCTCCACAATACATTGTAGCTTACATTGCACTGTACAGAAGCTATTGTTGGTTTTATAAAAGTATTTTATATATAATGGCTTTAATTAAAGTTTTAAATGCAAAAATAAAGTAACATGCTTTAAATATGTTCTAAACCGAAACATTCATTTTGACCACGTTCCTGTAAGATCAAAGAACCTACTGTTGATTTTATATGTCTGACCTTACTGCTTAGTCGGTGTGTGTGTGTTTGGATTCCTTATCCGGCAGTGGGTTCTGATGCGTCTAGTGTATTAGGTATAAGTTAGTATTAAGTTCATGCTTGCATGTCTTCTCGCTTCCAGCTAAAACCGCTGACTAACCTCACGGTCAAAAGTTGTCCCTGCCAGTATATAGCCTCTTCATCATCAAGACTCCTACAGTGCCTCTACATTACATTGGCCACACGTGGTAACTGGGTGCCTTGCGGCCCCAGACTAAACCTGTAGGAGATCTACCAGAGGTAGTGCGTTATGACTCACCGATGTGTAGATACGCCCTGGCACATTACCAACCCCTACTCGACTGTCTTTTGGATGCACTTGGTTGGGCGATGACTAGGGGAACCACCCCAAAATCAAACACCACTACCTTTTGGGCCTTATCACAGCAAAAGGCTAAGAGATGGGAACTCTGACTTCAAATCCTACTGCTGCCTTGTAGTTTTCCTTAAAAGGTTATGGAACCTCATCCAGAAAGAAAAGGCGTAGTAGCAAACACGATAGGCCGACTATCTACCTCATTGAGATTACTTTTGGCCAGAAGCTTCAGCCTCCTCTGCTGGCAGTCGTCGCGGGTTCGCTCCACCGGAAATGAGCATTGGAGGTTGAGAGGGTGTTTATCTTATGTGCAACAGATACTACACGTAAATTGTGCAAGCAAGTTAGGAGACAAGGTGAAAAGTCCTGTACCTAAGGATAAAGCACTGAGGCTCCGACTAGTCATTGTCAAGGCTGACGGACTGCATGGTGATGATGACCGCCTGTTCGGTGACAATGACTTGAATTTAATTTCAAATTGGAAAAGTCAAGTATCGTAGTTTAATTTTGCTTTAAAATTAAATATCTATTTCGTACGCGTCCTTGTCATATCAAATAACCTATTGTTGATTTTACATGTTTGGCCTTTCGGCTTGTGTATTAATAAAACTTCTAATATTCACTGGTGATGTTGGGCTGCGTAAGGTGTTAACTTTGGTAAACATTGCTTGTTTCATTCCTTCATCGGGGTTTTCGATTATCGATACTTATCCAGGACATTCCGATACAAATGTATCTAAGAACATTATTAGGTACATGAGCTACCTTGGTGGCAAATTTAAAAAGTCGGCACAGCGGTTTTCGAATCTATAAGGAACGAACTAACATAGATATACACACACATATACACACAGACACACACAGAAAAAGTCCCTTTTATATAATAACATATATATATACATATATATATACATATATATATATATATATATTGCCAAATAACGTAAGTCATATAATAATGTTACGTAAAGTTAGTGTTTTCAGATCTTATTACATGACGGGGACCCGGCTTCTCTCAGCCTATATATAAAATAAGGAAGACCGTGGTGTCAGCTAGTTACAAGTGTAGTTCTAGGTGGCTCGGTTCTAACACCCATATAAGTCAAATGGCGCTGTCTCAGCCGCCTGTACGATAACGGGGTTGATATGGCGTTGCGGCCCGGATGCTGGATGCGGTAGATCGGTGACCCTCTTTCTAGCCAGCTGTTCGCTTAAAATATATCACTTCAAATAGTTCGAAAGGTGGAAACGATGAATAATCGACGCGGACGCTATTTTTTGTTTTTTGTTGTAAACATTAATTTTAAGAATCCGAGTACAAAGAAAAATGATAATTATGTAGTTATCATTAGGAAAACATTGCATAAAAGATATATTATATATTTTTTTGTTCTGACAGTCTCTCGATAGTCATTCAAACGGAGCCTTTTTAGTTTCAATTGCCGATTTTTTCTTACTTATCAGTCGATCAGACATATGTTTTTACCGGGGGGGGGGAGTTACGCGGGCTCTCAAAAACGGCTCGTGACCAACAAAAACAACTTTAAATTGAGGAGTTGGTGGAGTCTGGCTAAACTTGGTTTCTCATACAACCAATCCTTGCTCACTACGTCATCCTCCGATTTGCCTTGGTTGGCTAATTGGTCACCTTATCTATGCATATTAATTAGTTAATTTTCCTTCAGAAACAAACATTTACATCATATACTGGCCAACCTCTCGGCCGTGAACTTTTACGAACACCGCTAGAAAAAAACATGGTTCGATACTAAAAAAATCCATATTGACAAACAATATTGTTAATGTTCTCGAAATTACTTTTTCTTTTTCTTTGTATATTTGGCATTTCTGCATGACAGTGTCATGGGACGAATGCGTGTATTTTAGTTTCAAGAACGGCCAATAGAGGGCGTGTGTCAGTCGAAAAGGGGTCGATAAATCGCATCACTTATTGAAAAAAATATTAATAAAAATGTCTATAAATTTTTTTAAATAAATAAAAAAATCTATATCCAAATTATATTTTGCTCTATTGACAAACCAAAAATTATATTTTGATATATGTTTATACAATCTTACCGTGGAAAAAATATATTTGTGTAAAATAAAATATTCTTAAACCGCTCTAAAAGTTTCATGATTTTAAAATTATATTTTGCTACATTTTGCTAAAATTATATGTTGATATATTTTTATACAATCTTATTGTGAAAAAGAAAACAAATACAAAAAAAATATTATATGTTGCTACATTTTATACAATCGTACAGAACCCCCTAAATAATTCTAAAAACAATCTATAAATGTTTCATGTTTCTTAACATTTATTTTATTTTCACTTATAAATTAGTCATTTAAAAGAAATAATATCAAACCATTAAAATTATATTTTTTTATACAATAAATCTTTCGATTTTCACATATTCTGTTATTTATTTCGTTATTATGTATTGTTGCGTTCTCAGAGCCCCTTTTTTATATTTGAAGTTATCAAAACGGCCGGTAGAGGGCATTTCTCATTCAAAGAGCAGGGGTCATAACTCGTCTCAGTCGCCTCATGGTACTGTCATGCAGAAGTGCCGTATATTTCTTATCAACAATCAAGCCGTTTTCTCTTTTTATCAGGTCGCAGGGGTGCCTTGCAATATCTCGGGATTTTTCACATAAATAAAAGCTCTAATTCAACTTTCCTCAGCCCAACCCTCTGGTGTAATTTTTGACTTTCATAGCTGGTTGGGTTACAATCTGTTTATAAGAACATTTAAATAGTTCTCTTCGTAGAATATCAAACTCAAGATTTTGGTTTCAATTTCAGATAGTGACATCCCTTTTTTTTTGTAATTTGTGTCTTGAAACAGTGTTTAGATCTCTGGGATTTCGAAATAAGACAATTTGTATACTGTGTTTACTTATTGCATTATTTTAAAATGTGTTTGACAGACGCGCACAGGCACACTCCCCCTTATATTATGAGTGAATTAACACAGTAACAAACCTGATAAAAGAGACAAGTATTTTTTGTGTTTCTATGGCGATTGATGGTCGCCATGGATCACGTCAAAGACAGCATTAAATTCTCTTGGAATTGTAATTGATTGGCAGCCGGTGTTGGTCTTCAAGACGCCGTAAATCTCTGGCGTAAGAAGAATAAAATTGAAAAAAAAAAACATCTACTTTGATTTCTAAAAAAAATTGAGATGAGGTGGGGACATTGCCACACACGAACTTGTTAGCACACGGCTATTTTGTAAAGCAGAAGTCTGTGTATCTTGGTCATGCATGAGGGAGATAGAGTAAGTGTGAGAGAGAGGATGAAGAGGGAAAGAGATTAAGAGTGAAAAAGGACAAGAGAAATTAGAAAATAGAGAGAAAGTGAGAGAAAAGAGGAAGGGGGAAAAGGGAAAGAGTGTGTGAGAGGAAGACAGGAGAGAGATTGAGCGAGTGAAAAAGATGAAGAAATGAAGACGATAAGACATGTGCCCGAAAGAAAAAAAAATATCGTGAGAAAAGTAAGGATTTAATTTTAGAAACAATTTATTCCCCCTTTTATTTATTTGTATTTGTTTTTGGTGGCAAGTCAGACTTTACAATCCAAATAACAACTGGTTTCTCTGTATAGTGATTCGAAGATACATTACGACTAAACTAATATAGAATGTTTAAATTTAGGGGTTCGTATTTAGTTTTAATGCAAAGATTTCAAGCTTTCTAAACATTTTATATGTGTAAGGTTATCAGACGCACTTACTTTCTTTAAAATAACTGTTACTGTTACTAGTGAAGAAGATTGCTGAAATAATCTTTCACTTGGTGATACAAGCACCAAAATTGAAATTTGTCAAGTTTGCTTCTGCAGCCATTTTGAAAACTGGCAGCCATCTTGAATTTTCTGATAGCTAACGTTCTTTTCTTAAAATGTATGTTCTGGACGTCATTTGTGCCAATTTTGGTGGGTTTATCACTAAGTGAAAGATTCTTATGGGATATTGAGATAGACTGTCTCACTATATACCAAATAGGCCAAGCTAATTTAGTATAAGCTATGTTTCTTTTAGTAGCATTATTTATTCCTTGCTCGTTTAATCGGTTTCTTGGTTAATTTCTATTTGCATTCAACTGTAGAATAAATGTATTGCCAATTCACTTTTATAATTAACTGACACATGAAAATACAATTATATATCTTCTATTATATAAAAATGACTTTATGTGTGTACGTGAGTTTCTTCCTCATAGGCTCCGATACGGCTAAACCTATCTTTCATAAATTTCACACAGACGTAATTTATGTCTGACAGTGTTCTTAGATATTTTTTGTACAGAAATTTATCCGCTAACCATCCTTTAGTCTTTCTCTCTTGTAGATAAAAAGAAGAAGTTTTACAGGAAAATACGTTACGTCACACCGGACAAGGGAAATAAGAATAAAATCTTAGTAAATCATTTCCGGAAATGGAAAAAATCCGATCTTAAAAATAGTCTTTTTTCTCTTATGAGTAAAAAAAAGAGAAGAATTTCTACAGGGGAATATTTCACGTTATACCGGCTAAGAGCAATAATAACAAAATATCCGCGAATCATTTATTTTTTAAAAAACAGATCTATTTTCATTTGGAGATTTAGCTCAGTGGCAGAGCATTCGACTACAGATCGACTGATCCTTGCTGAAGCCCGAGCGTAGCTCACCATTTAATTTTATTTTTTTCTTATTAATGAGTTCAATTTACGATAAAAAAAAAAGAGGCACCATTTACAATCGCCGCAAATCATTTCTTCATTTATTTATATATTTGGGAACTGTTATTTCCATATTTAGAGATGTTGTACCACGAAGCCAACTATTCCTCTGACCTTAGGAATGCTGAGTCTCTTAATGTATCCTCAGTCATTCTCGTCTCACCGAATTTTGGGCCAACTAATTCTCTGGCCGGCTTTGGGTAGGATTGAAACTGTTTTTATTTTTCAGACAATGCTCATCCTCAAGGTTTGATTTTTGGTCTTATAAATCCAAGTTTTTTTTTTTTCATTATCTCATCTTCCATCGTCGGGTCCGTACGGAATGATATATTATTTTATTATTAGAATCCTCTGAATGAGTAATTTGTATATTTATTTATCGTCATCTTCATAATAATAAATGAACTAATAATGATAAATAATAAAACATATATATATATATATACAAATTACTTATCTCAAAGGTTCCAGTAGTAATGTCACGATTTCCTCGTTTGCATATTTTAAAGCAAAACATTAACCAAATGTGACTTTTCCAGGGCATTCATCGTCAATCCCAACGTGATATGGCAAGCAAAACGATGTGACATTATAAACGAACACAGACAAACTTTGATGGACGACATTAATTATTATTATTATTATTATTATTATTATTATTATTATTATTAGTAGTAGTAGTAGTAGTAGTAGTAGTTGTAGTAGTAGTAGTACTAGTAGAAGTAGTATGCCGGATTTGTGGTAAGATCTCAGAGTAAATTGCACACCTTGCAGCAGGGTGTATTGGACTGGCCCAGAAAGAGTACCGCAAAAGACACGATCGCATGGGACTCCGGATATATTGGGAGGTGTGTAAGAAGGTTGGGGTGAAGTGTGCTGGAAAATGGTTTGAGGAGGTGCCTGATGAAGTGAAAACAAGTGATGATGGCAAGGTAGAGGTATGGTGGGATAAAGGTGTCATAACGACCAAGCAATTGGATCATAATCGTCCGGATTTGGTCGTCATCGACAAAGTCTCAAAACACTGGTAGATTGTAGACTTTTCAGTACCCTGGGACAGGAATGTGAGAGAGAAAGAGAACGAGAAGTGTAGCAATTATGCTCCATTGGCCTTGGAGATAAGGCGTATACACGGGGTTAAAGCACAAATAATCCTGGTCGTAATTGGTACGCTAGGAGTAGTATCAAGTCGTCTGGAAGGACAATTGAAAAAAACTATGAATCCCCGATGTTTTAGGCGGCCTTCAGACTTCTGCTATTGTAGGTACGACCAACATCCTTAGAAACACCCTTGATCTTTGAAGCTCCTAGTATGGAGCTGGGATTGAGGGAAATTCTCTGGAAATGAATCACATCCCTTTCCAGAGAGACGTTAATAAAGGAAATCAGAATGATTATTATTATTATTTTATATTTTTTGTGAATTAGTCCACCGGCCAAATTATATCTCGTGCTAATAAACAGAGGATTGATACTATAATATTACATACGCTAGGTACCGGCAAGAATGGTGAAATAAATATATGGTACATAGTTTTGAAAGCCGATTCATCATAATTTTTTGTAGGTTTCCGACTACGTTTTGATTGTATATGAAGGATTAGAGACTAAAGTTAATTTCCAAAAATGAAAAACAAAAATCTATATATTTGTACGCGTGAAAAATACGTTATGAAAAATGTTTTCACAGGAGCTAACAAATTCAGCTAAATTTTTAAATTAAATAAATTAATTGTAAAAATCCTTTGAAAGATAAATATACGTATTTTTGGGGCGTCTATTTCAAAGATAATTAGTAAAATAATGTCTGTAGGTATTAAATTAAATAAAAAAAACATATTGTTTGTACAAAAAAAACGGCTTTATTATTAGCCTCCCAAATCAAGTGATTTTCACTTTGTTTAACCAAAACGAAACGAAGTTATAGCCAAATACATTATACAGAAGCTCGATATCTCAGACAATTGAAAGGCTTTCTGAAAATGACGTCAAATAGTTTAAGGAAAGAAGGGAATGCTGTTTACTTATTTTATCCAGCCGTGCATGCACACATTCCTCTCGTGAACGTTTGTATAATTTATACCGTTTTTTAATTTAATTATTTTTCTATCTTACTGCTTTTAAATTAAAAAATATATATTTTTTCAAGATCACATGACATTTATGTTACGTCGAAAGTTTCACATTCATGCAAGTATGGACAGTATCTAACATATAAAAATTATACGAAACCTGTAATCTAAAATGAAGTTGAAATATATTTTTGCAATTAGAATTTTTTTTGTGTGGAAATATTAAATAAACAATGTTTAGTTCAATGAAAATATCGGCAGGTCGGGAAATTAGTGTTTTTTTTTCGAGTTATATCGAATTCATTAATACGGATTTTAACGGCTTTTTTCGTAATGTTCCCGTAAAACTTAGTTTGTTTTTTAATTGTTGCAATTTACGATGCTATTTTTCATAAAATAGAAACAAAATACTATTGAAAATCATGACTTTGGTAAATGGGTTTCTTTTTTATTTAGAAAACAACATCACATTTCCTCTGGGATTAAAATAAAAAAAATATTGTCTTTATCATATTCCGTGAACATCATTTGTTAAATATTGAAAATTTCATTAAATTTTGCTATTTTTCTGATTTTCGGTGAATTTTTAAGTAAACTGAGGGGGTGAATATGATTATGATTATACATTTTGAGCATCGCCATTCATTTTGCATGTATCGAACATACGTAATCTGCATTAATGAAAATATCATGTTTAAGCGTATTGTATCACCTTCCAATGTTTGGCGCACAGCTAATATATATATATATATATATATATATATATATATATATATATATATATATATATATATATATATATATATATATTAGCTGGGCGGCCGACATTGGAAAGTCTTACAATGTATATACATAAAATATATATATATATATATATATATATATATATATATATATATATATATATATATATATAACCAATTATTTATTTTCTCTGCCTCTTTTTATGGGGTATGTTATAATGAACACCCGTCAAAGGTTACACTTACAGATGTAAATTCGTGAAAGACCTAAAATCTATATTTAAGTGGCCCCTCAAAATGTTTATTTTCGTAGGAGCTTACCATGGAAAATATCCACATGTGCCAAGAATTAAAAAACACCGTCCAGTTTTTTTTTTACCTTATTTTATGTTAGGATTCCTTCATGCATTCCTGCTATTTATTTATTTATTTGTCATTTTTCTAAGTGTTTTTTTTTACATTATGGAGAAGGGTCTCTAAGTTGTGGTTGTTCTTTTGTAGAAGCCATTTTCAGAACTGTCATCTTCCCTTCTCCTGTACACACAGCGGTCGCCATCCAAGACGGACCACCAAAGACCTCGTCTCCTCGTCCCTTTTTTTCATCCTACACCTTCCTTTCTCTTCTGATACCCCCTTCAGAGATCAGGATCTACGGTTTAGTCGTCTGAACCTTGCAGAAGACAGACATTGTAAATTATAGCCCCCCCCCCTACTCACCTGTCTGTTCGCATATAGCCTTATCCAGTGTCATTTTTCAGGTAATAAAAATATATATCTTTTATTTATTTAAAGTGCAGTGCCTAATATAATACACAATATATGTGTTTTAATATGTGTTTACATATACATTTGTGTATATATATATATATATATATATATAAACATATATATATATATATATATATGCATATATATATGGATGAAGGAGTGACGTATTATGGATACGTATGTATTTATTTATATGTATATGCCTATGCATATGTGTGCGTGTGTATGTGTGTGTTTGTGTGTGGGGGGACAGTCATGCACACACATAAATATGTCTGCAAATGTCTGTGAGTGAATGTGTTTTTACGCACGTCAACGTGACACAGTGTGAGTAAAAGCCTGCCACAGTGAAACTATGTAAATTTTACACGTGGACGTACGTGTTTTGACTTCTAAAACGTGAATAAAACTTAATGTATTCATCCGCACGCATACAGAGTAATTCAACCATACGTCTCATCCATATATTAATCTATCTAGCTGTCGATCTCTCTATGTATGTATGTATGTATGTATGTATCTATCTATCTATCTATCGATATACCTATCTATTTATCTATCTATCTATATATATTGCTTTATCATATTAAAATTCTAGTTGTAGATCTCACGCACGTACACCCATATACATATAAATATGGGTGTACGTGCATGTTTTTTATGTGCATCTGTTTGCTGTGTTAGTGTGCCTGTTTCAATGCATACTATATATATATATATATGTGTGTGTGTGTGTGTGTGTGTGTATGTGTGTATGTGGTTGTGCATGCATTCGTACATATGTAAATACGTATATATATATGTAGTTTCATGCTTATCTATATACCTATAAACGACTAGATACATTTACGCACCCACAAACACACACCCATTCACAAACATACGCACATATAAATATATATAATTATGTTATGACTAAATGAATATTTTACAAGGCAAGACTTATGAAGATTAAAAAAATGCTCAACACTATTAGGGATGGGACAGAAAAATATACTATTAAATGAAAGATGAGGAATGAAATACTTTTAATTGCTATTTATATCTCATGAATTTTTTTAAATATCATTAATCAGTTTTTTCTCAAATTTGCATTTTGTATAATTCTAGCACTTCTCCTCTGATGCGAAGCATTTAGCTTTGAAATTGCATGGCCAAAAGAGGTTTATTTTCTTAAATTTCCTCCTTAACTTTCTTTATTGTTTTGATGGTATAATAAAGTTTTGTATATAACTTTCATTCCTCATGTGCATTTAAACTACTATATGTTTTTCAATCTCTCGTTATCTCTCCTTCTCCCTCTCCACACTCACACACACATAAATCTCTCTCTCTCTCTCTCTCTCTCTCTCTCTCTCTCTCTCTATATATATATATATATATATATATATATATTCCTTTTGCAAAACCAAGACTTGAAAGAATGGATTGATAGTAACAAATAGTGTATTTCATGGTTAGTTAGGATTGTTTCAAGACCATTCGGACAAATCCAAACATTATGTCGAGTAAAAATTTTCACAAGAACAGCCTTTATTAAGACGTACTGAATAAAAAACACTTTAACAATAAAACATTATGGAAACAATTTCCCTTATAAGGAAAAGAAAACAAGCGAAAGTATTTTACCTATATAGCATCCTTGCAAAGTATTTTTTTATGATTTATATATTTACCTGTTTTCGTATCTACATTTAAAAAAAATTCAAACAAAATATAATAAAATGTTACCACTAATTATCTATGTCCATTTAATATGTTTTATTAATACTATTCATTGATTTCTTAAATTAAATTTATTTATTAAATTTGAATTATTTTTTTAATCCGGACTAGTCAATTAAGTTAAATTGCTGCGATTCTATGTAAGTTTCGTATTTGGACTTTACTTTGTTTATTTACAAAAATATCGGCTTACCTATTTATTTGTATTTAAGAAAAGTTTTTGTTTAAAACTTATTTAATAAGGAAAAAAAGTTTAACATTACTTTATACTTAGTCATTCTCATTCTTCATTTAAAATTAAGGATCTCAATCTATTTTTTATTTTCTTTCGTTTTTTCCCATTAAGATTTACGATTATCGGATATTTTAGAAGTAAAAAGGGGGATAACTCTGTACGTTCGAAATTATAAAGTTTTAGTTTAAATTATAAGCTACCAAAATCCTAATATGTCTTCATAACAATATAAGGAAAGTAACTAAGTAGGCTAACCTATTCAAAATATAAGTTTGTAATGCATATCTTAACCATGAGACTAATTTTATTACCAAAGATTAAACCTACGTTTGCCATCCAACCATAATTTTCTGACGTTCTGCGTGGCTTTAGTACAAAATAACAATTCGGGAGTAGAGTTCTTAAATATTTATCTAAAAATAATACATATCCTATTAATAAGTATTCTAATAATAAACCTAATCTTTAGCTCGGTGTACGTTTTACTCCAATGAAAGCGGGGATTCACCTTGTTTTTTTTGTGATTTAATCGTTTAGAACAAGAATATTATTTAACAAGCTAGGATTTCTCGAGTCTTACTGATCTAAAAACAGTATCAATTAATCCCCATTTTTTAATTACTAATATTTGTTTTTGTTGAATTCATATTGCTTATTTTTGTTAAGCTATTTTAGCGATCAAGAAACGGTATCAACTATTTAACCATCAATATGACTAAAATTGTGTTCACAGTTTTGAAACAATATTGCTAATCTTTGATAATCGTTATTATAGATCTGAATTTCTTATCTAATATCCATTACCTTAATTTCTAAAAATGTGTTTCTAGTGTAGAATATTAGATTCCAGATTTGCTTGTTAGATTTTTATTGAAGAACTACAAACCGGACTTCAATCATAAACCCAGACTAATTATACCGTATGCATCTGACATAGGTAATATCAGTAAAACGGTACTAGGCAGAATTATACCAACCTTAAAATCCAAAATAAAACATAACCTCTGGATTTCTTCGGGTAAGTGATAAAGTTGTTCGATAGGTCTCCAAAAAATCAAAAAAGTAAATTTATTATGTTTGACATATATGCATATTACCCTTCAATTTTCCCTATACTGTTCGAGAAAGCACTTAAATTAGCTGACGAGAAAACGGACGTGACCAAGTTTGAGATTGAAATTATAAAAATAGCTAGAAAACCCTTAATTAGATGTAACGGAGGGTTGTGGACAACAAAAGATAGAGAAGGCCATTTTTACATCAAAATGGGTCCTCCGAATTCCGCGTGGGTTACTGATTTTCTAGGCTTGTACTTACAAAAGGAGATAAACAGAAAAATACCTGGTTTAAATGGGGGGTATATAGGGATGAGGCGCTATTTATAGGTTATTCCAGCGATCGAATTACTGAAAATAAACGAGGAAAAATATCAAAAGTTTTTTTTTAATGAAATGGGATTAGAAATAACAATAGACAGCAATTACAAAAAAGTTAAATTTCTAGACATTACTATTAATCTAAATGATAACAGATATGAACCGTATCACAAACCTAACCAAAAATATTCTATATTGATTATAAATCGAATCATCATAAGTGTATGAAGAAGGCACTTATCCCTAATATTTCTTAAAGAATATCTGAACTTTTAAAGAATAAGAGTCTTTTTAACAAAGAATATTGCAATGAAGCTCTTCATAGATCGGGATAGCATTGTGAAATAGAATACAAGAGGAGTGCAAACAGTAACCTAACTGCACAATATCGTACAACATGGCAATGATAGCAATAAATAAACCGAAGATTAATAAAGGATCCATTAATAAGGATCAAAGGAATGGAAACAGGGAAAGACATAATAGCAGTGAAACAGGTAATGATGTGGTGGGTAATAGGAATAAGAGGCAAGAAACAGGTTTGGTTTAATCCACCGTTTAGCGAGCATATCCAAAACGATATACCTAAGGAATTTTACAAAATAATTAATAAAAATTTCCCACCTGAGAATAGATTAAGCAAAATAATTAGTAGGAACTCAGTAAAATTATCTTTCTACACCTCCCCCAACGTAGCCAACACTATGATAAGCTCTAATAACAGGAAAATAAGCAAAATAAGAGATAATAATTGTATCGGATGAACGTGTTTTAGAGAGAAAAATGTAACTGCAGAATACCTGGCAATTGTCCGTTGGGTGGCAAATGCTTAATCTCACAAATAGTGTACTAATGTGAGATTAAGGCCGATAATATTAAAAAGGTATATCTTAGAGCCACGGAATGCGTCTTTAAGGAAAGATACAGAAACCATGTTGTATCCTTTAAAAATGAACAGGAAATGTAAACTAATAGAAAAGGTGTTAATGACGGAAGGGGGGAGTGGTACAAGAATCGGCATTAAAAATAAAAAGAGGAACACAATTGTATTAGGGGAGTGGTACAAGAATCGGCATTAAAAATAAAAAGAGGAACACAATTGTATTAGGGGATTGGGTCAGGGAACTTCATAGAAACAAAAAAGATTTTGAATGGAAATGGTCAATAATAGATAAGGGTAGTAAGTATAGACCTGGGAAATAAAACAAATGTGCAATCTGTGTTTACTGGAAACCTTCTACATAGTGAATTCTAAACAAGAAATATAAAATAAAAGGGTGGATGCTATACAGGGATGTCTCTACAGGAATAGATTTTTACTTAAATGTAGCTGAGAGAAAGAAAAATTCTGGAAAAATAAAGGTTCTGTATTATAAGGCCAAAGTTAATAAAGAGTTAAATAACTAAAAAAATGATGTAAATTAGATGTGATGAATGATTCAAATCTAGCAAGCAAATCTGGAATCTAATATTCTACATTAGAAACAATTTTTTAGAAATAAAGACAATGGATATTAGATAAGAAATTTAGATCTATAATAAGGATTAACAAAAATTAGCAATATTGCTTCAATACTGGGAACATAATTTTAGTCATATTGATGATTAAATAGTTGATAGGGTTTCTTGATCAATAAAATAGCTTAACAAAAATAAGCAATATGAATTCAACAAATAATATATTAGTTATTAAGAATGGGGGATAATTGATACTGTTTTTAGATCAGTAAAACTTGAAATATCCTAGCTTGTTAAGTAATATTCTTGTACTAAACTAATAAAAAAAAAAAAAAAACAAGGTGAACCCACGCTTTCATTGAAGTAAAATGTACATGAAGCTAAAGATAAAATTTGTTATTAGAATACTTATTAATGGGATATGTATTATTTTCAGATAAATATTTAAGAACTTAATTCTGGAATTTTTTTTGTATTAAAGCACCACATAACGTCAGAAAATTATGGTTGGATGACAAACATAGGTTTAATCTTTGGTAATAAAATTAGTATCATGGTTAAGATATGCATTAAAAACTTATAATTTGAATAGTTTATCCTAGTTTTAATTGGATTTGTTTAATTAATAATTAAATCATAAATGCATATTAGGAATTTTACCAAACCTAGAAACATCGAACGGCTTGAGTTACTTCCCTTTCATCGTTATGAAGACATATTAGGATTTTATTAACTTATAATTTCAACTAAAACTTTTAATTTTCGAACGTACAGTTATCTTCCTTTCTACTTCTAAAATATCCGATAATCGTTAATCTTAATAGGAAAGAACAAAAGAAAAACAAAATAAAATAAAATAAAAAAAATACATTTAGAGATCCTTAATGTTAATTGAAGATTGAGAATGACTAAGTATAAAGTAATGCTAAACTTTCTCTCCTTATTGAATTAAACAAAAACTTTCTTAAATCAAATAAATAGGTTAGCCGATATTTTTGTAAATAAACAAAGTAAAGTCCAGATACGAAACATAGAATCGCAACAATTGTACACAGACAGACACACAAACACACAGACACGTTCACTTTTATAGACGTATATATATATATATATATATACATATTTACATATGGTATATATATATATACATATGGTATGTATATATAAATATATGTGTGTATGTATCTTCTATATATGTATAAAACTAATTGTACACAGACACACAGTTGACTAGTCCGGATTTAAAAATAATTCAAATTAAATAAAGAAATAAAGAAACACAGTTGACTAGTCCGGATTTAAAAATAATTCAAATTAAATAAAGAAATAAAGAAATTTAATTTAAGAATTAATGAATAGTATTAATGAAACATATTAAATGGACATATATAATAATTGGTAACATTGTATGATATTTTGTTTGAAATTTTTTGTTTAAATGGAGATACGAAAATAGGTAAATATATAAATCTTTAAAAAAATATCTTGCAAGGGTGCGATATAAGTAAAATACTTTCGCGTGTTTTCTTTTCCTTATAAGGAAATGGTTTCCATAATGTTTTATTGTTGAAGTGTTTTTTATTCAATAAGTCTGAAGAAAAAAACCAAGATACAAAGAATGAGGTGATAGCACAAATAGTGTATTTCATCGTTAGTTACAATTCTTTCAAGACCATTCGGACGAATCCAAACATTATGTTCTTGTGAAAATTTTGAAACGACATAATATTTGGATTCGTCCGAATGGTCTTGAAAGAATTGTAACTAACGATGAAATACACTATTTGTGCTATCAACTCATTCTTTGTATCTTGGTTTTTGTTAAAACAATACATGAATGCTCAATTATGAAATATTATAATGTTGTAGCTTACAGTTTAAGTCATCTCTTTTTTGCTTAAAAATTATTGGTATATGAACAATTACTGAACTGAATTATATAAACCCAGTAAAATTCGGAATACTACAAATCTGACTATATCTATCTATCTATCTATCTATCTATATCTCTCTCTCTCTCTCTCTCTATATATATATATATATATAGATAGATAGATATACAGTTTTATGATACGCAATAGATGAACCAAAAATATTTATTATCAAAACTGTTTGTTTGTGCCTGTGTTTGTGTGTTTGTGTAGTCGTATGTCTCGCAAAAATTTCTAGGACCGAACGTGAAAAATCGGTCTCTCGGACGACAAATATCGAAATATTGGTCAAAAACATAAATTTCTACACCCTTAACACGCCCGTTATTCTCAAGGAGGGATCGCAAGTCATCGTCTCCTTTTGATTGACTACCCTTATTCAAACGCTCGCGACGATTTCGTGATGGACCTTCTTTTTTGCGTACGGATTCGAGCCTACCTGCATACTATCACTATTTTTTAACACTTCTCCAACCGTGCTGCCTACTATTTTTTTGGCTTCTCTCCCCGTTACTACCGCTTTTTACACCTCTCTCCACCGGGATGCCTACGGGGTTCCTTACTACACCACTTTTTCACACCCAAGCAACGCTAGGTACCCTCGCTAGTGTTTAATATATCAAACTTATCAAGATGGTAAGACTTCACACGGTTAGGAGGAGTAAATCATAAATGAAATTAAAACGCTGAGAAATAAATACATTATGATAATTACATAAAACCTCATGAAATAATCAGCTCAGTAATGATGAAAATCGAGAAAAGGTGGAAATACAACATTTATAGGTCATGTTATTTCGAAGCTAAATGCTTCTCATCAGAAGAGGAGAAAGGCTAATATTATAATGGTATAAGAGTATGCAAATAAAACTGGCTACAAAACTTTATAAGGGTGAAAAATAGATTATTTAATGTAAAGGTAGGATTAAAATAAGGAAATGATTATAAAAAATAAAATAATAAAATAATAAAATAATTAAAAAATAATAAAATAATAAAAATAAAATAATAAAAAATAAAAAATAAAATAATGAAATAATAAAAAATAAAATAATAAAATAATAAAAAATAAAAAATAAAATAATAAAAAAATAAAACGATAAAAAATAAAACATAAAATAATAAAATAAAAAAAAGTAAAAAGAAAATAATAAAATAATAAAATAATAAAAATAAAAAATAAAATAATAAAAAATAAAATAATAAAAAATAAAATAATAAAATAATAAAGGCAATAACAGAATTAAAATAGTGCCCAGATAGAAAAAAACCCCTGAAAACTACATTGTTTTATTAAATTCTTTGAAATGCTGGTTAGGGAGATTAAAATAGTCCAATATAGATCCGCTCAAAATTAATCTTCGCGTAGAAAACCTTAGTAAATTAATCTTAAAATAAATTTCTAGTGGAGGCAAAATGTGTTTCGGAGACGTATTTAAATGTAATTTTCCCAGATAAAATGATCCTCAAGAGACATTCATATAACGATACATGATTCGAAAAGGCTCCCAGAATGAACTGCCATTAAAGCCTCCTTGATGCTTTCTTTATAGTTCATCCGTTTTCTCATCGTCTTTGCTGTTGCGACCATCGCCAAACTGGAAGTGACTTGGGTTTTAATTAAGACAATCGAAAGGAGAGGATGACTTTCGAAAATATCGGCGAAAAAAGCGACCCCCCCTGTAGAAAAGTGCCCAGTTTAATGTGAAGATATTAATGTTTCCAGCCAATTTTTCGATATTTGTCGTCTGAAAGTTCGATCTTCAAAACGGTATTGATCCTGTAAACATACGTCGCCTTTGTCGAAAGTTTTAGGCAGACATGCAAACATACATACATACATTTATATATAAGGTAGCTCAAATTTTCGACCAAAACCGATTAAAAAGCTTGCCCTATCTCTGCATACCCTTCGTGTAAGATTTTAAATGTTTAGACAAGAAATTGACTGAGTAATTTGGTAGACACCAAAGCGATCAAATTTGTTTTTAAATTTGACCCCTATTATGACTCCTTAAAATTTATTTATTTGGGCTCAAATCAAGTTATTAAGTTAGATGCATGTCCAAGTAACCTATATCTAAAATTTCAAGCGTATAGACCCAAAATTGTCGGAGGAGTTTGGTAGAGTTCACAAAGGTCAAATCGTTGATCGTTGACCCTTTAACAGCGAAATTTCTGGCCGAAAACCGATCACATCGATTTTCCACAATTTCAGTACATTGCATATCAGATTTCGAGTCTGAAAACTGAAAATAAACAGAGTTATGTCTAAGAAAAATGTACACAGACAGACTTACAGACAGACACGTTCACTTATATATATATATATATATATATATATATATATATATATATATATATATATATATATAAGTGAAAGTGTCTCTCTTCAAAAAGATACTGATCTAGTAAAGATCCGTCGCCTCTGTCGAAAGTATTAGGCAGACATGCAAACATACTTATATACATACATACATTTACATATTGGTAATTCAAATTTTCGACCCCAACCAATTGAAAAGCGTGTACTATGTCTGCATACCCTTTATGTAAAATTTCTGAGTAATTTGGTAGAGACCGAAGCGGTCAATTTTTTAAAAGATTTGATCCCTATTATGACCACTTATATATATATATATATATATATATATATATGAGCAAAACAGTAAATAAAAATATGTTAAAAACACTTTGAAATGAGTTAAAAACATATTTAATCTGAAAAGGAAACACTAGAATTATGGATAGCTCTTAATCCGCAGAGTTTTGAAGAAATACTATTCCTTCTCATCAGAGGGTAGGAATTAGCAAAATGCAGGATCGGATTTTGCATGCAGAAGTATTTGATGAAACAACAAGTAAGTCAAAGATCTTACTTGAAAACAAAATAAGTTAAGCAGACGGAATATGGTAAAGAAAACGTTGATTACACATGAATGGATAGTCTGGTGGAAGATAAAAAATCCAGTGACGGTGAAATCCAAATGTAAAACTTCAAGAAAGTTAAAAGAATTTCCATTTGTATAAGTAAATTCCTAAGACATCCCGTAATTGGAAGAAGATGGTCCATAATAATCCAAACGCAGAAATCCATGGGATAATTCACAAACATGTGTACAAGGAAAAAAATAATATTAATAAAAAAAAATAAGATGTGCTTTTCACTCTACTTCCGAGACATAACTATAAAGAAAATGCAAAGAAGAGATAAAGAATTAAAATAAAGGATTATTAAATTATATAAAAGGTAAAAAGTAATAACTAATAATGTATAAAAAGGTAAAAGTAATAACTATGTAATTTCAAAATTTCCATTATTAAATTTGGACTTATGTTTACAGAAAGAGATCAGTTCATTTTTAGAATTTATTATATTGTTACTTTAAGGGGAAGTAATTATAGTTATAGCTTCGGTTGTACAGAGGCGACATGACTTAAAGCCTGGAGTATAAGACTTAACTTTTTTTATAATAGTCCATTTGATTGAGAAGGGAGTATTGTTAGATTTAAGTTTTTTAATTAAAGTGGTTACAGGAGTTCCTTGGTTATTATTAGAATTATGGTTGTTAAAAGAAGGAATGTGGTTTGATATTCTTTTCTTTATTAATGTTGAAGTAGCGCCGATATATGCATGTACTTTATTAAAAGCTCGAGGTCTGGTGTTAATATTAATTTGCTGATTTGTATTAGTTAAATAGTTTGAATTTTGTTCATAGTGTTCAACAAATGGTGGGACAATGTCTGTATGAGGACTATTTTGGAGGGGATAATGAGTGTTGTTAGTGTTAATGTTGCTGTTAGGAGAAATATTGTTATTCTCATTATTATTATTATTATTATTATTATTATTATTATTATTATTATTATTATTATTACTAGTTGTATGATTGTAAATGGAAGGGCTGCTCGAATGGTGTATTGGATTAGTAACTATATCAGATGGAGGATGGGAAGAAGAATAACTTGAAGACGAAATATTAGTGTCTGTTTTGGGATGATTGCGTGGGAGCTCAGTAATAGTGCAAGAATATATAACATCTTTATGGATACAATCATTATTGAGTGGGCAAAGATGTTTGTTATTACAATTACAGTTAGTTTTGGGTTTAATTGGGAAAGGGATTTTTTGGGCTGATTTAATTTTTTTGTTATTAGATGTTAAGAGTCTTTGTGCTAAATTAGGCATTGTTGAATAAGAAATCCGGATTAAATTTTTATTGAAAATAGAATTATATCTGTGTGGGTATTTGAAAGAGTTTTGTACAATGTTGGAGAATTCCTTAGGTATATTAGTTTTGACATTTAGGCTAAATGGAGGATTAAACCAAATATTTTTCTTTCTCCTGATGCGACTAGGTTGGTTAGAGGTATTGCGATTAGTATTTTGGTTTGGATTATAAATGTAGACTGGTTCATTGTTATTGATAGCGGCAGATCTTGTTATTTGATCTGGTTTCTTACGAGTCATATTGTGTGTGATTACAGATTTAAGGCGGCCTGAAGGAGGAGCATAATTGTTGTATTTAATCTTTTCCTTGTATCCTGAGTTCGATAAAGCATTATTGAAGAAAGTAGCATTTTGATTAAAAGTTTTTTATCAGCAGAAATAGCAGAAATTCTTCTAGAGACAGATGGTACTATAGATTTTATAATTGAGTTGGGGTGGTTAGAAGATTTATGGACGTATAAAAGCGTAAGATTAGGTTTATGATAGGGGCTATGGGTTTCGGTGTTAAGATTAAGTGTAACATCTAGAAAATTCAAGTTTTTTTGTTTGGTTCGATAATTATAGAAAGGCCAAAGTTATTGAAGAAGTTATGTAATTTTTAAATAGTTTTGTTGTACTCTCTTGGCCTAGCTGTAGTAGTAAAAATGGCATCGTCTCTATAAAGACCCCCTTGGATATGTTTAAAGTGGTATTTAAGTTCTTTCAGTAAGAAGAGTCCCACTAAATCGGTAACTTCTGCAGAGTCAGAAGCACCCATAAAGAGTCAAAATTATCAGGGATATCCTTTCTAGTCCAAAGCTTATTGTTAAATTGTATAAGGGACTTTCTCGCTAGGAGAATCAATTTTGTTTCTAAATTAGTTAAGTCAGAATTTCGTTTTAGCAAAGATAAGAGCCTTATTTAAAAGGATCGGAGAAATTGATTGATAATAATTTTTGATGTCAACTGTTATGAAGTTAAGGAGGTGCTTATTTTCAAGGGAAACAAACCAATTAATTACGGAATCTGAATTCAGCCAAAGAGGGAAACCTACTCTTTCTTTAATGGAAGGGATGATTCTATCTAAGATATTTTTGCTTACAGCTCCTAAGTCAGAGTTAGATGGACAGATCAATCTGATGGAGGGGTTGTCATAGAAATTAGGTTTATGATCTTTGAGGGTGAATCTAGGAGTACCCGGAGAAATTATTTCAGTGAAGTTATGAATGTTCATAGAAGTCAGTAAAAGTTTAGCTTCAGAATTAATGGAATCTAAAGTCTTAGGAGGGACTATTTTATAAGATTTAATAAGTTCTTTATACAAAAGTTTTTTATATGTAGGATAGTCAAGTTTATAATAATTGTTTGTCTTATCAGCAGGGACGAATATATGTTTATTCTTTTTAACTTTTTCGGCAAAATTATTTATTTTTCGGGTAACCGGATTATAATTGTGTTTTTGTTTCTTAAATTTAATTTTTTTTGACTAAATTCAACATGGAATTGTCAAACTCTTCGAGGTAAGGGCTGTATTTGGGGTGGGCAGTAGTTTTTAATCCATAATATTTGGCAGCAATTCTTTCGAATTTCTTTTGTTCTCTATGAGCGTTGATAGGGAGTTCATTTAAAATTTCAGGGTGAAGTTGGTCTTCAGAGGAAATAGGCGCTTTAAGTTTATTTTTAATGCTTAAGTCATGGTGATAAGCCTTCCACCTTATATTTTTTAGGAAAGTGTTCAAAGCGAGAACGAATTTGTGGATATATTCCTGTTGGGTAGGAATAGGGATATTTTTGGCAGACAGAGGAATGTGTTCCTTTTCAAACATATCTGGAGAGAATAAAAAGCTCAACTAAATGGGAGCTTATACTAAAATGAAAATTACAATTGAATTTACCAAAATGATCAAAGATGGTAAAATTAAAGTAAATTATAAATATTAAAGAATTGATATTTATAAAATTATCTCAGCCAGACATAAAAGCTCGATAAAACCAAATAGGAAATAGAGCTTATAATATGAGCAAACAGTTAATAAAATATGTTAAAAAACACTTTGAAATGAGTTAAAAACATATTTAATCTGAATAGGAAACACTAGATAAATGGATAGTCCTTAATCCGCTGAGTTTCGAAGAAATACTCTCCTTCTCATCAGAGGATAGGAATTAGCAAAATGCGGGATCGGATTTTGCATGCAGCAGTATTTGATGAAACAACAAGTAAGTCAAAGATCTTACTTGAAAACAAAATAAGTTAAGCAGAGGTAATATGGTAAAGAAAAAGGTGATTACACATCAATATATATATATATATATATATATATATATATATATATATATATATATATAAATATATATATAATGTGTGACCAGTTGGGAAGTTTATGCGCTCTATGTGCTCTCCGCTTATGTTGCCATTCGTTTCCAGTCGTTCATAACTACTTCACTTGTCACCGGTTTTTAACAATGTCGTATCAGAAGTGATGTGGTTGGGGATTGCGCACCTCCTGCCACAATAATATCACGCGCAAGCAACCCATCGTGGGTATCCATAGTCTGTTTAAGACTGAAGGAGCCTGCTGCTGATATCAATTTAATTTTAATAAATATATGTTTATTATAATCAATTTCGCGCTTGTCTGGTCTTTGCAACTGTTAAATTTAAAATTCTGGATTTGATATATATAAATATATATAAATATTTTATATCAAATACAGACGATTTTATAGATAGTAAAACTATTAAACTCTTGTCGCCCTTGAAGTCATCTCCTCTGGCTGCAATGCACCTTTACCGTTACAACCACTTCCGGAAGGCCCATGTAAGTCCACTTGCCTGAGCATGTCAATGACCCTCATCACAGCCTCTTTTCTACCCTCAATTGTCTCATTACAACAGCTCTCAGGTTTTCGTAAAGCTTAGGACATAATCAAAATTCACATGGAGACAGGTGTGCACTAAAGGTAGGGTGAGGAACTGTCTTGCTGCCCATATTGGTCCAAGACTTTTTGACAAGGATGGCGTTGTGAAGTTGTGCATTGGGACAAACTTCGCACAAATAATTGTGTGTACACGTCCCAAACTGACATCAAATTATGCAATGATTGTCTCTATAGACACACCAGGATCCTTATCCATGAACTTCTTTATTTAGCCAATCAACTCTGCTGTTTTGAATTTTGTACTCCTCCCACCTCTCTCATTATCCCTCACAGACCCCCACGCCTTTCTTTGAATCAGTTTTGCTACTTAAAAACTGACATTGAGTTCATGCAAGATGGTCCAAACGCAGTTTAAAGCATTCCATGTTTATGTAACATTTTCTCCAAGCTGAAAACATAAATCTATTGCATATAGTTCTTTTTAAAGTCTCCTCACGTCCAAATTGCATTTTTTGAATTCGCCACCTGTGAGAATCATGATTTAGAAGGGTGTATTTCAATTCCTGGTTTATCTGTTCATTTTGAACCTGAAACAATAACAATATGTTAGTCATCTCAGAAGATGTATAGCAATAACATACTGGATTTTCAAGAATTTATGACAATATTAAATACCTGTAAAAAATGGTTAGAAACTTTTATAAGTTTTATATATCGTACTTTTAATATATATCACTCAAACACGATAGTGTTTGAATCTATATTTACGTGGCAGTTTTAGTCATTTAGAACTCATTTAAAGGTTCACCGTTCACTCATTTGTTGATCAAATTTCAAACATTTATTTCAGTTTATAGATCACCTTTTCAGCTATATTGTGAAAAAAAAATTCAATTTTCTTTCAGTAAAACAAAGGTCATGATGAATTTACTGGTTTTCAAATCGTAAAAAACGTAAGGAGGTGAGTGACATTTTCATGCATGGTTTCCATAGCAACCACGTCACTTCAGCAACTGTTGTTGCTACTAATTCACTGCTGTCGCGAAAAGAGAAGTAATAAGTGAAACAGAGAGAATGAAAGAATGAAAGAGAGATAATTGAGGGGATTTTATTGAAGCAGATGAGTGTTGTACATTGGTATTACATATGTGTATGTTATGTTTATGGGGGCAAAAAAACAAGGAACAATTAATTTATTAGAAGACTAGAAAAATCATGGATTACAATAGAAAAATGCGAGCATGAAAAGTAATATAGTTAAGCTTTAACATGGGAAAGTAAAGGGGTAGTTGTTAAAACTGGAAAAGAAAAGGACAAGATATTTTAGTAAAAAAATCTAATCAATTTATAATTTAAAAGATTGCAGCATTGAGAACTTTAAAACTCAATTTAACATTACGTAATCAATTCTTAGTGCTTCAATATTTTAAGTTATGAATTTATTATATTTTTTACTAGAATATCTTGCCCTTTTCTTCTCCAGTTTTAACAACAAGCCCTTTACTTTTCTATGCTTAAGCTTAACCATATCACTTTTCATGCTCGCATTTTTTAATTGTAACATGCAGGTTTCAGGTTTATTAAAACTCATTAATGTGGGTGCTAATATTGTATCGCAGAACGCACTATTCGAACTGAAGCATCTAACCGCGAGGCTGTTTTATAATCCAATATTAAATACGTATTTATTTTAACCAGAATAATAAGAATCAGGAAGTGTTTTATCTACGAAAATGGAGAGAATTCGCAATGTGTGTAAATTTGAAAGAGATCAATCAGTTCACGATAATTACAATCACTGTATAGCAAACCTATAATTTTTACAGATCTTATGTTACAATTTCAAGTTGTCCGGCCTGGGCTTTCGAGTTTTCGAGTTACCCTCATTAAAAATGGCGCCGTCCCTCACTGATGACAGACGTGAAGTGAGCCACAGAGATCAAGTTAAAAGTTACCCCGACGACTAGCCCCCTCTTGGCGTCGAGCTGACTTAAAAGTATGCACTTTTAATATTCAACGGATCTTTTTTTTTTTTGAGTTGACAGCAAACGATAGCCCCGTTGTCCCCCTCGTCGGCGACAACGACGGGCTAAAATGGCCGAAAGCGCATTGTTTCTTTTCTGGAAACACGTTTGTTAAGTAGTGCAGGGGGGGGGGCTATTGTGAAGGGGACGGGTGTGGGCGCTGCTTTGTTTTCAGCTAGCTGTGAAGTACGTGCTCTGTTATTGAGCTCCCGACTGAAATAGGTAAAAGGAGTTGTGTCAGAGGATGGGGCAAGTTTCCGTTGACGAAGGCCGTTCTTGCAAAGTGGATATAAATAAATAACAACAAAAATATGTACTTTATTTCTGCGTATACGCCGCATTGGTCATAAATAACTCCCACATGTTGAATTAATATCGGAAAGCGAACATAAATAAAGTAATCTACTACAACCTAAAATATTTATAACTAACTAGCGGTACCTGTAGAAATTCCACAGGGGACTGATCCGAATGTAATATATTGATGTTGGCATTCTGTAGATGTCCAACTTAAATGGAGACGCTCTGATATTATTGTAGCTCTTTTGTTAAAACTGCAAAGGTTTTTTTATGCGAGCTAGCTGGGGCGACCGGCGTAGCCATGTCGTAAAATATGATATTATAATTCCTGCAGATATCGTATATATTATTGTAGGATTAATGTTTTAACGATTTTCATATATTATAAACTTACGATTTTAAAAATGAAAAAATATATATCTATATGAGTTGGGTTCATCAGCTTGAATCGAAACCGAATCCCATATATATATATATATATATATATATATATATATATATATATATATATATATATATATATATATATATATATATATATATATGTTGTTGTTGTTTTTTCAAACGATAGATTCGGTTAATAATGGCTTCGCCTCGAAGCTAGATTTTAGAAAGTCGCCATAATTGGTTTGAACGTATATATAATATTGTTTAAATTATTTTTAAATTATTTTTTAAAAACAGTAAAAAAGCTGTTTTAAAAATAATAAAAAAATATTATATATATATATATATATATATATATATATATATATATATATGACACTTTAGTTTCTTCAGCTATAATCGTAACCGAAACCAAAACTTATTAAGAATTCCTGATAAAATTATTTAAAAAATAGATTATTTGAGTGCGATTATCTATAATCAAAACCGAAACAAAACTTATGAGGAATTCTTGGTAAAATTATTTTAAAAAAAAATATAGAGGACTTGAGTGCCATCAGCTGTAATCGAAACCAAAACCAAAACCAAGTTTTATGAGGAATTCTAGGTAAAATTATTTATTACAAGAAATGGAAGTACATCACAATTAAATGGCGCGGATGTAAGCGTGGCACAGAAAATAACTCACACGCTATCGTATTAATATATAGATGGAGATTTGGCATCTGTCTGTCTGAAGCCTATGTCAGTTGCTCAACCAAGTTTCTAATAATTGTCCTCCCCCCCATGTAGAACATTCGCTACATACACTGGTCAAGCTGCAACAAATCTAAAATTTTACCCTATTATCGACATGCGTTTAAAACTAAATGTAAATTCCTTACGCAGAGTTTCTTTCCTAGATCTGTCCATCAATACCGCGGGGTTGCTTACTGGCTGGCTATAACATATCCGTTGTCAAATCGAGCGTGAAGAGTTTCCTGTTGACCCATCCTCTTACATGAACAAACTTTACTCAAGTTCCATCTTTACCAATCATCACGGTGTTGTCTCACCTTTCAACTAATATTCATTAACCTTTATGTTCGAGTAACTTTTGCACCTAGATAAGCGGCGCCTCCTCTGTCAGGAAAAAAAATATTTGAATCAGAAATGGTACTTTTGCATTTAGCGACCTGCGGTTTCCCTGAAGTTTTCGGATGTACTCGGGCGCTGATGGGAAAAACCCGAAGCGACCGATCGTGAAAAGTTAAACTGCAGAGAGAAAATTATACTGATAAACAGAAGAAAAAACATAGCAATACAATAAATATGATTATAAATATGTATTTAACCCTAACCCTAACCCTAAAGATGAGTTTATGCACATAAAATGCGTTAATACATTTAAACAATCTATCAGATGAGTAGATATCGTGGTTAACGATAAATTGGTGCAGTCGATCACGAAAGTTCTCGATAAATCGAATTGTATCGATTTATTGTATGAATAACAAGGAGACCCAACGTTGCCCGAGATCGAAGGAGGATCAAGGAATGTTCCACGCGTCCATTACTTTTATTGGCATCAAAATCGGTGGAGTCTCCTCTTTTTCAATAAAAATCTGTTGCGTGCTTGTTCTAGTCGGATATAATCTGCCGTGAACATAAAGGAAGCTTCATATTCTCTCCGCAGTTAATTAGTTTACAATACGTTATAGTCTACATTGCACTGTAGAGAACATTCTGTTGATTTATATAATGGCTTCCATTGAAATTTAAAATGCAAAAGTCAAGTATCATGATTCGATTGTGCTCTAAACAGATACTTTCATTTCGAACGTACCCCTCTTACGCCGGGCCCTTATGCTTGTATAGTGATAAAACTTCTCGAATGCACTTGTGATGTTCGGTTGTATAAGGGTGTTAACTATGATCAGCACGTAGTGTTCCTTCTTTAATCGAGATTTTTTTTTTAATTTTCGACACTTATAGGAGTCATTCCGAAACAATAAACGTATCTAGAACATTCCCAGACATATAAGTACATACATGTGTGTAATTTCTAAAAAAATAATCAAGCTGATTCGGAATTAATAGAGAACACTCTCTCTTTCTCTCTCTCTCTCTCTCACACACACACACACAAGGTGAAACACACAAAGTGCATTTTAGGTAGAAATTCTTTACTTCAAATCCTAAACAGTTCAGGGTATCTACAGACGAGAAAAGTGTAAGGGTTAATATGCGGGGTGCTTGGCAGAGATCTTATAACTCTTTTTAAAAAGATCAGGCGTCTGAGAAACAGTCCCTAAACATTCAAGCATTATAGAGAAAATGCAAAGGAATTGCTTTAAGAGATAATAAAGATGATAGCGACTAGCCTATTAGTTGAACCTTGTCGAACGTTTCGATCCAGACAACGGACAGCATAGAACATATTTCAAATGGGAAGATACTAATGTCTCAGTCTATCATTTATATCCGCCTGTCTTATGTCTTGTGTAAAAATATTAGCAGGTCTACTCGGCGTTGCTCGGGTGTTTGGAGATTTGTGTTGAGCACAAAAAAAAAAAAAAAGTGGTAGTAGGAAGGTAGGCTCGAACCCATACCGCGAAGGAGGAAAAAAAAAACTTTTTTTTTTTGCAGTTTTGCCCATCAACAAATCGGAAGTGGCGAAGGTTTAAATTAAAGCTAGACAATCGAAAAGAGGGGGATGATTTTCGAAAATATCGGCGAAAAAAAGCAACCCCGCCTTATAGAAAAGTGCCCAGTTGAAGGTGAAGGAATTAATAATTTTAGCTAATTCTTCGATATTTGTCGTTCGAAGATTCGATCTTCAAAACAATATGAGATATGAGATATAAATGTTAGCACATCTGCTATAAATCTAGCAGAACGGAAACCATATTGCATGTCACTAAGAAGGTTATTTTTGTTGAGGTTGTTGACTACTTCTTTATTTAATATGGATCCTACTCATGACGCACGGGAGACTTATTAGTCGGTATTGAGAGGGAGATAACCGATAACCTGAATTCTTAAATACAGGGCATACTGACCAGGTTTTCCAATGTATTGGGAAGCAATTCTCCTTAAAACAGTTTTGTAATTATGAGAGCAAGTTCTTGTGAGGGTTTTTCAACACTGTAATTTGAATGCCGTCAGGGCCAGTTGCTTTACTGGAATCAAGGTTCTTGATTAGTTTGGCGACATCATGTGCATATATTTGTATGACACATAGCGTGTTGTCTGTTATAGGAGGAAATACTAGTGGGGGATAGCCTTGGTCGCATAGGGCAGGATTAGCTGCAAAGTTCTTTGCAAAGAGTTTGACTTTGTCTGATGCTGACGAGATGACCTCAGGTCCATTGATGATAGTTGGGATAGAACACGCGCTTCTGTTCAGGATCCTGTTTGCTATTTGCCAAAACTGGCGGGAACCAATCCGCTGCTCAGCTAGTTTGGATTTAACGGACTGAGCATATAGCTCTCTTGCATTTTTTATTACGCTTTTACAGTGGTTGCTGGCAGTCCTGAAATCGGCTTTAGTCTTAGTACATTTATTACGTTGGTAGCTATGGAAAAAAGTGATTTCTCTGCACAGTGGCAGCAGCACATTCTGGGGAGAACCATGGCTGGATGTTAGGTTTTTGCTGGAAGTTTTGGTAGGGTTTGAACTGATCTATACCTACAATTAACCATTTCGTCAGGTCTGATACTATAGAGGACACATTTTTAAATCATGAAACACAGGGGTACATCAGATATAAATGTACGGAAGCTATCCCAGTCAGCTTGAAATTGAAATATTTATTTGGGCTGTCATGCTAAAGCTTAAAGAATGTTCTACGCTTATAAATAATGATGAAAATTTTACAGATCCGCCATACATTATTACAAAATCAATAAAAATGCGACGAGAAAAATGAATTATATTCTTAATTAAAATTCAATTCAAAATTTTATTTTCTTAGTTTTTGGTGGAATATATATTTTGGCTTGATACTTAAGTTTATCAAAAAATTTCTAGAATTCGATTTTCATCTGCGTCCAATATACTATGAAGATGGAATTGCCATTTTTTCTGTTGTCCTCAAGATTGATATTGGATCTATGTTTACTGGTCACGTTTCAATTTGAAACAACATTTTCTTCTTCACTTTTAAGTTTAATTTAGCTAATTTGTCTATAACGTTACATTGAAATATTTTGTGTCTGTCTGGTTATGTTTGAATTAAAATTGTATTTTATCTTTCACTCTGAAGTTGGATTTTTTTTCGTCTGTTACGCTTAAGTTTGAAATAGATGTTTTCTCTGAAGCTTAAGTTTAAAGTATTCTTTTATGATATTCGTCATGCTAAAATTTGAAATAAAATGCCCCTTTTTCTTTGTGTGTAAAATATGATTTTCTTTTGTCTGGATCACTTAAATTAAAATACAATTTCTTTTTTTACTTATGCCAAAGTTTAGAATATAATTTTCTATTTTTCTGTCACTTTTAAGCTTTACATAGATGTTTTATACCTGTTGCGTTTATATATTTTTTAGAATTTTCGTTTGTTTGTCAGGTGTAGGTTTAAAGTACAATGTTCTTTATTGTATTATATTTAAGTATAGCATATAATAATCTTTTTTGTCTTCCATGATTAAGATTTCAATATAATTTTCTGTCATGCTTAAGTTTTTAAAATAATTTTATTTTGTTTGTCATGCTTGAGTTTACTTAGAATTTTCGCTTATCTTTCAAATTTCTGTTTAGAATACTAGAATGTCATACTTAAATTCAAAATATAACTCTCTTATCTTCGATGCTTGACCTTAAAATATGATTCACGTTTAAATTTTAATTACAATTGTCATGTTTAAATTTAGAATATAATTTTATATTGTCTTTCATGCTTAAGTTTTATATAGTATTATTTTTTCTCTATTAATCTTCTGTTTTAAATAGAATGTTCTTTGTTATGTTACGCTTATGTTTGTTTGTCATGCTTAAGTTTTAAATAGAATTATTTTTGTTAGCCATGCGTCATTTTGCAATATAATTGTCTTTGTCACGCTTAAGTTTTGGATAGATTATTTTGTTTAAAACGCTTAAGTTCACGATGGATTTGTCTTTTATTCATTTATTTTATTTCATTTATTTATTTTATTAATTTATTTGTTTGCGGACTATTATCCTCATCTCCTAGTTGTTTTCACGACGTTTCGGCCGATTATTCCTCTGGCCTTCGTCAGGTTGTTTACTGCGACGGGGTAGGAATGTCGAATCTCTTAACTGTATCCTCAGTAATTACTGCCTTCCATAGTTTTGTTTTCACCACGTTTTGGCCAACTAAACCCGGGCTGGTATTGGGTAGGATTGAAACCGATATCTACAGACAACGCTCACCTAGAACCGTAGAGATGTTACATGATAAGGGCTGTCCCCTTTTCATGTAAGTATAAAAATGGAGAATTTAATTTAAAATGAAAATGAAATAGCAATAGACAAATTCGAACCTCGTAATTTAGTTTAGAAATAGTTTACGTGTGAGAATTTAAAAATGTAAAACAAACATTTGTTTAGAATATAGATAAATATTTACAGGGAAAGAATGTGAACTCTCAAGTTTGTTATGAAATTTTAAATTGAAAGAATGCAGCTTATAATATAATGTTTTTAACATATTTAATATAGGTTAAAATTCCTTTTGTAGAAATAGGAAAAGTTTTGGACACGTATGTCCAAAACACGTGAAAGAAGGCACATGTTTTGACATGTGTATGACGTCACGGAAAATAGAAAGTTCTAGGGATAGAGAAAAAACTTTGGAGTTAGTCAGTCAGTGAGAAAACTCGGAGAGAGACAGTCAGGCGTCTAGGAGCGAGACGTCACGTTGAAACTAAAATGTGAGACTTTGAATTCACGGCCGTGTGACGAAATAAACCATCAAGTGTTTTTTGTAAAGCTCGTCTTGTTTTATGATTCCTACAGAAAGGTAAAGTGAAATTGTATTATATATTTGTGTTATATGTCTTTACATACACGTCTCAATATCATCATGTCCGAACTGTCTGAACACTATGTCCTCACTCAAAGAGCTTCTTCTTCTTCCTCCATTCAACACAATTAAGGAATGAACATTTTAATATATAAGAATCTCTTATAACAGGAACAATCTCTCTAAGTCTCTTAATAAAAGTCTCACTTACAGCTTTCTCTCTCTCTCTCTGAGTCTTACAACATCCCTCACTGTAATAAGACTCTTTCTAAGCCTCTCTCTCTCACAAGAAAAAGCATCACTCTAATAAGACTCTAAGACTCTCTCTCAATTAATCCCCTATATGTAACACATCCAGCTTGTATTATATATTTGTGTTATAAAATGTCTTTACATACACGTCTCAACATCATCATGTCCGAACTGTCTGAACACTATCCCTTCACTCCAAGAGTTTCTTCTTCTCCTTCTTCCATCAGCAAGATCAAAGAAAGAACATTTAATATATAAGAATCTCTCCTAACATGAACAATCCCTCTCTAGAACTCTTACAACAAATCTCTCTCTGTGAGTCTTTCAACATCCCTCTCTATAATAAGACTCTTCTAAGACTGCGCGTATAATAAGACTCTTTTAATGAAACGTATATGTAACAGAGATTCAACCTCTCTATCCACTGCGCCACGGGCCCCGAAGCATAATAGACCGCAACTAAATAAATAAATTACTCACCTCAAAAGGATTCCAATAAAAATAAAAATAAGAATTGTCTTTTGTTTATCATACTTAACTTTTAAATAGATTTGTTTTATTATCTTTCATTATTATGTTTAAAATAGAACAAATCTTTTTCTGTCACGCGTAAGTTCGAAATATGATCTCAGTGTGTCTAAAGCGCTTAAACTTAAAATAAATCGTTTTTTTCGTCACACTTTTTGTATGAGCAAATGTTCTCTCTTGCGTCACGTCTGTGTTTTGAATAGTTTCATTAGCATCTTTAGCGTTTACGCTAAGTATGTTTAAGTTTTATATTTAATGCTTAAGTTTTCAATGTACCGCTTAACGTAAAAATATAATTGTATTTCTATTTTCAATCTCAGTTTTCAAAGAGAATAAACGTGTGTCTATTACGTTTAGGTTTGAAATAATTTCTTGTCTTCTCTGTTATTCCTACTATTCATAAATGACCTCCCTGACAAAATTGTCTGTGAGATGGGTATATATGCTGATGACACCACGCTCTTTAACAGACACGTCAAGAAAACAAATGAACCCATATCTAAAGAAATGGCAGAAGCACTAGAGGATGGCCTCCGGTCTGTAGTGGAATGAAGACAAAAATGGATGGTCACATTCAATGCTGCCAAGACTAAACTAGTTTCCTTCAATAATTACAAGAAACCTTCTCTACCACTACCAATAGCAATAGCCAATGACTCTTTATCTGAAAGTACACCTTTTAAACTCCTCGGCCTAACGTTCACAGGAAACATGCGTTGGAACAATTACATTGAGAGTATTACCAGGACCGCTGCGAAGATTGTAGGTTCTCTCTACCGTACTAGAAAGCAACTAACGCTCGAAAGTATCCTATACCTCTATAAGGCCACCATTCACCCATGTATGGATTATTGTTGTTATATTTGGGCTGGTGCATCTGCCACTAGTCTCTCGCTCTTAGACAAGGTTCAAAAGAGAGTCGCCAATCTGATAGGTCCTGAACTGTCATCTAAACTTCAGCCTCTGTCTCATCGACGAAATGGGGCATCCCTCTGCCTGTTCTACAAGTACTTTAACGGTGAATGCTCTGACGAACTGCAAGCACATGTGCCCCCCTCGACGTAAATACCCCCGACAAACCTGAAAAGCAGCTAAATCCCACCCCTTCATTGTAGAGATCCCTAGATGTAAAAGAGCCTTCTACTCCAGTAGTTTCTTCCCCAGAACAGTTAGACTTTGGAATTCCATTCCGGGTCCCTGCTTCCCCAACTGTACTGACATGCAGAAGTTCAAGTGTAACGTGAACCGACATCTTGCTTCCCAACTCCCTACACAGTACCCCTGATGCTTATGTCCCTGATAGTAGCCCCTCTACAACAAAGTTGCAAAGTGCCTTGTTTGAGGTGAAAATGTAATAAAAAAAGCTTAAGTTTGAAGTATAATTTTATATTTCACGCTAAATTCCTTTTCACTTTCAAATTTAAGTTTTAAATATAACTTCATTGTTTCTATGACAATTAAAATCGATGGTGTTTTGTTTGTCACGCTTAAGTTTTAACGTCATGGTTCGTCATTGCGTCATCCTTTAACTTTAGGATGAAATTTTGTTTTGTTTATCACCCCCAAGTTTTGAATTAATTTTTTTTGTCTTTTTTTTTTACTTGGTATTTATTCAGCATAGAACGCACAGACTGAAAGAACATATCTTCATGTCTGCTCTTGCTTACGGTCTTTCATATTGGTTTGCAGTTAGGCTTCACGCATGCGTACACAGGCACAAACCGAAGGCAACCTCTACATCTCAGGAACAGACACATATAAAGGAACATTAACGGAAACAAAGCTGCTTCTTCCATCTTTGTTTTTGTCTTCTTTATTTTTTTTACCTAAACTTTTCACTCTGAAATCAGCTGCAGACTTTTGGGTGGTCCGTAAAAGCGAAGATATTTCAGTTGAGCCCTTTCCGTTGTTTCTAAATTGAAGCCAATGAAAACATTTTTGTGGCCATTCCTCCTTTTCCCGGGGAATCTCCCTCTACCATAACGACAAACAGATTTCTTTTTGTTTTGTTTTTTATTATTATCGTTCGCACGTTTCAGGAAGTTTGGGACTTTGCTAATGTACAAAGACGAAGCGCCATTAAGATCAACTGATCGCTTTCAAAATCATATATTTCCCTCCAGGTTCTGATTTCAACCATAACAGGGGAGGCATTATTCTTTTGCGACTGTACCTTATAACTTAACATAAGCTCTCGATTATTCATAGTATTTGAATTCTTTGAACTACTGTTCTTATCTTACTAGTTATTACATATCACTATTTGCTATTATAATTTTTTATTTTGTTATATTCTATTATTACTATATATATATATATATATATATATATATATATATATATAGTAGAAATGGTAATTAATAAAAACCTGAAGAAAGTGCTCAATTCTGTTGTAGAGCAAATATGCGTTTTATTTTTTATTAGCATATCTTTCTGTTTAGTTACATTATTGTTTCAGCTACCCGATTGTTTTTTGGCCGTCGTGTAGCCTCCTCAGACTTTTACAGTAAAAGTGAAAAATAAAACGTATATATATATACATATATATACATATATATATACACACAGACACATATATGTATATATATATATGCATATGCATATATATATATATATATATATATATATATATATATTATGTAGGAGATGACGGTGGTTTGGTGGTAAACGACGCAGACTGACAACCTGGGTGTTCGAAGTTCAAATCCAGTTTCTTCCACATAAACATCACTTTCACTTAGGATGTTGACAACATTCACGAATTCTGCCTAGGATTATAGCGGGAAACCAATGACAACAAAAGAAACTTCGGATTTATACGATATGATGATGATCAATTATTTCTAATTAATGGTTGATATATATATATATATATATATATATATATATATATATATAATGAAAATTACAATAGAATTTACCAAAATGATCCAAGATGGTAAAATTAAAGTAAACTGTAAATATTAAAGAATTAATATTTATAAAATTATCTCAGCCAGATATAAAAGCTCGATAAAACCAAATAGGAAATAGAGCTTATAATATGAGCAAACAGTTAATAAAATATGTTAAAAAACATTTTGAAATGAGTTAAAAACATATTTAATCTGAAAAGGAAACACTAGATAAATGGATAGTCCTTAATCCGCGGAGTTTCGAAGAAATACTCTCCTTCTCATCAGAGGGTAGGAATTAGCAAAATGCGCGATCAGATTTTGCATGCAGAAGTATTTGATGAAACAACAAATAAGTCAAAGATCTTACTTGAAAACAAAATAAGTTAAGCAGAGGGAATATGGTAAAGAAAAAGGTGATTACACATGAATGGATAGTCTGGTGGAAGATAAAAAATCCAGTGACGGTAAAATCCAAATGTAAAACTTCAAGAAAGTTAAAAGAATTTCCATTTGTACAAGTAAAATCCAAAGAAATCCCGTAATTGGAAGAAGATGGTCCATAATAATCCAAACGCAGAAATCCATGGAATGATTCACAAAAAAGTGTGTACAAGGAAAAAATAATATTAATAAAAGAAAAATAAGATGTGCTTTTCACTCTGCTTCCGAGACATAACTATATATATATATATATATATATATATATATATATATATATATATATATATATATATATATATATATATATTTATATATATATATATATCGTGTTCGTCCTTTGAAGTCGAAGATGACCATGACATCAGTGAGTAGAAGTATTGTTGTTGTGCTTCTGGAAAGTACTTGTAAGGCCGACCCGGGCATGGACGGTTCTCCCATAAGTTGGACAGCGGTGAGAAGATGATGTGGGGACAAAACCTGTTGCTCTGGCTTTGCGGATTGCACGCTTCTGTTCTGCTTTGAGGGTTATCCTCTCTTCAGCTGTTTCAGCTCCTTTGTTGATGAGGTAACGCCAGTGAGGTCTGTCTGATGCAAGCGATTCCCAGGACGCAGTACTGATGTTAAAGTCCTTGAGGGAGACTTTGAAGTTGTCCTTAAAGCGTTTTCTTGGTGCTCCGACCGAACGCTTGCCTTGGCACAGCTCGCCATACGAGAGTTGTTTTGGGATTCTTTTATCTAGCATGCGGGACACGTGAGCTGCCCATCTCAGTTGGGTCTTTCGAATGGTAGTAGTTATGCTGGGAAGATTAGCACTTTTCAGCACGTCTGTGTCAGGGACTTTGTCTTGCCATCTGATATGGAAGAGATTTCGGAGACATCTCAGGTGGAAGTTGTTCAACGTTTTTTCGTGCCTCCTGTAGGTAGTCCAGGTTTCTGAGCCATAGAGCAATGTGGTGAGGACAATTGCTCTGTAAAACTTCAGCTTAGTGTCAATGCTGATTCCTCTCCTTTCCCAAACTTTTCTTCTAAGTCTCCCGAATGCGCTGCTTGCCTTGGCGATTCTGTTGTTGATTTCGAGATTGATTGTGGCTGTCCGAGATAGACTGCTGCCCACATAGGTGAAGGTCTCAACCGCTTGAAGGTTCTATCCCTTGACTGAGTTACTTGGCTCATGATATATATATGTTTCAAATAGCGGTGTGATGCATCTAGTGTGTATATATGCATATATATATATATATATATATATATATATATATATATATATCATCATCTCGATAAATCCGAAGTTTCTTTTGTTGCCATTGGTTTCCCGCTATAATCCTAGGCAGAATACTCATATGTATATATATATATATATATATATATATATATATATATTATATATATATATATATATATATATATATATATATATATATATATATATATATACTATTTATTTGTTTGTACATAAAAAGTACTGTGTTATTGCAGTCATAGATGTGTTTATTATTATTTAGTAAATTACCAGAAACTAGAGACCTCTTCAGGCGATACAGCTTATACGAAAGCAGAGTCTGCAAAGTTTGCGTTCGTAAGAGCTATATCGACTAAAGAGATCTCTCGTTACTGGTAACTGGCTGACCGAAACACGTTCATGACTTTGTAGCAACATATTGATGCTTATGTAAAAACAAATAGCGTATATATATATATATATATATATATATATATATATATATATATATATATATGCTTATGTAAAACAAATAATGACTATATATATATATTATATTATATTAACAATTAATTATTACTCAAACAAATCTTGTAATAAGCCAATACATGTAGAATTATGAAGTTTTAGACTGAAAAAAAGTCGAACTAATTGAGCAAAATGTACCGACGTTACCCAGAATCAACTACGAAGGATATTGCAAAACTTCACATGGTCTGTCCGTAATTCCCGATGTCTTTCTGACTAGAAAATTATAAGGGAAACAAATGCCAACAATAGAATTTCGGATTTTTACGATATGAAGATGACTTACTTATTTCGAAACAGCCAAGCCAAACTTATTCCAATTGGCTATTATATTTTATAATTAATGTGAAATCAGTTTTTTTTTGTGCGCCCTGCCGAACTCCGGAAACTTTGTGTGGAACATAACAGTCTATAGTGGATTTTGTATGGAATTATTTACTTAAGTCACACCGATTTCCTTCATAATTTCATATAAATACCCGATTTCGACATAAAAATGAACGATTTCGACAAGACACAACTGTGGAAGGTCAGTTATTTTTACATCGTCCGAAACGATATTATTTTCACATCGAAGATGAAAATAGTTGTTCGAATAATCCTCACTTTAAAAAAAAAAATCCGAAACAAAATGTAATTTGTGTGTTATCATTTTTTTACCATTTACAATATGTTTATTATCATTCAAAAATTACTCTAACAACAATCAGTCGTATCTCCGGGAGTCTGCATAGTAACAAGCCTCCTTAGATTTACAGTTCTCTCTAAATCATTCCATAACCTTTGCAAATGTTCGTTATCGAAAACACTGCTTGTCATTGACTTCTCGCCGACAAAGGCCATTGGCCCTCACAAAAATATGACTGCCCATAAGCCTCCTAAATGTTCCAGACTGCTAAACTTTGTAATTATCTCTGTCTTCTTGGCTTCTTTGACTGTACTGACGTACAGAAGTTTAAATGTAATGTTAAGTGACATCTCGCTCATCTGTTTGCATAGTCCCCTCTAAACACGGCACGTACTTGTAGCCCTTTACCGCCATGTGGCAATATGCCTTGCTTTGGGAGGAACAATAGCAAAACAAAACTTAAGAAAATAGAGATATATATTATTTTAATTGGAAATCATCAAGATGAGTATTATTTATTAATTTTATTGCGGACTATTATCCTCATCTTTATTAGTTGTTGTTTCACGACGTTTCGGCCAACTAATCCTCTAACCTTCGTCAGGTGGTAACCGCGACGGAATAGGAACTCCGAATCTCCTAACTTCATTCTCGCCATTCCCATAGTGGTTGACGTTTCACCACGTTTTTGGCCAAGTAAGCCTCTGTCGGCTTTGGGTAGGATTGAAACCGCTATCTTAATACAATGCTCACCTGAAACCGTAGAGATTCAACATCTTTATCCCGAAGGGCGATCAAGGCTGGATGTTTATTTATTATCTGATCTTATCTGATATATTATATATATATATATATATATATATATATATATATATATAAATTTCAAAATTAATATAATATATATATATATTATATATATTAATTTCAAAATTAATATAATATCTTAATGAATTCCAATTGAAATATTATATATATAATATTAATTTCAAACTTGATATAATATTTTCATGAATTCCAATCGAAATATTATATATATATATATATATATATATATATATATATATATATATATATATATATATATATAATATTTTAGTTGGAATTCATTAAGATATTATATTAATTTTGATATTAATAGCCCGTAATAGAATTAATAAAAAATAGAGAGTTAGATAAGGAAAAGAAAAGAGAACCATGTTATTTTCAAATGTACAAGATGACATGAGAAAATAAAGATAAGAGAGGGAAAAAAAACAGAGAAAAGAACACAGAAAAATAGAATAAAGAGGATGAATCTTATGCGTTGACATTGATGCCTTCACTGAGGGTTTGTGTAAATGAACCAAGAAGAAAATGTTGGAAAATATATATAAAAAAACATATTACTTGTTCAGGTTTGTTTCTTGATAAGCTGACGGGAAATATGAAAACATACATCAACATAAAATAACATGTAACGGATTTAAAATTTCCATACACATAAACGATATAATGAATTAAAAGAGTCAATGGCAGCTAAAATCATGGAGGCTAAGAATGGGGCGAATGTCTGCATTTTAGAAAAAAAAAAAACAAGTATTTTGTAAACCGATGTAAACATTTGTTATTTTCTAAACTAATCATGATATGGTATTAAACACATTCATTGTTTAATGTTGTATAATTGATTAGGAAATAATTGAGTTAATTAAATATTTTTATAATTAATGGCTTTTACTAGTACACTTTTCCTGAAATTAAATGTCAGATTGAAATCTGATTTTTGGCAGAACAGAGCGTTTTATTGACCTGAATGTTGGACTAAGATATTCTATTTTGTAATTGTTTTGCTCAAAACTATTAGGTTCACCAGAGTAAAGTTCTCTAATTTTGATCAAGAAATAAGTTTGAAGATTGATGCAAACGAGAGAAAATGAAATATATACGCACTAATAATAGCACTTTTTGTATTGAATGCTATTGAATCGAAATGTAAGAAAAGTTATACAAAAAATTTTCATTTTATAACACATGAATGCATAGATACACATATATATATTTCTCTTAGTGTCTGTCTGTTTTTCTATTCTGCTTTTTCTCTGAAAACTACTGCACTGATCTAACTAAAATTTTGTATGACCTTTTGTCATGATAACATGCAGCGAACTAAGTATAATGTCATACGTTCGATTTACAGTAAGGGAATATTAGAATTTAATAGGGATTAGTATTTATTAGAAACATTAGCATATATTTAACTAGATTCAACCATCAATTTGGCATAAAACATTCATTCTATAATTTTTGCCGAACTAAAATGTCTAGTATAGATGCGATTTGTATATATGTATATATATATATATATATATATACACACACATACACACACATATATATACATATATATATACATATATATACATATATATATATATATATATATATATATATATATATATATATATATATATATATATATATAGTTTTCGGTGGGAAGATATCCAAAAAATTGAAAATAATTGAATTTCAACAAAGGTCGTTGATAGTGCTCAATTATAAGAGAGCATGCTATATTTTAATTTTTTTTTGCGTGTAAATAAAGTCCTATCTTGCTACGATGTACGGACTGAACTTTTCAGTTTTTGTACCTTAATTTTTCTTGCCTGATGATATCTAATATGATTGGAACGGTGTGCACATCGTAGCAGGATATGACTGTATTTACACACACAAATTAGGCACCGCCAAAACTGGGGGGGGAGCCTTGTAAGTACTTTTTGACGGACCGTCTTTTTAAGAATCAACCAAAAGTCAGATAATTATCCAATTAATACGAAATTTTCAGCGATTATTAAGAGAAGAATGAACTTTATAACAGTGTACTTATTTTTCATAAACGATATATATATTTATTGCTTACAACCCCTCCTCGTTTTGAAAGGGTTCCAAATATGCTTAAAATAATCATCTGAAACTGAACAAAACATTGTGTTGTTGTAAGGGACAGGATTATAGATGTAAAAAAAAAAACTTGTTTGCATTCCTTATTTTGACGTCTGAATATCAGAACTTCGATTGTGTTTAATTATCCCGCTTTTGAGTTTTGAAGCGTGAAATTCGGTGAATATGTTAAGTAAAATAATTAATTCAAGTTAAGCAAAACAATTTTTTTAAATATTTATACAAAAAAGCCATTTTAAAAATCTTTGATAAAAAAATTAACAATTTTTTTAGCGAGCCGGATAATGCATGACCATTATAAAACAGGGCATGTTTTGAAGAATCGATACAAAAAAATCGATAAACATTGTGCCCTTTGTATGAAAAATATCATCATTTTTTCGAACCCGTTTGAAAACGTTTGCCGCCTTTCGACTACGGTGGACCAAACGCGCTGAAATTCTTTTTATTCTGCTTTAAATTGCCCCCCCTCCCATTTTGTGAAGCCTGGCCCCCACATATATACACATTAAAAACCAAACTCATACAAATGGTCACCCATCTGGTACTGGCCAGCCTTAGCGTTAATAATACATTGAGATTTTCGTCACTGAAAAATAAGTTTTTTTTGCTTGTTTGCTCTTCCGTAGTTTGCTTTTTATCAAGTACAAATGTAAACATTGTAATCAAATCGACGCGAAGTAACTGGTTGCCTATATGAATAAGTGGAATTATTTGAAATCCAGGTACTTATATTATAATATTTTTGCATATTCTCATAGAAAATCACCCTAAATCTTAGTTAGACAAGAAATAAACAAAGTAATTCTGTCAAAAACTTTTTCTTAAAAACTATTTATATGTGTTTTTTGTGCAAAACAAAATATGCCAATTGTTAACTTTTGGGGCAATTTAAGTTAAAAAATTTAATTAAAAATAGGAGAAAAAGTTTTGCATTATTCTGCTTTCTATATGATAAAAGTCGGGATTTTATCTTTCTGGAAAAAAAAGTTACTCAGAAATAATGGATTTTAATAAATGTAATTTCGTTTTAAAAAACAACAACAACTTGATTTTTCGGACATTTTTGGCGGAGTGTAATGTATATATATATATGTTTGTGTGTGTGCGTGTGCGAGTGTGTGTGCGAGTGTGTGTGTGTGTGTGTGTGTGTGCTGTACTTAGTAATTCTGATTCTCATTATTTTCGTTTCGCTCTGCGTGCAACAACTGCTAAGACTTACAATATCTGTTACGCATTAAGATGGGGTTATCATGAAGTGTTTTCGCCATCCAGCGATCATATGTCTTGATTATCTTTATCTTGTCGTAGCAGTAGGGATGAACCGATGTGATTATCTGACGAGCCACGGCGCTTCGTGCCGAGCGCGTGTTAATCTAGAGATGTCCGCGCGTGTGCTTGCTGCTCCGTGTGTCTCAACCAATGTCGGCATCACACCGAAACTATCTCCGTAGTTACTTACCCCCACCATCCAACCGCTGAACGTCTTACCCCACACGCCGGTCAGCACCTCCCCCGTTCATTCCCTGAGCCACCTCCCTCCGCCGTGCACCCGTGCGTCACACCCATGCAAATAAAACAGGCCCATTGTTCTTCGAGAGGGTGTCTTTAACACGAAAAATAGTACCAGTCATCAGTGGATGGGAATGTGTAGGGGATGTTGGTTGCCATGAGACGCGGGCAATTTTAGAAGAACGGGCAACCGCAGGATCAGGTTAGGAGGAAGAGGAAGAGGAGAATACGAAGGAGGAGGGGTAAATAAAGAAGACGCAAATAAAATAAAAGAACATAGATAAGAAGATACAGAGGAAAAAAAAATCAAGACAAATTATTATTATCATTTTTATTATAACTAGCGAGACCATTGGAAATTCCACAGGGGGCTCATTCATATGTAATACATTGATGTTGGCATTCTGTAGATATTCAGTATCAATTGAGAGGCTCTGGTATGATTGTAGCTTTTTTTGTTAAAACTGCAAAAGTATTTATCTAAGCTAGCACGAAGGCCCGGCAAAGCCCGATCGTAAAATACGCTTAAGTATGATATTCTAATTCTTGCAGATTTCGTATGAATTGTAATAGAATTAATGTTCTATCGATTTTTTATATAATAAACTTGCGATGTCAAAAATGAAAAACAAATATATCCATATGACTTGGGTGCATCAGCTTGAATCGAAACCGAAATAAAAACTTAGGAAATATATATATATATATATATATATATATATATATATATATATATATATATATATATATATATATACATATATATTTATATATATATATATATATATATATATATATATATATATATATATATATATATAACTTGAGTTCGTTCAGCCATAACTGAAACCGAAACCAAAACTTACGAAACATTCTTGATAAACTTATTTATTAAAATAGATTATTCGATTGCCATCAGTTATAATCGAAACCGAAACCAAAACCTAAGAAGAATTTTGGATAAAATTATGTATAAAAAAAAGTTAATTTGAGTGCTATCAGCTATAATCGAAACCGAAACCAAAACTTTTAAAGAATTTTTGGTAAAATTATTGATGACGAGAAATGGAAGTACATAACTATTAAACGACCCGGATGTAAGGTTAACACAGAAAATAACACACACGCTATCGTATTAATACATAGACTATTTATTATTTGTATTATTATTACTAGCAGGAGGAGTCGACGTTGCTCGGGATACAATGATGATCAATGAAGGTTCACATTTCCATAATTTTATTGTTATCAAAATATGTGAAATTGCCATTTTTTTTCAATCAAATCGATTGGTTGGCTGCTCTACTTGAGAACCGAAACCGTTACGCTCGAAACGTGATCGTTTTAGTTCAAACATCTCTCGGACCCCCCCCCCCTTCATGCACCGTCGAAAAGAAACAAAGAAAATTAAATAAATTCGCTTCGACTTTTCTTTTCTTTTTTTTTTTTTTTTTTTTTTAAACAGAAGTCGTTTATTGCTGTTTATCTTTCTCCTCGTCCAGACCCCAGCTAAAATGTCATATGACCATCGCACCTTGAACGCGTTTCTCTTTCTACTCCATGACACGCCGTCTTCGACTTTACACGTCCATTTTTTCAACTGCCCCTTTTCTCCCCCTGATCGGGTGGTATTATTTTTTTCCTTTCTCTTGTCGCGCCAGGTCGCGCACCCTTCCTGATTTGCATATAATTTTTTTCAGCTACTACTGCTAATACCCTCGCAAACCAGCTATCTTACCGCTTCTACTGATATTTCCCAACACTCTCATACACCTTGTGTTACACACACAGTGAATTAGTCCACAATACATTGTAGTTTATGACATTATATATATATATATATATATATATATATATATATATATATATATATATATATATATATATAAAAGTAAAGTGTCTGTGTGTACATTTCCCTACGCAATAACTCTGTCAATTTTAAGCCTACACACTCGAAATTTGATATGCAGGGTACTGAGATTTGGGACATCGAAATTAAAAAGAAAAATTGAACCGTTGAAAGAACTGGAAATTTGTAGCGTGGACAGCGTTCATTCCTAACAATCATGTTCGAAAAAGTTTACGTGAATTATTTTAGCCGTTTGTGGAAGAAGATTGTATTTTTCATTTATATTTTTATTTGATTTTTTTTAAATGTTGCAACGTAAAAGCTTTTAATTCAAACGGCAAAAATGAGACCCATATATATGCATATATTACAATACATAGTCCCATGCAACGACGATACACCCTCTATACATATAATGCATATATAGTCATATGCATAAACAGATATGCAGGCAGGCACATACATACACGCATACATGCTCATACACATGTATATGCATACATAGACATGTACAGATCCAGACATGCATATGCACACCCATGCGCATAGTAGATATTACATATATAATATATATATATATATATATATAATAATAATAGTTATAGTAATAATAATAATAGTAACAGTAATGATAATATAAATAATAACATTTATGTTTAAACCATAGACCAGTAGTAGGTTTTACATAAAAAACATGTACATAAGGGTACAGATATATATGCATGCACAATAAACACCCATATATATGCATATATTACAATACATAGTCACATGCAACGACCATATATATATATATATGTATATATATATATATATGTATGGTCGTTGCATGTGACTATGTATTGTAATATATGCATATATATGGGTGTTTATTGTGCATGCATATATATCTGTACCCTTATGTACATGTTTTTTATGTAAAACCTACTACTGGTCTATGGTTTAAACATAAATGTTATTATTTATATTATCATTACTGTTACTATTATTATTATTACTATATATATTATTATTATTATCATTATTATTATTATTATTATAATTATTATTATTATTATTAACAATATTTTATAAATATTGTCATAACTACCAATACACACAGAATGACTTTCGAGCAAATAGCACATGCATTTAAGTACCTGCTCTGACATTATGTTCGGTCTATGTATGAGAATTCCTTCGGTACTGAGATAATTTTCCTTCACGATTGAGACTATTTTTATTCTTATTGAATAATTAATTTTATTGAGGTTATTATTATTATTATTATTATTATTATTATTTTTATTTATATATTTATTTGTTTATTTTTCGTCCCCATCCTGTGTGTCATCTTTATTGAGAGAGAGAGAGAGAGAGAGAGAGAGAGAGAGAGAAAGAGGGAGAGAGGGAGAGAGAGACGGAATTTATTCTCCATTAAAAAGCAGACTTTGTTTCTAACTCTGCCCTCTTCGGGTATTACATTATCATTATTATTCATAACTATTAATTGCATTATTTTTACCGTTTCAATTCAATTCCAATATACATATTGACATCAATTGCGTCTCATTTTTGCCGTTTTAATTACGTTGCAACATTTCAACAAAAATAATAAAATAAAATAAAAAATAAAATTATAAAAAAATAAAAAATACAATCTTCTTCCACAAACGGCTAAAATAATTCACGGGAACTTTTTCGAACATGATTGTTAGGAATGAACGCTGCCCACGCTACACATTTCCAGTTCTTTCAACGGTTTTCTTTTTCTTTTTAATTTCGATACTTTTTTGTGACCAAGAGCGGAGGTCCGCTTGAAATATAAAATATAACAATAAAAATATTAAGTACAAAAGTAACATCGTTTTTCATGCTTCAAAAAAAACCCATAACCTTTAAATCAATCACTATCAGAAGCATACGTGGACTTTTAACATTATATATATATATAAATATATACACACACACTTTCAATTTGTCTTTACATAAGCAGTAATGTATTGCTACATTTATTAAGAATTCCGCTTTATAATATAAGAGTTATTGCCTGAAGTGGTCTCTAATAAATCAATACTAGAACACCGAAGCATGCTCATGACTGTGTAGCAACACATTACTGCTTATGTAAAGACAAATTGAAAGTGTTACTTGCCCTACCCCGGTATTAAACACTCTTGTATTACCCCCGTAATATTTCACTGGTTACTTTACCTTTGAAAAATAGCAACTTGAAATATGTATGCATGTATGTATTCGAGAGTAAACAGTTACGTATGGTCGCTACAAACAGACATCTGTTTCCGTCACTGAAACTTCGTCAGGCGATCCTGAACCATTCGACACTATAGAAAAAAAAAAAACAAAAGACTGTATGTATGTATGCATATATATATATATATATATATATATATATATGTAATTATATATATTAATAACTATATTCGCAGACACTAGTGTTTCATGCTTTCTCAATCATCAGTGAAAGAAATGACAATTACTACTGATCGCGTGATTCGAACCCAGCTACGAAGTTACACCATTTGCTTGGAAACGAGAACAAAGTAGCAATAAAGCTAATCCTTGTAATGTTGGAGAAAGTGTTTGCGTTACAACCAATCACTCAGAGTACCACACACACACACACACACACACACACACACACACACACACACACACACACACATATATATATATAATAAGCTCAACAGAAGAGGAGTTAGTCCTTCTAGAGCTACATCAGAGTAAATAGGAGGTAAACGAAATTAATACAAACCATTTACATATGTTGCAATAATAAAAAAACGAAACATGTGCGATCGTTTCAGACACGATACCCAGTTTTTGAATATTCTTTTCGTCAGCATATGCGGGATAGTGGAGGGTTGACCCCAAGTTAATTTTCAGTCCGATCAATTATATCAATTCTACATTCTTTACTGTATCACACATCATTATATAATTCATTATATATATAAATTATTTATACTCAAATAAACATTTTTAATGTCGCTACACGATCATGATATTGTTTCAGTAAATTAGGTATATATAAGTAACGACCTCGTCATACGGCTAAAGTTGGTTCTTTTAAAAGTCTGAATCCTCAGGGAAAACTAGAAAAAAATAACGTAACACAAACATTGCATTTTAAAAACGTGACGAATCAAAGAAAAGGAGGAAAATAGAAAAATTAACAAAAAGGGGAAAAAGATTAAGGAGAAATAGATGGACTAAAATCAGCCCAAATCTACTAAAGTATTTGACATATACATTACTAAAATTTGGAGGTACTTTATGTACCTGGCAGTGTTCTTAGATAGGTTTTCTGTTGGGATGTCTTCGATAAGTGTCGATGATCGATAATCGAAATAATCCGATGA
>NC_136504.1:30089333-30271833 GCF_053919585.1 Euprymna scolopes
AGATTTTTTGGTCAATGTCAAGTTTCTTTCCAACTCCTCAAAAAACTTTAAAATGACAACTTTTATAGGTTTTCGTTGGTGCTGAAAGCGAATATCACATTTAAATTTGGGGCATGATATGAAGAAATTATTTTTTTAAAAAGTGGGGGATCACTGTCCTATATAAATTTAAGGTAAAATGAGCACCCACTTTCTGGCCGCCTAATAATTTCTTCATATCATAAAACCAATTTATCTGTGATATTCGTTCTTAGGACCCCTGAAAACCTACGCTGTTTTTTTTTTACTAAGAGATTCGTTCATTTTTTAATAAGTTAGGACGCTAATAATGCCGTCAGTAAGCTTACACGAGCGTTTTTTTTTTAGGTGGGTATTCAATTATAGAACTTATATAGTTTTTAACAGGTGCTGCTGTAGTTTAATTAACCGTTTTTCCGTAAGTGACGTGCCGAGATTAAACATTAAACCATTAAAGCAGAATCGTTTAATATTTCAAATGAATTCTGTTTACATTAGTGGGCTGTGAAGCCCCCTTATGTAAACAGAATTTTTTTGAAATATTTAACTGCTGAAGCACCTGTTAACAACTATACAATTTGTATAATGAAAAAAAAAAGTATGTTTTTCTAAACTTACTGATAGCATAGTTAGCGTCCTTAATTATGAGATGAAAAAATGAACGAATTTTAGTAAAAAAACAAAAAAAAAAAAAAAAAACAGCGCCATTTTTCGGATATGCTGTAAACGAATATCACTTAAATTTGTTTTGATATGAAGAAATTACTATATGACCAGAAGGTGGGTGCTCATTTTACGTAAAATTTGTATTGGAAAATGATCCTCCACTTTTCGAAAAAAATTCTTCATATCATGAAAACTACTTATCTGCCCCGAATGTAAACGTGATATTCGCTTTCATCACACTCGAAAACATATTAAAATGTTTTTTGAGGAGTTGGAAAGAAACTTGACATTGACCGATTTTTTTGTTCGAGAAAATTTCAAAGGTAAGTCAAATAAGCACTTTCTTTTGTAAAGTTTTTTTTTTCAAGAAAAATCGAAAAAAATTAATCTTTGTTTTTTGGGGTGTTATTTTTTTCTTTCTTTTCTTTTTTCTTAAGAAAAAACCCTGAAAACTAGAAAAATTGAAACAAAACTGGGTGGAATAGATTTTTTTCTTTTTTTTTTCATATTAAAACAAGTATTGTTGTTGTTTCCCCAGACCGTTGTTTTATTAATGGTGTGAGTGCGTGAATCGTATTCCGCATTCGCGCTGGAGTTCTTTCTGTGTTGCTCGCTCAAAAGCCCACAATGGCAATCGTAGGCCTAGACTTGGCAAAAAAAAGAAGGTACCAGTCCGGATGATATAAAGGTTCGGCATGTGGTAGCCTGACACCTCCAGGCATAGCCGTCGCTTACCTTTCCTTGTCCACATGATGCACAAGTTTGCGTCCGTGCCAGTAAAGTTTTTTATTGACAAAAGTCGAAAACTCCAGTTGTTGTTTCCAGCTGCTCCCTTAAGGCTGTAAAAGTCATGTTTTTTTTCTTCTCACGTTAAAGTATGAAATGGTGTGTTTTTTGTTTTGTTTTTTACTAATTTGTTTTCTTTTCTTCCTCTTCCAAATTGTCGTCTGCTGCTTTGAATTTTCAACTCGCGCGAACGCGCGTCGCATTGAAAACCATCGCGCTACATTGTCATTGGTTCTGCTTTATGTTTCGTCATATGGCTTAATTTTCCCGACGACGATCGGCTTACTCCGGCTGTTGGCGTCATGTTCCGGAGAAAGCCGAGCGTGCGCTGAGTTACGTCTGGATCACTCTCTGCATGAGTACCAACCTTTTTTATTTGTTATTGTTGAGTTATCCGTTTTTTTCACTATATTTAGTAGTTTAATGCCGATGTAATTCATCGTTCTGTCTATAATTGCTTATTTTTGATTTAAAAAATTACAGCCATTGAACTATAAGTGGTTTATTTGCCATATTATAGGTAAATGTGCACTGAAAAGATAGCATAATACTTAAAGTTAAATGTTGATATATCTTTTAATTTAAACGCGAAAAAAACCCAATTGAGACGCTGAAAACGTACAAAGTAAAACAATACGTTGTAAAATGCTCTTATGATTGTCAACGGGTTAAAGTACATTTATTTGTAAGAAAATTGTGAGAGTATAGTTGTAATACAGATTAGTTAAACATCAACATTCTTCCCATGTTAAATAATAATTTTTAAATAATAACGTTAATATTTTAGTGCGCAGGTCAAATTCTGCAAAAGTAGCGATTTATGTTTATTTGTTTACACTGTTATGGGTTTATATTTATGTACGCATACGCAACCGGAAGTCGTAAATCGGATGTTGTGTTACAATACCCGTTACAAGGTCATTTGAGTTTTATAATTATATAGATTTAATATAAAATATATATTTTTTTACCATATATGATATCACATACATCGCTATGGTATAATTATTACCATAAATCGGTATTTTTGTATTTTACCGACCCCTCGGCATTCACCTTTGAATTGGTGACTTTAATAGGGTTTGGGGGACGCTGAGAACGAATATTGCATTTATTTCTTGCGCAAACGAGTAGGTATTCATATTTGAAGACATTCAGTATCCCTACACTACAGTTTGGCAAGCATTTACTAAAAACACCAAAAAGAGCCAAACGAGCCAAAAAAAAATGACCCCAGCCCTTCTTTCACTTTCTCATCATTGGACAAATAGTTATTTTTATGATAAAAAAGACATTTATTTTCGTTTTATGATACAAACCGATTTTTTTCTTCTGACATCAAATCTGATAAACCCATCGCAAATTAACCGTTTGCATGGTATGGACTCCTGGACCCTGGGACTTTTTGAAGAAATTTTAGTTTCAATAAGATGGGGGATCATTTTCTATGATAATTTAACCTAACTTGAGCACACACATGTTGACCCCCCCCCCCAAAAAAATGTTGTTTATATTGGGGCAGGGGGGATTCGGCGGCAGCCGGGGGGGATGTTGGGGCGTTGTTGTAATTGTACTATCTAGAAATGTTTCCTGTGAATGTGTGCTTTGCAATGAGCATAAATAAAAGACAAGGTCAGACGTTTAAAGCCATTGGCGTAGACCTTACATCATACTGCTTCAGTCACGGAATGTTCTACGTCTTCATCAGGACAGGAAGTTCAGAAAAACTCTACATTCTGGCTCCAAATCAAAAAAGCAGAAATGTAGTTTTCACGAGGCTCACAATGAAACGTTCTACAAAAGGATATGATGAAAAACTGATATGATTTGATTGTTGTATGTTTTCGTTATTCAATGTGCTAGATAAGCTTTAAGCATCGAGTTGAAATTTACTTCCCTCTTACAAGATCCACTTACTGGAAAGGGGCCCACAAATCGCGTACATAAGTGTGCAGAAAAGTCCCGTGCGATGCGCGGGTATCTTTGCTAGTGTATAAATATACATATATATATACTTATATACATTTATATACATATATACATATATATACACGTATATATACATATATCTATATATATATATATATACACCTATATATACATATGTATACTTATATAAATACATATATATATACATACATATATGCATACCTATATAAATGCACATATATATACATATATGTATATATATGTATGTATTTGTATGTATATATATATGTATGTATATATGTGTATATATGTGTGTATAGAAATATGTATATATATCCCAACCATGATCAATGGACCAAAGGTCATCTCGTCAGCGTCAGAAAAGGCCAAACTATTTGCAAAGAACTTTGCAGCTAATTCTACCCTATGCGACGAAGGCCAGCAACTCCCCATATTTCCTCCTATAACACAGAACAAGCAAGGTAACATACAAATATCCGTGCATGAGGTCGCCAAGTTAATCAAGAACCTAGATTCCAGTAAAGCAACTGGCCCTGATGGCATCCCAATTATAGTGTTAAAAAAGCTTCAACCAGAACTTGCTCCCATACTTACGAAACTGTTCAAGCGCTGCCTTAAGGAGAAGTGCTTTCCGACTCCCTGGAAGACCTCCTCAGTTTGCCCTGTATTTAAGAATTCAGGTGATAATCATCTCCCTATCAGTACAGACCAATAAGTCTCCTGTGTGTTATGAGTAAGTTGCTGGAATCCATATTAAATAGAGAAATAGTCAACCACTTCAGCAGGAATAACCTTCTTAGTGACACACAATATGGTTTCCGCTCTGTAAGATCTACCGCAGATGTGCTGACGGTTATATCCCACAGGATTAGTGAATCTCTTGACAAAGGCTTCCTTTCTAGGGCAATTGCTCTTGACATATTAAAGGCCTTCGACAAGGTATGGCATAAGGGTCTACTTCACAAGATTTCCAGCTACGGTATAACTGCAAATGTTTTCTCAATCATTAAACCATTTCTCTCCGATAGGCTCATAAGAGTAGTGGTAGATGGACAAAAATCGGAGGCCTGCAATATAAATGCTGGAGTCCCTCAGGGGTCAATCCTAGGCCCAACTCTCTTCCTGATCTACATCAATGACCTCCCTAAACACATACTTAAATCATTCGTTGACATCTATGCTGATGACAGGACCATCTACGGCAACACATCAAAGGCTGTAAATGACAAAGTTCTCTCTGATTCTCTCTCCTCTGATCTCGAGCGCGTGGTTCAGTTTGGGAAGATGTGGCTGGTTACCTTTAATGCATCCAAAACCAAACTCCTATCCTTACATCATCAACGCTCTAATCCCCATCTGGCATCAATTGTGATGGATGGCTCTCGTCTGGGTGAGGCCCCGTGTTTTGACAAGCTTCTGGGTTTGACCTTTACTCCTGATCTGAAATGGAACACGTACATCAAGTCTGTTGCCAAGGTCGCTGGAAAGATGGTGGGATCCTTCTACCGCTCCAGAAGATATCTCACTACTGATGCAATTCTCTATCTATATAAAAGCCAAGTACGTCACAGGGTGGAATACTGTTGCCATATCTGGGAAGGAGCTGCTAAAAACAGCCTAGCCTGCCTTGACAGAGTGCAAAATAGACTTCGTGGCTTAGTGGGGGATGCCCTTTTCACTACCCTGCAACTTCTCTCCCACAGAAGAGACGGTGCGAGCCTATCCTTGTTTTATCGTAATTTCCATAGCAGGTGCTCGTCTGAACTCCAATCTCTGGTCCCCCCGCCAATCTTTCACGAAAAACACCGGTCTAGCCGAATCCACTGTGAAAAATTTCCCCCACTCTATATCTGTGCCTAAATCAAAACGCGGATTCCATGAACAAAGCTTCTTTCTTAGAACTGCACGCCTGTGGAACTCTGTTCCGTCTGCCTGCTTCCCACCGGACTACAACTTGGATGTGTTCAAGTCCAATGTTAACAAATTCCTAATGAACCGCCCCCTTAAGTAAACACTTCATCAAATCTCCACACTAACGTAATGTACTTGCAATAACCCTTATCCCTGAGTGGCTTCCGGGCCTTGATAAGTGGTGATTACTGTGTAAAAAAAATAAAATAAAAAATTTAATATATATATATGTATATATGTATATATACATATACATATACATATATATACATATGTATATATACTTCTATACATATATACATATATATACATATATATACACATATATACATACATATATGCATATATAAATAATAACTTCGGTTACGTTAAGGTGAAAAATGTAACTCTCATAATACCACAATTACTTAGATTATAGAGACTATATATTAAAAAGTTCGCTTCATGTAAAGGTAACCTACATATAAAATTCCAAGTGTTTAGACCCAAAATTGGCGGAGAAGTTTGGTAGAGTCTGCTAAGGTCAACTTTTTTAAAACCTTGACCTCTTGCTGACAAATTTTCAACCAGAAACTGATAAAAAAGCTTGCTGAATGCTTGAATGCCCTTTTATGTATAATTTCAAATGTTTAGACCCAAAATTGGTTGAATAGTTTGCTAGAGACCGCAAAGGTAAAAATCCTTTCAACTTTTACCCCTTGGTATCCAAATTTCCGGCCCAAACCCGATTAAAATCTTTACATACGTTTGAATACACTTTATGTAAAATTTCAAATTTTTAGAATAAAAGTTGGTTGAGTAATTTGATAGAGACCACATAGGTCAATATCTTTTTAAACTTTAACCCCAATTTTGACCCGTTAAAATTTATTGTTTTGGGCTCAAATCAAATTAAAAGGTTTAATCTATGTTCAAGTAACCCACATTTTAAATTTCAAGTGTTTAGACTAAAAATTAACGGTAGAGTTTGGTAGGAGTTTGTGAAGGTCAAATCGTTTAATATTAACCAATTGACAGCCACAATTTTTGCTGGAAACCGAGTATAAAGGTGTTTCCAACTTGAGGCTGTAGACTGAAAATTGATAGAGTTTTTTGGTAGGAAAATACACACACACAAAGACAAACAATTTCACTTTTTTAGATACATAGATAAGCCTACACATTTGTTCACAAACTGTTAGTTTGATTATGTAGATATACATTTTATTTAAATAAATAAGCTAATAAATAAATATATAAGTTAAAACGATAAATAAACGAATTAATTTAACAACATTGAATAAAATAAATAACTAAATAAATTGAGCTCATTAATAAAATAAATAGACAAGAAATATGTCACTGGAATAGAAAAACTAGCCTGAAGTCTTAAATTAAGAAACAGTACTAACGAGGATATATTATAGATCGGATTAAAGCAAACATAAAGTCAACCATTAGTTAAAATGAAGCGATACCTCTCCTGCTGTGATAGTATGACAAGGCCGAATCGTATTTCCCTCCTTCCCTTCTCCCTTTATTTACCATTCCTCTCTCCAGAAACCCCTACTCTCTACATTCATAAACTATACACCTCCTTTTATTTTCAAAGTAAAAGCCACACTCCGATATTTCTTTATATACAAAACGAATTGAACTTTGATTCTTGTTTCAATAAATATCCTTCTTTGTTCTATGCTTGTATGAAAACTGACTATATATATATATATATATATATATATATATATATATATATATATATATATAAATATATATATATATATATTTATATATATATATATATATATATATATATGTGAAAGTGAAATTGTATGTCTGTCTGTGTGTGTCTGTGTACATTTCCCTACACAATAACTCTGTCAATTTACGGCGTAGAGACTCGAGATTTGACATAAGGAGTATTGTGATTTGGGAAAATCTTTTTAATTTGTTTCCGGCCAGAAATTTGGCCGTCCAAAGGTCAAAATTCAACGATTTGACCTTTGAAAACTCTACCGAACTCCTCCGCCAATTTTATGTCTAAACACTTGAAATCTTAGATGTAGATTACGTGGACATGCATCAAACATTTTCACTTGATTTGAGCCCAAAACTATGAATGTTAAAGGGTCAAATTGGGGTCAGAGTTAAAAGAAATTTGACCTCTGCGATCTCTAGCAAATTACCCAGCCAATTGTCTGTCTATACATTTGAAATTTTACATAAAGGGAATTCAGAGATAAACCAAGCTTTTTAATTTGTTTGGGGCTCAGTTCCAAAGATTTTACATTTGCGGTGTCTAGCAAACTAGTCAGGTAATTTTGAGTATAAACATTTGAAATTAATACATTACGGGTATTCAGACATGCGGCAAAAAAGTGGTTAAAATTGGGGTAAAATTTAAAACAATGACCTCTGCAGTCTCTACGTAATTACTCAGAAAAATTTGTCTAAACATTTGAAATCTTACATAAAGTGTATTTACACGTAAAGCAAGTTATGAACAGTATATAGGGCCCGAGCAATGCCGGGTTGAACTGCTAGTATATATATATATATATATATATATATATATATATATATATATATATATATATATATATATATATATATTATGCATCATCCCCAGTTTAATCAATCTATCATCGGATCTCATTCTTTTCCACGAACTTCGTTGAGAAAGATATTAATAAACTTCCGGAACAGTATCTATTATGCCAGAATAAATATATGTGTATCGTATCATTTGTTTTATTTATATTAAGGCATTCCTTGCTTGAAGTATGTAGGTGGATATGCACTTAATTTTTTAACAATTCGATTGTTGCTAGGATAAGGATGTTGTAACACACAGAAATATATATATATATATATATATATATATATATATATATATATATATATATATATATATATATATACTAGAGGATGGAGGCCGCGCGGTTTTGCCCGGCCGTAAAATACGCTTAAATGTGATATTTTAATTTGTCCAGATTTTCTATATATCATTATAGGGTTGTGATTTCAAAATAGAAAAAAAAAAAAAAAAACGTATGTAGGTGCCACCAGCTAGAATCAAAACAAAACCTGTAGTTTCTAGAGTCGGTTACGTTACCACTGTACCAACGTGACACGCATATTAAGAAGCTGAAAGTTAAAAATCAAAACTTAACTAAGATGAATGTACAGAATGTATAATGATTGTTTCAATTGGCCATATTTTTGACCCTCTAAAAATTATTTTCAACGGGTGAAGACCCATAAAAATAACGGCCCGTAAAAATCCAATTATTTAGGCATCGCTTTGCGACTTTAAGTCTCCGAGAAGATAAAGTTTGAAAATAGGGAGACAGACAGACTAACAGACATATAAATGTTTGTTAAATTTATAAAGTTAAATATTATTTTTATACAAGAATCGATCGCAACAATAGAAAGGTCAATATAGGTACTAGAATAAGCAATTAAAAATAAAACATAGGAAAAAATTATTGGAACCATAAATTTGTTATATAAAACAATATTTATTCATGCATGAAAAGATTTTATGAAGGAATTATAATTCATAAAAATCTTTAATTTAGAGATTTTCAAAGATGGAGGCTTTTACCCCTATCATTAACATAAATTTGAAAATTTTTGGATGAAGATATAAATATTATAGTTTAGTAAAAGAGCGCATATGAGCGCGTATGAAAATATTAGCAGCAGTCGAAGGATGGATGGCAAGCGATTGTATTAGCAGCAGGAGCAGCGTTTGAACGCGTATGCAAATTGGCAAGTGTGCTCGGCCTGCGCTTGAAGAAAAAGAAGAAAAAAAGGACACTACGTGGTCGGAGAGATGACAAAAGTCGACGCCGAAGAAGACATACGTGTAAAGTTCAGGAGAGAATGAGATGGCTGTCACCAGCGTGCGGTCGGAAGAAAGTGAAACGACTAGGTGTAGTAGACATGTTGCAGCGAAAGATTTTAAGCTGGCGTCGAGACGGGGAAAAAGAAAACGGTAATAAACGGTTTCTGTAAAAAAAAAAGATAAAAGCCGAGTCAGATTTATTTATATTTGTTTGAAACTACGGTGCTACCCACATTACAACCTTTTAATCTATATTTTTATTTCCATCATGTTTCTTTTATGTTACACACACACACACACACACACACACACACACACACACACACACACACACACATATATATATATATATATATATATATATATATATACATTTGTGTGTGTATGTGTGTGCATGAATATATGTCTGCGTCTGTGTGTGTGCATCTATGTATGCATTTTGCTGATTTCATTTCATGCGGAATTAATAATCAGCATAGCAAAAACAAAAATCGTAAAACAAAAAAAAATAATAATAAATAGATAATATTGACTATATAAACAAAAATAATGAAAAATATAATAGAGAAATGAAAATTTACATCAATAACGCATCGTAATTCGCAATCAACTTTGAATATATAAATAACAAAAATATTCCATTTACTGCTGAGATATTTTCTGCGTCCCTGTTTACTCTTGCAATCTCAAGATTTGAAACACCCGCATTTGAGAAATAGGATTTTCCTCGAAATATATAACATGGAACACTGTAACACACAGGCCATTACCGGGTAAAAATTGGACTTTTCAAGTAAGTTTTATTATTGAAAAAAATCATTGAATAAATAAATAAATACATATATAAAGAAATATATATATATATATTTATATATATAAATATATATATGTGTGTGTATACATATATATATATGTCGAAACTTACATATATCAGTACTTTTTTTCTTCCTTCCTTAACATCGAGAACATTCCATTCTTTGCACTTACCTTTAAAGGTATTATTATAGAAAAGTCACTTTATGCGGTGTGTGTGTGTGTGTGAGAGAGAGAGTTTCTTCCTCATAGGTTTTCAAACGGCTGAGTTTATCTATTGCAAATTTCACACAAAGGTAATTTATATGTCTGGCAGTGTTCTTAGATATGTTTTGTACATAAATTTATCCGATAAATATCGAGAAGCGAAAAAATCGGAGCCTAAAATTTGCTTTTTCTTACAGATAAAAAGAAGAATTTTTACATGGTAATTTTTATATGTTACATAGAGAGAGGAGATAATAATATCTTATCAAATAAAATCTTCTTTTTAAAAAAGCAACATATTTATTGACATTTGGAGATATAGTTTAGTGGGAGAGCGTTCGATTACAAGGCCCAAGTACTTTATTATTTTATTTTTTATTAATGAGTACAATTTACGATAAAAGAAGATCTACCATTTAAAACCTTATCTCTTCGTTTGCATATTTTCATACTAAGATCAAGGACGGTGATATATATATATATATATATATATATATATATATATATATATATATATATTTAAAATGTAATTATCCACTGACTCGTGTTTCGTCGTCTACGACTCATCAGAGTGGCTGTATCTGGCGAGATTCGAAATCGGGACCCAATGGTAATGAGCCTAAACCCTTACCCCTGAACCATCTCGCCAACTGTCTGGATATATTGCGATTTACTTACATGTGGTTTTGTTTTGGTTTTAGCGATAAAACATATCGCTAAAACCAAACAAAAACAATATATATATATATATATATATATATATATATATATATATATATATATGGTATATATATATGGTATATATATATATACCATATATTTATATATATATATATATATATATATATATATATATATATATATATATATAACGGCCCTTCCTGTTCAATCAATCATTTTTCCACTGGTAATTACCATTTTTAAATCACTATTATTAACAAAGTTGTTGACATACGAGTGTAGTTTCAAAAGTTATGCCTTGTATTCTTTTAACCTAAAAAGTTGAAGAACTACGAAGACGGCAGTAGTACAATTAAAACGTGCAGTGATTCAGAATTTATTTTTTATATAATAATCATCATACAATTTTGCCATGGAATATAATAGCGCTTTTCTGATTATGACGCTCTCCCATGACGGGAGTTGTTTTCTTAGAGTCTCACACCGTCAATATCTGCAAAATAGCATTGAAACCTTCAGATCATGAATGCATATGTTCCGTTATCATAACAATGTAATTTGCAAACTAAAAAAAATAGGAGTCATCATTTAGGAATGCCTCTTATATTTTACTTCACCCTGTGCAAAGTGAAATATGATTATAGTAATATTATATTCCCGCTACCGACATTTTTACTAATCATCCATGGTATATGGTATGGCTTGGCATTTTAGCGTACCTTGGATTAAAGCAAAATGCGTGGGCTGCTATTGTCAGAAATTCTGTGATTTAATAAGATCGTGCATTTTTTTAAATGCAAATCGCTCCAGTCAAAGCATGAAGCCACTTCCTGAAAGGAGCTACAAATACTAATTAAAGGTAAAATACTTGGCAGCAACATATGTTAGATGGAATTGTTTATGGCGCAGATAATACCAATTCTTCCTTCTTTGTAAGAAACATTCCGTTCTAGAATTTGGGGATTAAAAAGCAAAATAAAAGAAGCTAAAATTACGCAGTTTCCGAAAGTAAATCTGATACACTTTTTTTTACATGGAGTTAACCACTTATCAAGGACCAAAGGCCACTCAGGGATAAAGGTTATTGCGTGTACAGTAATCAATGAGATAGTATTGTAGTAATCATTAGTATTGGGTGATTAGATAGAGTGTTTTACTTAAGGGGCAATTTGTCAGGAGTTTGTTTATGTTGGACTTGAAGACGTCCAAGTTGTAGTCAGGTGGGAAACAGGCAAGCGACAGAGAGTTCCACTGGTGTGCAGTTCTAAGAAAGAAGCTTTTCTCGTGGAATCTACGTTTGGATTTAAGCACAGATAAAGAGTGGGGAAAATTATTGACAGTAGTTTCAGCCAGACGGGTGTTTCTCGTTAAAGATTGGCGAGGGGGGACGAGGGATTGGAGCTCAGACGAGCACATGCCATGGACATCTTTCTTGATAAAGATTTAATACAATGCAAGAAATGAATGCATCAATTTAGTTAAACATTTTTTTGTGAGATATATTATCAAATGAAAAAAGAATATAATACTTTACAGCGGAATGAAACAAACGTTTTCAGGGAATAAAAGAAAATACTATGAATGTGGCATGAGTGAAACATGGCACTTAGAGAGGAATAAACATGTTTAGATAAAGACAAGGTACGTCCGGTGTCTGAAGACATTTATTACATTTTTAAAGATAATAAAAATACAAACAACACACGTCTGTAATTAAATAAAACTACATTGCTACATAAGCGACAATATTATTTAACAATCTCATTCAATACAATTTCCCTCGGCTTCACTGACAACTCTTATTTGAGGCCTAAACCTTTTGCAGGCACATATAAGATGGTTCTTGTGGCTGGTGTCCATTACTCTGACTATGGACGCTTTCAGAAGATCTTCGGTGTTGTGAGAATGTCTATTAACATCTTTCTCAACAACGCCTCACGTGTAATAATCCAATGGATTAAGATTTGAAGAGCTTAGAGGCCAAAAGTTGGTCAAAGTTCTTTCCGTCTGAAAAAAAAAGCATGTCTTATTCAGCAGGATGCTGCTGTTTGTTACGAAGTTTCTTCGATCTCACTAAACGATTTTGTTTTGGTTTCGGGCATAAATTAGTCTCTCTTCATCACATAGGACTTATATCGAAGATTCTTATGGACAGTCGTTCGAATAGTGGCTTCTGAGAGACCGAGATCTTTTGTAATTGATCTCACTGACTTCTGACGCCTCTCGACAAAGATATTCTCAACTTGTTTAATTAACTCGCGTTTTCGAATGATTTAACAGCGTTTCTGGTGCGTTTTATGTTTATCAACAGATGAAGTTTGAAAATCATTATCTTCTAACACTTTGCGAACTTTAAAAAGCAAAGGTTCGGTCGAATTTAAGAAACTGTGCGATTTGCAAATCGCTGTATTCTGTCATTATTTCAACTATTACCGCATGTCTTTTCATTTCCTGAGTTAGTTGATTATCTTCCACGATTGATTGTCTATAAGATTTGTAAAAGTTAGTACACAGGAAAGAATTGGTATAATAAGTGATGTTCACAAACATCAGACACTGTAGAAGAGACACTCAGAATAAACAGACAAATAAGGATATGAATATATAGATAAAACAAGGGACACGAAAAGAAAAAGAAAGCACGAAAGGAGTATACACGCTAATAAGATAATATTAAAGAGAAAAGGGGTTAAACCATAGAGAAAAAAAAAACGCAGAAAGGAAAACAGGAAGGGAAAAAGACAAAGAAAAAATAAACAAAAAATTAAACAAAATAGAATAGGATAGAAAGAATGAAAAACGAAAGAAAGGAAAACAGAAATAGATAAAGAAAACGAGAGAAAACAAGAATGAGTAAAACATGAAAAAGGGTAGAAAGAAAAAAGTAAGAAAACTGAGAAACAAAAACAGAAATTAGTAACGTAAGAAGGAAAGAATGAAGAAAAGAAGGCAAACGGAAAAGCAAATAATTAACAAATGCACTTCACATAAGTAAAAACCTATCGTAAGCTAAACTACGGTACACATCTCAACAAATGGCTTTTTGTCCTTATCGTCATCTGGTTGCCAACTGAAACACCATACTAGCGACCCCGATGATGATCTAACCACCAGGGTGTTAAAAAATGGGACCCTCTTGAAGAGAACGATCGGTTACATGTTTGGACTTTTAATCTATGTTAATTTTATCTGTTCATCTTACATTTAAGAAGATAAAACAGTAATGCCGGTTTATTTCGGCTATAAAATTGCAGAAATAAATTGCTTTCACGATAGTGATTAGGCGAGAAGCAAAAATAATTATATCGATTAAGTTCGAGATGCAATCGATTTGTTTCGCAATTATTATAGTGAGGAGGTTTGATCATTTGTTTTATTGGTAATAATTAGTGCTGGGACGATTTCAACATTTTTTCCGATTCCGATACAAGTACCGATTCTATACTAAATTCCCGATTCCGATACAGTTACCAATTCTGATTCCGATTTTTTTTTATAAATATCAAAATAATTTATAATAGAGTTGCTATTTTTTTTCTTGATTACGGTAAAAACGTGTTAAATGCGTAGATATTGTCTCAAACGTAAAAATACACTTGTGGGAGATAGTCTATAGATTTTAATTTTACTAGTTGTTTAAAATCAATAAATATTTATTATTTCAACATTTTACCAACATTGGAAAATTTGTTTATTAAAAAAAATCAGATAAACAAACACAATTACAGGAATCGTTTTTGACATCAGAAAATAGTTACAAATTTTTCCGATTCCAATATACGAAAAAGTTCCCATTTTTCTGATTTCCAATTCTGAAGATTAATTGTTCGAACACTAGTAATTATTAAACTATTGTTTTCATCTTGAATGCTATTTTTACGAGGTTTCGACTGTTGTAACCTCTAATCTTCTTCAGGTACATTTTGCCGACACCAGGAATTTGTACAAAATCTTGAAGACAAACCTTTATTTAATCTTTTTTTTTTTATTGCATTTTCACCCCAAACAAGTCACCGTACTACTTTGATATATGGGGCTACTATTTTGGACATAAATTACAGGGATACTATGTAGGGTGTTGAGCAGCAAGATGCCCTTGAACTTCTGCATCTCAGTACAGTTGGGAAATCAGGAACCCGGAAAGGAATTCCAAGTCTAGCAGACCTGGGGAAGAAATTATTACAGTAAAAGGCTTTCCCACATCTGGGGATCTCTACTGCGTAAGGGGTGGGATTTTGCTGCTTGTTGGGTTTGTCTATTTTATTTACGGCAAGGAGGTACAAGGGCTTGCAGCTTGTCAGAGCTACCATTAAAATACTTGTAAAACAGACAGAAGGATGCAACATTTCATCGATGGGACGGAGGTTAAAATTTAGCTGACAGTTCGAGACCTATTAGGTTGGCGACTCTCTTTTGCACCCTGTCCAGAAATGAGAAACTAGAAGCAAATGTATCATCCGAAACATGACAACAATACTCCATACATAAGCGAATCGTGGCCTTGTGGAGGCGTAAGTTACTTTCTAGCACATTAGGCAGATCCTACATTCTAGCAGCAGCCATAGCAATGCCCTCGTACAATTTGGGAAATCGGGAACTGTTGCAACTCATGTTATATGTTAACGTTACGTTGACATGGAGTTTGAGTCGAGGAGTTTGAACGAGGTATTATCAGGTAATGTATAATTAGCAATAGCTATTGTTGGTTGAGAAGGTTTCTTGTAATCATTAAAGGAAACGAGCTCAGTCTTGGTGTCGTCAGCAAAAATATCCAGCCCAGATATTATTCTATCAAGGAGGTCATTTATAAATATCAGGAATAATAAAGGTTCAAAGATCGACTCCTGAGGTACACCCGTATTCATAGAATATTGTTTTGACGTACATCCATCGAAGACAACATGGATTCTTCTCTTATTTAAGAAGGATGTTATTATGTCCAGTAATACCATATGATATTATTAATAGGAGGTAAAACTTTTAGTGAAAACTTAACTTCAAGCTTCCATTTTATTTTTACCCAACTTCCGTGGATGTTGCGAACAACTTTTCTCACTCCCTATCCGTGCCCAACACTAAACGAAAATACCATAAACAGTACTTCTTTCCTAAAACTGTCAGTCTGTGGAACACAATGCCGTGTGTGTACTTCCCGACTGAATATAACTGGATTGTCTTCAAATCTAATGTATATTAATTCCTATCGAGTTGTCCATCTGGCCTTATCCCAGTTTCCATCATAACTGATCTTGTTGCCTCATCATCTACCTAACACTTACCCCATTATCCTAAACTGGCCTTATGGCCGTGGTAAGTGGTGACTCCCTACTAATAAATAGATACATAACATTGTTTATATGCCTGCTTTAACTGACGTCTACTTGGGGGGTTATCCTTTTTCACACGTGATGTCACACGTGATATCACCCTAGTTTTTCTGGATTTACTCTTTATCTAGGCCCAAATTACTAGAGGATAAGATTTAATGTGATGGATGGATTGACAATAAATGGCGAAGAATATTAAGAGCGGATTAAAACCTATTAACTACTGGATGAAGTCCTGTTGCCACATCTGGGAACAAGCTGCTAGGAATATCTATCTTGCCTTGACAGAGTTCAAAACCAACATCGTAACCTAGAAGATAGTGCCATTTTCTTTTCTCTGCAACCTTTTTCCCAGAGACCAAAATAAAATACGTTGCGAACTTGTCTGTACTCTATTGTTATTCTCATGGCAAGTACTCTACTGAGCTCCACTCTATTGCTCCCCCAGCCAATCTTTTACAGAAAACACTCGTCTAGCCAAAACCACTCTCAATAATCTCTCTCGCTCTCTATCAGTGGTTAACGTTATAGTGAATTCCGCATAAAAAAGCTTTTTTCCTAGAACTGCCCACCTGCGGAACTCTGTTCTGCCAGTGTGCTTTCCAGTTTATTACAATATTGTCGTCCTCAAGTCTAATGTAAACAAGTTCTTGTTGAACCGTCGCATTAAATAATCTAATTATACCAAATTTCGACTACTAACCATTACTACGCTAATATCCCAATGACTATCGTACACACGTTAGCCATTATCCCCGAGTGGCCTCCGGTCTTTCATAAGTGGCGATCTCTTTGTTTAAAAAGACATTGAATACACTCATATCCTAGTCAGTATGGTCGCTCATGAAATTAGTTATCTCTATCGCATGGCGAATAAATGCTAAGCATTTATCGGGAAAGTGTTGTATTTATTTGCTCCCCCACCGAGCAAATTAGGCACAAGGCCAATTTTTAATGTGAGGAGTCAAGGGAGGGGGAAGGGAAAAAGGGGACCAGCACCCGAGAGGAGGGAAATGGGAGCTGGTTAAAGGTCAAGCATGTGGGGTTGCCCCCACATCTGGTCTTTGCTAGTCATAGCTTGCAGTATCTGCCGGAACAGATGGTATTTATTTGCTCCCCCACCGAGAAAATTAGGCACAAGGCCAATTTTTAATGTGAGGAGTGAAGGGAAAAAGGGGACCAGCTCCCGAGAGGTGGGAAATGGGGGCTGGTTAAAGGTCAGGCATGTGGAGTTGCCCCCACATCTGGTCTTTGCTAGTCATAGCTAGTCATAGCTTGCAGTATCTGCCGGAACAGATGGTATTTATTTGCTCCCCCACCGAGAAAATTAGGCACAAGGCCGATTTTTAATGTGAGGAGTGAAGGGAGGGGGAAGGGAAAAAGGGGACCAGCTCCCGAGAGGTGGGAAATGGGAGCTGGTTAAAGGTCAGGCATGTGGGGTTGCCCCCACATCTGGTCTTTGCTAGTCATAGCTTGCAGTATCTGCCGGAACAGATGGTATTTATTTGCTCCCCCACTGAGCAAATTAGGCACAAGGCCGTTTTTAATGTGAGGTAAAAACCAGCTCCCCTAAAAGTAGGCAAAAAGGGGGCACTCTGGTTACCAAAAATAATAATTGTCCCAGTATAGAGGGTTTCCCCTCCATTGACTGGTACAAATTATCTTAAGTGCAGCATCTGCCGGAACAGATGGTGTTTATTTGCTCCCCCCCTGAGCAAATTAGGCACAAGGCCGTTTTTAATGTGAGGTAAAAACCAGCTCCCCTAAAAGTAGGCAAAAAGGGGGCACTCTGGTTACCAAAAATAATAATTGTCCCAGTATAGAGGGTTTCCCCTCCATTGACTGGTACAAATTATCTTAAGTGCAGCATCTGCCGGAACAGATGGTATTTATTTGCTCCCCCACCGAGCAAGTAGGCACAAGGCCGATTTTTAATGTGAGGAGTGAAGGGAGGGGGAAGGGAAAAAGGGGACCAGCTCCCGAGAGGTGGGAAATGGGAGCTGGTTAAAGGTCAGGCATGTGGGGTTGCCCCCACATCTGGTCTTTGCTAGTCATAGCTTGCAGTATCTGCCGGAACAGATGGTATTTATTTGCTCCCCCACTGAGCAAATTAGGCACAAGGCCGTTTTTAATGTGAGGTAAAAACCAGCTCCCCTAAAAGTAGGCAAAAAGGGGGCACTCTGGTTACCAAAAATAATAATTGTCCCAGTATAGAGGGTTTCCCCTCCATTGACTGGTACAAATTATCTTAAGTGCAGCATCTGCCGGAACAGATGGTGTTTATTTGCTCCCCCCCTGAGCAAATTAGGCACAAGGCCGTTTTTAATGTGAGGTAAAAACCAGCTCCCCTAAAAGTAGGCAAAAAGGGGGCACTCTGGTTACCAAAAATAATAATTGTCCCAGTATAGAGGGTTTCCCCTCCATTGACTGGTACAAATTATCTTAAGTGCAGCATCTGCCGGAACAGATGGTATTTATTTGCTCCCCCACCGAGCAAGTAGGCACAAGGCCGATTTTTAATGTGAGGAGTGAAGGGAGGGGGAAGGGAAAAAGGGGACCAGCTCCCGAGAGGTGGGAAATGGGAGCTGGTTAAAGGTCAGGCATGTGGGGTTGCCCCCACATCTGGTCTTTGCTAGTCATAGCTAGTCATAGCTTGCAGCATCTGTCGGAACAGATACTACACTTTGATCATGTCACCAGGGCCCCGGAGGGCGCGCGGGCAAGCGGCCTTTCGGCCTGTGCATTTATCGGGAAAGTGTGATGTGAAAACCCAGAACGCTAAAGAAAAAAGGCTATCCTGGCCTACAAAACTGAATGGGCAACCCTGATGGCATCTTTTTTGCAATAAACGAACCCCTTTTTAAACTGATGAGAAAGTAAAGCTTAGGTGGGTTGATCTTTTAGAACTGCATAGCACTGTGCCTCAACCTGACTGAGAACAAGCCACTTAATGACCTAGATGCTGGCAATCTGATTTTGGTATGAAATAACAAACCCGGAGGGGTTGCCCATGGAATACAAGTAATAAGTGATAAACATATGGGGAATTGGTAGTTACGATACAGTCGAAAGTGAACTTAAAATTCATTTTCGACCTTTCCCTACTATTGATACCGTTGACTCATATGAAACTGATTCGCAAGTGAATGAGATTTCGTCTCATCCACTTAAACAGTATAATTATTGGCAATGGTATCTACTCGCACATACATATAGTTTTATTGCAGCCTCTTAGCTGGTTTTAAAACCAAATCTCTCCTCCTTAGATAGGGTGACTGGAGACAAAGCTCCAGCCGCAGTGTTTCACACTTGTGCTTCTTTTTTAAGTACTTCAACGGAATGTGCTACGACGAACTTACTGCACTTTTAATTTTCATTCGCCAAATACAAAAGATATACTTGAGTTGCAGCCTAATCTCAACTCTCTATTTTAGGGGTTCGTAGACGCCGGAATTTTCCCTCATCTGATATCTTCTTCATGTTTCATTGGTTTTGTGGAACTCTTTTCCTACTTTCTCTTGATTGTATTGATATGTTGAAATTTTTACAAAATAATAATCAATATCTTTCTATATTATTTTTAATTAGAAATCATTATTGAGATGAGTATTATTTATTAATTCATTTATTGCTCACTATTATCCTCATCTTTCTTGGTTGTTGTTTCACGACGTTCCGGCTAACTATTCCTCTGGCCTTCGTCAGGTGGTAACCGCGACAGGATAGGAAATCCGAATCTCCTAACTGCTTTCTCAGCAATTACATAGTTGTTGTCTTCTCACCACGTTTAGGCCAAGTAAGCCTCTGGCCGACTTTGGGTAGGATTGAAACCGCTATCTTCAAACAATTTTAACCTGGAACCGTAGAGATTCAACGTCTCTATCCACTGCGCCACGGGACTCGAAGGGCGATCAAGGTTGGATTTTTTTTTTGTCTTATAAATCCACGTTTATTTATTATTTGATTTTCCATGGTCGGGTTCGTACTGAATGGAATATATATTAGTTTTTAATTGGAATTCATTATTGAGATGAGTATTTTTATTATTCATTATTATTGGCTCACATCGAGCTTTCACATAATCAACCGATCTGATTGGACACCTGTGGTGTTCTCCGGAAGCTGAGTGACAACAAGTCTCCCCAGACGTCCAGCTTTCTCCACCTCCGTCGATATCATTTGCAAATGAATTTGCATCAACGCAACAGCCTCTTACCGTTGACTTCTCGCTGGCAGTGGTCATTGGTTTATACTGGAATTTGAGTGGCACTTAGCCTCTCCAAGGTCCCAGTTCTTTTTGCGCTTGTCCAGCCGAGATCTGGCTGGCGCTCTCTCCTCAGTCTTTCAGTCCTTCTTGACTCTTCTCGGCTCTTTGGTATCACTTTTTTATTAGGGGGGGAGCGGTGATGAAACAATGAGAGGGGTACATGATGGGGGTGTAGAACTTGTAGATATGCAGCTTCGGTTTTCTTCATTCCCTGTAACGCTTATATTGTCTTCTTGTATTATTCTCCGCATTCAAGGGTTTTCCTTAATATTTCCGCCGTTTTCATTATCGTTAGTCGTTGTACTTTTGCAGTTATTCCTCTGATTCCAATTTCTGACCGTCTTTTGTCGAAGTTTTTCGGAATTGTTCCTAGTGCTCCGACTATTATCGGTACTATTTTGATTTTTTTCCTCATCCAAACCCCTTTTAACTCTCTGGCTAGCTCTGTGTATTGGCTTCGTTTCTCCTTTTCTTTCATACTCACCCTGTGATCAGCTGGAACAGCAAAGTCTACAATTTGGCAGGATTTTTCTTTCTTGTTAATTCTTACGACATCTGGTCTTCTTGCTTGGATGGGTTTGTCCGTCTGTATGCCCATGTCCTATAGGATTGTGTGATTATTATTATTATTATTATTATTATTATTATTATTAGTAGTAGTAGTAGTAGTATTAGTATTATTAGTCCACTACATCTTTCTGTCTAAATTCTCAGTTGCTTTTTAAAAAGTTGCCCCATATCACAGCAGTCTTTCATGTTTCAGTGGCAATATGTTTTTGCTGTCAGGATCCCACCAAACTGTTTCCTTCGTATGCTTCTTCTATGAGTACTTAGAAGAAGTGTTATCCAATGAACTTACTACATTTAATCCCTACTCCATAAATACCAGCAACCCACCCGAGTGTAATCCAATCTCAATTCATTAGTGCAGAGATATTTAGATGTCGGAGGTTTTCCTAATCCAAGGACTTTTCCTCGGTTCTGCTGCCTCTATAATACTTTCTCTGCTCTTTGTTTCCTGAACATCACAATCATGTCTAAATTATAACAAAATGTGAACAAACATCTACTTATCCAGCTTCTAGCCAGATTTTTCTTTATAAATCTGGCTTTTATCGCAGCAGACTTTCACGCCTTATTTGGGGGCAAATAATAAAAAAAAACAAATAAACTAAATTCATATGATGATAAAAAGCAAAACTATCGAAGAGAAAGCATTTTGAAAGAATACTAGTTTTCACTCGAGATAAAAGAAAAGGTTCACTTATTTATCCACAGTAGACGTATATTTCAGCTAATACATGATTATCAGATTAAAGTATACGTACATTGCTCGAGTCCAATTTCATTGACTTTCTAAAAGAGTAGAAATTCACCCAACTGTGTCGTTATTATATTTAGGCAAGCTTTTCTATCCGATTTTCATCTACAGGGAGAATGTCATGCCACCATACAAAAGAAGGACAATAGAATATGAAAAACACCTAATAATGATTTGTAAGCCAATTTGACGCATGCCAAAATACCAAATAACCTCGCTAGGCCTATTAAGACTTTATTATGAGAAAATAGTAAATGAAAAATGTGTCTATATATATATATATATATATATATATATATATATATATATATATATATATATATATATATATATAATAAAATAAAAATTACAATTAAGTTTACCAAAATGATCCATGATGGTAAAATTAAAGTATATTATAAATATTAAAGAATTAATGTTTAAAAAGTTATCTCAGCCAGATGTAAAAGCTCGATAAAACCAAATAGGAGGTAGACGTTATAATACGAGCAAACAGTTAATAAAACATGTTAAAAAAACACTTTGAATTGAGTTAAAAACATATTTAATCTGAAAAGGAAACACTAGATAAATGGATTGTCCTTAATCCGCGGAGTTTCGAAGAAATACTTTACTTCTCATCAGAGGGTAGGAATTAGCAAAATGCGGGATCGGATTTTGCATGCAAAAGTATTTGATAAAACAACAAGTAAGTCAAAGATCTTACTTGATAACAAAACCAATGAAGCAGAGGGAATATGGTGAAGACAAATATCCAGTGACGGTAAAATCCAAATATATAACTTCAAGAAAGTTAATTGAATTTCCATTTGCACAAGTAAAATCTAAGGAACTCCCGTAATTGGAAGAAGATGGTCCATAATAATCCAAAGGCAGAAATACATTGAATAATTCACAAAAATGTGTACAAGGAAAAAAGGAAAAAATTCCAATAATATTAATAAAAGAAAAATAAGATATGATTTTCACTCTACTGCCGAGATATACATATAAATAAGAAACATCAGGGAAGAAAAAGAAGAGAAAGAAAATGGTGATAGAGTTAAATATAAAATAGAGAAACAAATGTCAAAATGACCCAGACAGGAAATGTTAAAGGCGCGAAAAAATATATAGGGCAAAATAATATAGGTCAACTGAAATGTACAGGTCATCACTTAAAAAAATGTCAGCAAGAGTTATTAGAAGACACTAAATGGAAAATAAATAAATACATTAATAAATAAATAGAAAATAAATAATAAATAAACAATAAATAAATAAATAAAAAATAAAATATAAAATAAAAATAATAAAAATTATTTAAGGGGAGAGGATGGCCGGTATCTGCCAATTCAGGAAAAAGCAAGAAAAAAAGTAAGTAAATGCATATAGTAAAATATAAGTAAATATACATACAAGATATGAAAGTGTGGGTAGAAAGATATGAAAATGTGGGTAGATTGATATATTAGATAGATAAGAAAGTTTAAAGAATAAAGCAGAAAAAGCAGATAAAAAACCGGCCATGCAAAGAAGAGATAAAGAATTAAAATAAAGGATTATTAAATTATAAAGTATTAAGACGTATGCAGCAGTAGAGTGAAAAACATATCTCATTTTTCTTTTATTAATATTATTGGAATTTTTTCCTTTTTCCCTGTACACATTTTTGTGAATTATTCCATGGGTTTCTGCCTTTGGATTATTATGGACCATCTTCTTCCAATTACGGGAAGAAATTAGCTTCCTGTGAAATTTGGATTATTAGGGACCATCTTCTTCCAATTACGGGAAGAAATTAGCTTCCTGTGAAATTTGGATTATTATGGACCATCTTCTTCCAATTACGGGAAGAAATTAGCTTCCTGTGAAATTTGCAAAAGATAGGCTCAGCTGTTTCTGAATCCATGGAGAAGGAACGCACACACGCACGCACACACAAATAATTTTTATATAATAGTACCTATTTACTATGCCTCCCCACGGGGCAGAGTTAGACACCAGGGTCGTTTTGTAACGTGGATAAAAGATACAAAAATAAAAAAATGTCTCAGTCATGAAGGACTGCTCCTCCACTGACAGAGAACAAGAAATGAAAGTGCTGCATCTGAAGAAGGGATACTACACTTTGACCTTAGCCAAAAGGCCAGGTAGTAGATAATGAAAGAAACATGTCAAAAAAAGAAGAGACACAAGAATTAAATTTTACATAAAGGAATATACTGAAATTGAGCCCATTTCATCAACGGTTTGAAGTTTATTTCAAATTTAAATACGATTCAACCGAATTCCAACTTACTGATGACACACTGAAAAAAACGTGATATTTAAAACTTAATACTGACCAACGAAAATGCTATTTATAATCTATGGGTAACAGATCTTCTTCCTCACGAAAGCAACAGTGCAGGTCTGTCTCTCTTCTATCGTTTTAGATGCAAACATTCGTCTCACTACAACCACTGTCAACAATTTCCTTGAACTACGCTTTTATGAGTACATTTTCTATTCAAAGGCTACCCTCCTGTTGTACAAAATACCGCGGGGATGCTTTCACAGATAACTAGAACATGATCGTTTTCAAGTCGAATGTAAACAAGTTCTTGGTCTTAAATAATCACACCCCTCCCAAGCTCCACTATGACCAATCATCACGGCATTTTAACATTGCCCTTCGGAAAGTTTCATCCTCGAATCACTTTGTTATATTCCCTCTATATATATTATAGACGCACTTTTACGTAATGTATACACTTTGACGACCGTAATTTAATTGTAATCAAACAACTTGTTAAATCAACAAAGTTTTATTTATTTTACCAAATAAAAACTCGGAAAAGCGAGAGAGTTCGGGTCATTATGGAGGGTGGTGTGTGACGGACGATTGGACGACGGCAGAAGTGTGTCGTTGGGTTCGATCTCTTCTCTCTGCCTGAAGATCTTTATTTTAACTTATTTTGTTTATATTTACGTCGCCCTACATTCCTTGATCAGAATTTTATTTTTCTCTTATTTCGATTTGAAATACTTTTAGCAATTCAATCCAGATTTTAATATTTTCTCTCATTGTTTCATGATCTCGATTTTTCGATCGAAATGTAGCGTTGATCTCATTGCCAGCAATCAGATTTACAACTGGTTTTGCCCGGCTTCGACATTTTCCGGCGTTGTCCGTCATATGTGAAACAGCTTTTGTGCCTTGATAAACGGCAACGCCCGATTTTATAAATATTTATTTCAAAGTCACATGCAGCAGAAAAAAAAAATTAAACTTGCGAATCAAATAAAAAAATTGTTTAAATGATTAAACGTGAAAGAAAACGGGATTTTATTTCAAACGTAAGCAGGGCAGACGGTAGAGCACCATTTTATGATGTTTAGATTAACATAAATATAATAATAATTATAAGAAACCTTCTCAACCACAAATACCTATGACTGATGAGATATTACCTTAAAGAACATCATTAAACCTCTTTACGTTGATAGGGAACATGAGCTGGAACAAATATATGAAGGGCATTGCCGCGTCTGCCGCAAAGAAGGTGGGCTCCCTCTACCGTGCTAGAAAATTACGTAAGCTTGAATGTATCATGTACCTCTACAAGGCCACCATGTATGGAGTATTGTTGTCACATATAGGCTGGTGCATCTGCTACGTATCTCTCACTCCTGGACAGTGTTCAAAAGAAAGTCGCCAACCTAATATGTCTCGAAGTATCAGCTAGGCTTCAGCCTCTCCACACCGATGAAATGTTACATCCATCTGCTAGTTTTACAAGTATTTTAATTGCATATGCTCTGACGAACTACAAATCCTTGTACCTCCTCGATATAAATACCCTCGACAAACCCGACAAGCAGCAAAATCCCACCCCTGTACAGTAGAGATATCCAGATGACAGAAAGCCTTCTACTATAATAGTTTCTTCCCGAGAACTGCTAGACTTTGGAATACCCTCCCGGGTTCCTGCTTCCTTGACTGTACTGACATCCAAAAGTTCAAGTGTAATGTAAACACACATCTTGCTGCTAAACTCCTTACATAGTATCCCTGCAATTTTGTTCCAGATAATAGCTTCTTACATTAAAGTGGCACAGAGCCTTGTTTAGGGTGAAAAGGACATAAAAAAAATAAAATAATGAGGGTTTATTAAATAAGCGAATTTAGAGATAAAAAGTATATTTCAAACTTGAGCAACCGACAGAATTAAAAATGGATGGATCATTTTTATATATGTACAAAAGAAGAAGAAAAAGAAGAAGAAGAAGAAGAAGAAGAAGAAAAAGAAACCATAAAAAGATAACTTTTAAAAAGCAATAACTTTTTAAGTAAATAACTACAAGTTAAACTTTCTTATTTATCTTCAAGTATAAGGAAAACAAGTTCTTAAGTCGTCCCTTTTAATAATCAACACCCAATTTCCACTATTAACGATTACTACGATCTTGTCCTGATTACCACAATACACCCATTAAACCTTAACCTCGGATGGCCTTCGGGCCTTAATAAGTGATGACTTCCTTGTAAAAAAAGAACAAGGTGTAATATGTTCTGATACTATACGTCCTTTTCTCTAATTGGAATTTATTGAGATGAGTATTATTCATTAATTTTATTTTTATTGCGGACCATTATCCTCATCTATTCTTAGTTGTTTCACCACGCTTCGGCCAAACATTTCTCCGTCCTATCAACCGCGCCACGGGCCCCGAAGGCGCAGTTGATAGAGACGTTGAATCTCCACGGTTCCAGATGAGAATTGTCTGGCGATAGCGGTTTCAATCCTACCCAAAGTCGGCCAAAGGCTTACTTGGCCAAAACGTGGTGAGACGACAACAGCTCCGGAAGACAGTAATTGCAGTGAATGCAGTTAGGAGATTCGGAGTTCCTATCCCGTCGCGGTTACCACCTTACGAAAGCCAGGGGAATGGTTGGCCGAATCATCGTCCTTTGCTCTGTCCTTCTAGAGAAAGGAAATTTTTAATTTTGTCTTAATCCAGACTGCGCCTATTTTTAGAGCTTGATTTTTTTCTTAAATACTGACCTTATATTTAACTCTCCTAGTAGCTATGTTAGTAAATAGACAATGAACGATAACAGTTCAACAATGACATTTTGCGCATAGTAGATGTAACCTCGAACACTCTTCAAGTACATCTTGTCGAATTCAGGAATATTTCTATCAAATTCCGGGATCTTTTTTATCGTACTCGAGAATCTGCACGGATATTTCGAACGAAACCTCTGGCGTTGTAGATAATAGACTTGGTAAAATTCAGTTATGAGTGAAACTTTTGTAAAGGTTGAAATTCTATGTAGACTTACGGGGTCGATAGAAAGATATCACACTTCGAGAAAAAGATTCCATACTTCGAGAGAAAGATTCCACAATTCGATAGAAGGATCCCAGATTCGACAAGGTCCTCCTGAAGAGGATCAGATTTAATACCAATCTCAACGTTATGAAAATAATACTCAAGTTGAGAAGAGTGATACGAAGAATAAAAATAATGCGAATACTTAATCTTCATCTAAAACATTTCTGAAACATATAAAAGATTTTATCTATATATTTATTTCATTTGAGCAATTATTGCTAAATATTGTCTGATAAACTCCTGTGTAACAGAACACATAAAAACAGTGAATGCTCTCTGTTAATAAAAGTAAAATCTGTGTAAAAATAATAATAAAAATGAAGACGAAAAGACTTAAATTGTAAATTTTTGAAAACGAACATCATTAGGCCATAAAACGAAAAGAGGTCACAAACCTTTATGCTTTAATACAGGAAGTGAATGATATATATATATATATATATATATATATATATATATATATATATATATATATATATATATATATAAAAGCGGGCCAAATACGTCAGTGATTAGTCCACTTGGAGAGATGCACCTATCTTAATAGAACATATCATTGCTCTCCCTCTGTCCCTCTTTGCCTCTGTCCCGCTCTCTTTCTAAGCTCTCTCTTGTTTAGTTCAAACTAGTGATGGGACGATTCCAGTATTTTTCTCGATTCCGATACAATTATCAATTCCGTACTAAATTCCCGGTTCCGATACAGTTACCGATTCCGATTCCGATTCTTTATAAATCTCAAAATATTTCACTATATAGTTGTACTTTTTTCGATGATTACTGTAAAAAAACATACATGTTAAATGTGTAAATATTTTCCTAAACGCAAAAATATTCTTGTGGCGGACGATCTATTTTAGCTTCACTGGTTGTTTAAAATTAATAAATGTTTATTATTTTATCAGCATTACCAACAATGGATGGTTTAGCTTTAAGCAAACTGAAATTAATAAGACAATTAAAAGAATCGGTTTGCCATCGGAAAACTGGTACACATTTTTCCCATTCCGATAATGATTCCAATACCCTCCAAAATTCAGATTTTTCCGATTCCCGATTCCGATTCCGATTAATCGTCCCAACACTAGTTCAAACTTAAATTTGCCAACCTATCTATTTAAAGAGCTGTCAATCTATATGTCGGTCTGTTGCTAGAGGGCGCTTATGCCGTTTGCATAGTTTTCTGCCACTCCTGGTTTCAGGGAGTGTATTTATACAATAATAACGTCTTTTAAAAGTGCTAAGAACAGCATTAACATTTTCTTTATGTAAATTTCTCGATACAAGGCAAGAAGCCACTTGATGTAAGAAGCCTACAAGAATGTACGCTGATTATAGCAAAGGCAGGAAATGCTTATTAAAGCCCAACTGTAGGTTAAAGAAAAACATTTAGCATGAAGACAGTAAATTTCTCGATACAAGGCAAGAAGCCACTTGATGTAAGTTGCAGTTCATGGAAAGACGCTACTGGAATAAGAGACAACAAGTCCAGCGAATTTGAACAAAGGAAACAGGCAGTAGATGAAAAAATTCTGCGGAACATATGGCATAATAGTATTTGTAGAAAATACTGAGACTAGCAACATCACGAACCTCCAAATGGGACACAGATTCACCAGCCTGAATGTGACAAGAGAACTTCATATATAGACTGGAGGCAGGTATGTAGAGATGAAGAATAGTCTCGGGTGTGTGAAAGTGTTAAGAGGGATAGAGAGAACCGATTTTGCAAGAAGCAGAAAGAGCAATGGATTTAATATGTGAACCCCAAGAAACAGATTTGATGAGAAAGAAAGTCCAAGAAGTTTTAGAGTCGATTTTCCTTTTTCATAGCAAACCCATCCATAACAATGTCAGGTAAAAAATAGAAACGTCTGCGATCGTACAAGTCGTTAAATTGACGAATGAAAACACGAATTATGTTAAAGTGTCACTAGTTGCATCTGTTTATTTAACAACATGAATTTTAGAATGAAAGCGAGAGCACATGAATTAACTAACAAAATATATTTATAGCAACAATGTTGCTGAGATGCAAAATGTACTTTGAATGAATAAAGCTGTTGAGAAGTTTTAAAGTTCTTGAATATAAAATATGCAAAAACGTCAGAAACCTCGTTCCAGGGTTATGCTGTGTGTGTGTGTGTGTGTGTGTGTGTGTGTGTGTGTGTGTGTGTGTGTGTGGAAATACAGCAGCTTGCGGCACTCCAGTTTTCCAGGGTGGGCATTGTTGATGAGGGGAATAGAGGTAGGTTAGTCACAATTGTCACCCAGAAGACTTTCATTTCAGTTTACCAGACCTGTTATACTGACATAAACTTGTAACTTTAGGAGTCGAGACGATTTTCATTGGTTGAATAAACACATTACAGTGAAAACTTACTTGCTTTTGATGCAATGAAAAGAGCAAATCCGAACGAAACGGACACAAAAGAGTCGCAATTAAAATAATCCGAATCGCATCTCGATGTAAAAAATCGGCGCTACATTGTCATGAAAGATGTTGCCTCAGTTCTGTCGTGGGAGACAATGCATACCCTGTACAAGAATACTACACGTGTAACATTGACCTCTAACATATATCGCCTCTTGGACATAATGGGCTACTATATGGGAACATGCATAGGAAAGATTAACAAGATGTTAGTTTATGTAATATTTAAACTGCTGCGTATCGGTACAGCCACGGAAGCCGGTAGAAGGAGGGGGATTTCAAAGTCTAGCTGTTTGAAAGAAGAAACTATTCGAATAAGTTTTCTGATATTTAGGGACCTTAACAGTGAAGGGGTGTTATTTTCTTGCTAAGCAGGTTTGTCGAGGATATGTACGTCGAAGAGACCCGAGTTCATCAGAGTGCATTCCATTAAAATAGTTGTAAAACAGGCACAGAGATGAAAAATTGCGGTGATGGAACAGGGGTTCGAGCTTAGTTGACAAAGTGTGACGTATTAGATTGAAATCTCTTTTTTGAATAGTCTTCTTGCTCGATAGAGAAAACCAACCTTTTTGCGGCAGGTTTCCCAATTTCCTCCATATATTTGTTCCAGTACATATGGCCTACAAATATTAAGCCGAGGAGTTTGAACGAATAGTTATCAGGTAGGGTACATTTTTTCATGGATATAAGCGGTTGGAGAGGCGTTTTGTAATTGTTAAAGGAGAGCAACTTAGTTTTAATAGCATTAAATGTTACCAATTATTTGCGGCCCGATTCCACTACGGTCTGGAGGTCATCCTCTCACGATTTTGCCATGGTCTTAGATTTATTTACACCCGCTCTTCAATCATGCCTGTTATAGACAATTGTATAATCAGCAAATATATCAATCTTGGATATGATATTATCATTTGAGACCATACCTAAGAAAGGTTAACAAGATGTTGGTTTACGTTACATTTAATCTTCTGCATATCAGTACAGCCAGGGAAGCAAGTGGCAGAAAGGGAATTCAAAAGTCTAGCTGTTCAAGGGAAGAAATTGTGAATCGTGTTTCATAATCTGTATCTACACATCTACTGAACTGACACTGCGTAGTTCCGGTATCAGGGAGAAAGTCAGGACTGCCGGAAGCAATTCTGTCAAGAGAAAAGTGAGGATGAAAGATGAAGAAAGAGGAAGATTAGTGTAGTTTCTTTTGAATAAAAAATATATATATATAGAAATCATGCTGGAATGAATGTGTGTGAACATACATTTTTAATAGAACAAGTGAAGCATGCATGATGCCCCGTGAGTGGACAGTGAACGAGGCATAAAAAATGACTAAGTTCAGCATTTGCCCCCCTCTTTTAGCCCTGAAAGTCCTCGGGGTACGTCAAATCCTGGTGAAAATGAACAAACAGTGCAGTTTTAGGCCTCAACATACGTAAATTTGAGGTCTGCACCATGCAATGAAAGAAATTATTAAGCCCATCATTTGCCCCTCTATTTAGCCCTCAAAATCCCCAAGGACTTAACATATTTACATTTGAGTTCAGCACCATGCAAAACTGCTAAATAGACACACAGAGAAAATTTTGGACAAGTATAATAAAATAGTCCTAAAAATGGAATATATTATTAGCCCTAACAGAGCACCTGGGGGCACACTCAAGAGTTATCGCGAAACATAGACAAACAAAATTATATAGAAATCAGTTTCAGAAAATGTTATAAAAATCCAAGGCATCATTTTTTTTTAATAAGCACAAAAGTGTCAATTTTAGCCATTTTAACCCAAAAGGCACCTTGGGAGAGGCGGGGGCAACCAGATTTTTCCGGAAAATCTGTTCTGTTACTTTTTTACTCATATCATGTTTAATGTTTGCGCAAAATTTCCAAAAAATACCAAGGCGTTGTTATTGAGAAAAGTGTGGACAGACGAACGTACGAACAGACTAACGGACGAACGGACAAGGGTGAGTTTACAGGTTCACCCTCCTTTTGTCTGGGGACCAAAAATTAATTTGTGAAGCAGTGTTCCTTTTGCACACATTAATCAAATTATGAACAAACAAACAGAAGTTCGTACTTTATCATAATAAATAAGAAACAAGTACAGACCTGTCAACTTGCTGTCATAAGAAGATATATTTTTTTATGAAGATGATTAAAAAGCATTGTTCTTAGTTTATGGGTTAAGTAGAATAAAAATTAAAATATATAATTTACGAGTGAAAAAATGGCAGAAGCAGCAAATAACATATAAAAAAGTAAAACTCAATAATAGCAAATAAAAAAAAATATATAAAAAAACACACACAATATTAAATTCTTTCCAAAAGTTATTTGAACAAGTTTGTCAAGAATTAAATTAAAACCAGAACCTGTGTTCTAGAGATACAGTAAAACCCCGGGATACGGCATTAAAATTATTAACAAAAAAGTACAATATATAATACACATGTATATTATCAAATAACATTATAAATAACCCCGTAAGGTGGGACAAATAACACCGTAAGTAGGGACCGGAAAAAAACATCGTATTCCACATCGTAACCTGAAAATACCGTGTCCTAGGGTCACCGTATACCGGGGTTCTACTGTATGTCTGTTTTGTTAGCATTTATTTTTAAGAAGAGTTTTTCAAACTTAAGGCAGGAAACAATTTTATATGTGACAGAGCAATTGACATATTATTTAAAACTTACGAGTAATAAAACAAAACATTTTTTTAAACTGAAGTGTGACCGACAAAAGTGAACACTATTCCGATGTAACTTAAGCATGATAGAAAAAATACAAACAAACAAATATATTATTTATAATTAAGCGTCATATTGTTATCTTTTGGAAGCCTCTGTTCAGTCTCAACAGACAATGGATACCCACTGCAAGGGTAGCTGCCCGTGTAATTGTGAGGTAAAAGTTGCGCAATGTCTAACCACTCATCTCCTGAATCGATACTTCGTAAATCCAGTGGCAAGAAGAGGTTCAGGACGACTGGAAACAATGCCTGGATAAGCGGAGAGCACATACAGTACCTGGAATTCACAAATGGTCACTAATTTTAGTACTGACTAGACTCACCTTCGGTGATCTGACGGGAATCGATCTGTTAACGTGATTATGCCGTACATATATTATATTATGATATACTTTATCAATTATACTTGTAGCAAACTAGAGTTTTAGTCCGTTAAAAAGTAGCAAAAGTTACAGTCCGTTGATTTAGAATGAGTGCTCTTTCATCTCTCCAATTGTTTCATAACGATAGCTTCTAAGGTTTTCCTTAAGCGTATGGAATAACCAAAAGTCACCCTGAGCAAGGTCCGTACTATAGAGACTGTGAGAAACCGTTTTCATGTCGATCTAGATTAAATAGTTTGTGACAAAAAATGGAGCACCTTCGGACACTGACATCAAACTTCGCGCAAATCTTCCGCATTTTCAGTTCCCCACAAATAATTGTTTGCACATTTCCCACACTGACATCAAACTGTGCACGTATTGTCTCTATTAACACACGACGACCCTTACCAATGAAATTCTTTATTTGGCCAATGATCTCGGGTGTTCTAACATCCATACTCCTTCCACACAACTCATCATCTTTCACAGACTCACTGCTTTTCTTGAAGCTCTTATGCCACACAAACACTGATGTTCAATTCATGCAAGGTGGTCCAACAGCAGTCGGAAGCATTCCATACGTTTCTGCGGCATTTTTTGAAGTTAAAAAATGATTTTATTGCATATCGTTTTTCTAAAGCGAGCTAACATTTAGATTGCATTTTGAAATTCACCAGTTGTGACAATCAAGCTTTTGTAGCCTGTATTCCAATTCTTGCTGTAGCTGTTTATTTGAACCTAAAATAATAAAACTTGGTCAGTCATCTCAAAAGATGTATAAAAATAACTTAGTAAATTTACAAGAGTCTGAAATATTTTTAAAAGCTTGTGCAGAAAATGTTGAAACTTAATTAAGGCCCATCATATATAGTGGCACTGAAAAGAAAGCCACACTTGCTATTTTTTCAAAAACCGCAAATTTCAGCTAAATTGATTGTAACTGTTTGAGCAACATATAACTCATTTGATTTGCCTTTTATTCCTCTATAATTTTACTTTTAATTCAAATATCCTAATGTTTACGTCAATTTAAAAAATCACTTCCAATCGAGAAGTCAATAAGAAACTTCGCACAATGGAAAATTCTTACTTTTTGGGCATTCTTTGAATTAGTCTGCAGCAATCCTCCGGTGAAAGTACATTCCCCTTCTCTTTAATTTTTGTCGAAAATTCTTCCAGATTTGAAATGTTATAATTGCGTAGATATCGGTTAATAAAATTTCTATAAGAATGAAGCCTGAAGACTGTGCAAGCCAATCAAAATACGAAATATAATGCTCTTCAAATAAGCTCTTAACATTTGGTAACTCTGTTAATGGGAGCATGATTCTGCATGGAGATGTCATTCAAATTCCGGCCAAAATAGGAAAGAAAATGTTCAGTTAACATATTTATGTACTTGGTCGAATTATTACGACCTTGCAAACGAACTATAGGCCCTGGATCATTGGCACTAATAATGCCCCACCGCAAAAATGAACCTCCACCACCTTGCAGCGTTGAAACTGTGAACCTAGGATTTAATCCTTTCTCCGATGGATGTACCACCGACCATCACTGTCTAACCTATTGAACTTGCTTTGGTCACTAAAAATTGCTTTCAATGTGTAGATTTATGACTTTCATTGCACTTGACGACGTCTAGATGGCGCTAGCTGTTTTTAACAGAAATCATTGGCGTGCATCTTGCAACACAGCCTCGTAAATTAAATTTCTTTTACCTGTTTTTAACTGTAGAAAGAGAGCACTTTTTAACAAGATTATTCTGTTGTTTTATTTGTGGGAGCTGTCTCAAATCTGTTTCTAAGATTGCAGATCTTTGGGGCATCATCATCTCTGTAAGAAGTAACTCTAGTACAACCATATTTAAGGTCATCACGATACCTGCCGGGGTTTTGGTGCTTTTGTACAGTAATACGTACCGTTTTCTCATCACATATCATCTGCAGCCGATTTCTCGATTGGATAAACCAGAAAGGTGAGGATTAATAAGTTCCTGGTGATCACTTAGAAAAAGTCGAGGCATATGAACTAAATGCTATGTTGTATAAGTAGAAACAATAACAATTACGATTAGAGATGTTTTGTTGTCTAAAACGTGGATATTTTAATCTGGTTTTAATCTCATGTGTTGCCGCGGAGTTTGTTTTTTTGCCTTCTTGATATCAAATTATTTTTTAAATTGACATAAGCACTAGGACACTTCAGTAAAAAGTCAAATATGAACCGGTAAAATTATAGAAGAATAAAAGTATAATTAAATGAGATATACGTTGTTTAAACAGTAACATTCAAATTAGATTGAATTTGCGGCTTTTTGAAAAAAAATGTAAAGTGCGGAGGTTTTTATGCGGGGGGGGGGCGCCACTGTATATACAATTTGGACATTCTCAAAGTATGTTATTTTTATTCCGCTGAAATAAATATGAGGAGTTTGAAAATTGCACTTATGTATACATGAAGTATTATTTCTTAGTTGCAGATTTTGACGGAGTAAGAATCAAAGAAACCAAACACGCGTCATTTTGAGATGGTGACTATGTGGAAATATACATTCTGGTGCACAAAAGCTCGATCAGTTTGGTTGTAAAATGAGGATTTCACCAATTTTTATGACAATAAATGTATTAGAATGTGAAATAATTGTTTATCCCCATTCAATCCCAGGCAATGTTTGGTGTCCTTGCTAGCATTATACATTGTACGGCAGAAATATATCCCATATTTTAACATTCGATCTTCCCAGTTGTGATCGTGCTGTTTCTGAGCAATCATTAATTTATGTGGATCGAACTGAATATCCGTGTGTAGAATTCTTCTGACTGTTAAATCAGACAGTACCAAGGTCAAAGCATGTTCATGAGTTGAACGTGTAGGGCAATGCTGGGCAGCTAGCTAATATATATATATAACAGAAAGTTTCACAGCTCAAAAACTGTATGGCGTTGGAGAGCTTTTAATTAATTCCATTTTAGGTTTTTCAGTTTTCTTATAAGATGATCATCTTTAGTTAACTATTACGTTAAATTATATTCATGCAGATATTCTACATGATTTATACTTGCGTAATATTTGCGTAAAAAGTTTATATTAAACACAAACCTCTTTCCATATATATATATTTAAACAAATATATATATATATATATATATATATATATATATATATATATATATTTGTTTAAAAACTGCTTACCAACCTCCTCTATTAGTGTTTTTTATTCAAACTAATGCGAAACTTTATATTTGGGTTTTAGTAGGGGAAATCGGTGCAAACGTAATAAAATAAAAACAATGGAATTTGCCAGGTAAAGGTCGAACGAAAGCATCACGGATATGAATGCGTAACATAATAGCTATTAATTAATGTTTTAATGTTTAGCTTTTCAGCAAACGTGTCTGCATAGCTCAGACATTAACGTCAGAGGAAAAAGTAAAGTGTAAGCTTAACGTTTTTCTCAGTAGTGACGTACGAATCATTAAAAAAAATTAAATCATTACTATATATTGGGTCAAATATAATAAATACGAAATCTGCATTAATAAAAAAAATATCATATTTAAACGTGTATTACGATCGGGCAATGCTGGGCGGCTAGCTAATATATATATATATATATATATATATATATATATATATATATATATATATATTTAAAGTAGTATATATATATTTAAAGTAGTATATATATATATTTAAAATAGTATATATATATACACACAAACACACACAAACACACACACACATATATATATATGTGTGTGTGTGTGTGTTTGTGTGTGTATATTTCCTATTTTAAATATATATATATATATACTACTTTAAATATATATATATATATATACTTAAAGTAGTATATATATATATATTTAAAATAGTATATATACACACACACATGCACACAAACACACACACACACACACACACACACATATATATATATATATAATGATGTAGACTTTCACTGCTTATATTAAGGCGAAGAGCTTATAGACCTGTCAAATTTCTACCACGAGAATGGACATTTTCAAGGATATGATTTAAAAGCATTGTTTTAAGTTTATGCGTCAAGTAGGATACGATGAGAAATGTATACATTATGAGAGGGTAGAAGAAGTAAACAACAAATAAAATACAAAAAAAAAACGTTATTTAATTGTGTCAAGCAGAAATTTGCATTTTTTTTAATAAAAAATTAAGAATGTTTATTATAAAGATGCGTCTATGTTTCAGCTTAAATGTGACACACAAATAAACATGCTATTCATACGACAGGGATAACATACTGGCAAAATGTTACTTAATATTAATGTTAGACAGATTTTTGTCCTAATATAAGATTTTGTTCTCACAACGTATCAGCCAATGCAGCTTCCGATCTTCTTCAGGTGCAACTTTGAAGCACTCGGAAATTCTTTAAACAAACACACATATTGCTAGCTTTAACGTGACAAACCAGCAAAAAAAAATATTTTAAACATAAATCGACAAATAAAATTAATCAAACGTAAGTTGTAAGAAGAATAAATGCTATGTTACATATAAGCCTATGTACCAAGAAAAATGCTATTTCAAACAAGCTCGCAGGCCCAAAAATTCTATTTTAAAATTAAAATTACAGACTAAAAAATAATATCTTTAACTTAAGCTAACATATTAAATAACGCAAACCAACAGATAAAAAATGTTATTTCCAAGATAAGCCCCAAAAATGATATTTCCAACTAAAGCTGACAGACCAAAATATGTTATTTCAAACTTTAGCTAACAGACCAGAAAAATGCTACCTCAAACTTAAGCTGACAGACCACAGAATGCTATTCCGAATTTAAGCTGACAGGCCAATAAAATTGTAGTTTAATCATAATCAGATAAACCAAAATATACTATTTTATAGTTAAGTTGGCGGATCAAGAAAATGTTATTTCTTAAAGCTAACAAACTAACAAAAAGTCTATTTCAAACTTGAATATGAAAGACTGTCAGAATTACCATTCTGAATTTTAATACGATAGATCAATATATAAATAAAATCCGCAAAAATGTAATTAAATAGTAAAAATATATAAACGAAGTTAAATGTTCAACTGAACCTCGTTCTGCCCCCCTCCTCCGTAAAACTTTATGGCAAAAACTCAGCTTGATTTAAACACTAGAAAAAAACTTTCCTTTTTATATCTATTCACCCAAATGAAAGGGAAATACTACAAAATGGGTTTCTATCAAATACTTTCCAACTTGTGGAATACATTGCAGCACGAAGCATTCCTTACAGACTACAGCATGGTCACTTTAAAGTCCAATGCCAATTAAATATTTCGTGTTTTCTTATGGATTATTCCTATTATCAATCCTTTGGTAGTACAGTGCTTAACTCACTGCCACTTATCCTCCAATGGCTTTTGGCTTTCGTAATCAGTAGCATAAAAAAGACATTTCTAAACTAAATAACTAGAAAATGATATTGAAAAAAAAAAAAACATGGAACTGTTTTAGAAATGTTGCTTTAATTTGTACGTTAAGCGCTGAATATTGTGTTATTGTCTCTACCCGGAAGATGTTTTTTTTTTGGTTCCTAGCTATGCATTAAATGTAGATCCTAAACATTACTATCACCAGAAGAAATAATATGGACAATAAAATCAAGTAACATTTTTTGCATTTATATGGAACATACTAGCAGGAGATATAGGATAGCTGGATTTTGAAGATTTTAGTAGCAGTAGCCAAAAAAGCACATATGCAAATAATGAGATGCGCGCGGGTTTGCGTGACAAGTAAATAAAAATAGGACAAAACGTGGTCGGAGAAGGGACAACGCGTACCGGGGAATGTGGGTGTGTAAAGTCGAAGGCAAGAAATGGCTGGCAATGGGTTACGTGAAAGGGAGGAAGAGAAACGACACCGGGTAAAATGGACGTGTGGCCCCGTTATAGTGGCGAGAGACTTTTGAGATGGTTTCGAGACAGCAGGGTGTTGTTAATCTTATGGCAGACGAAATGAATGATAAAAAAACAAGAAGAAGGCATTGTTTGGAAATTAATGGTAATAAATGCCTTTTGCTAAAACAGAAAAAAAGCAGAGTCAGATTTTTTTTTTCTGGTGATGTTATATATTTACAGGTGACAAATATAATGTGTATTCAAAACTGAAACGTGACAGACTAAACGAAAATGTGACAGACTATTGGACGCATGTGAGAAAGAAAAACGAAATAAAAAATGTCTAAATAATAAAAAGGCGGAAAGAGAAACCCAATCTTTGCTACAATTGCTATTTTTTTGAAAACGAAATCATTAGGTCATAAAACGAAAAGGGGTCAGTGAAAGTTAGGCTTTAACACAGGAAACTAAGAGTATAAAAGCAGGATAACTACCTAGGTTATTAGTTTACTTGTAAAGATTCACATTTCTTAATAAAAAAACTTAAATTACCCCCCCCCCCTTCTAAATTTCTTTCTCTTTTCCTTCTATCTCCTCCTATTCTCTATCTCGTCTTTTCTACGTGGCATCCCTATCCCTCTCTCATTCTATATGCCCTCAATTATCTATCCTCCGTCTCTCTCATTCTTTGCAATGAATGTCTCCTTATCTCTATATCTTAAATTCTCTATCGATATCTCCCTCTCTCTCTCTCTCTCTCTTTCCATCCTTTTCTTCTTTCTTTCCATGTATCAACCCCTCTGTATCTATCTACCTTTTTTTTACCTCCTTTTCTCTATATATTTCTTTACGACCTACTATCTCTCCAACTTGTAACCTCTTCTCCTTCTCATTTTAGCCTTCCCGCCAAATTTCTTTCCCTCGCTTCCTATGTTTCCTTCTCACTTACCATACTTCTCTTCCCCACCTTTAATCCTTCACCTTCCTTCAATATATTTCCCTTCTCTATATCTTCCCTCTCTTTCCAAAGGTTTATAATTGCTTCTTCGTTTGTACATGATTTCACAGGTACAATGTGTATTCAATACGTTTCCAGACCTTTTTTGTACAGGTACTTAAAATTGTTGTAGTTTGTCGGGTTTAAAATCCCTGGTGCGGATATGTCTGACGGATGAGTCCAAATGAGGTCGAAACTAGAGTCTTGCACTTGCGGTTCGTTGGCTGTCATGGCTCTAATGGACTGCAACCTTGTTTGGTTGTCGAAATAATTATATATAATCTCTCGCATTCTGAATATATATATATATACATATATATATATATATATATATATATATATATATATATATATATTTAAAAGAGTGTAGCCATCAACAATTGTGGGTTTTTTTAAAGGTTTTCATCATATTTTTATTTTAAAATATTTTTATAACGCGTTTCGAGCTTAGGGTGTGCTCTCTTCAGATGTTTTCGTATATATATATATATATATATATATATATATATTGCTTGATTGAATATTGTATATATATATATATATATATATATATATATATATATATATATAAAGCTAAAGGTGTTTGTGTGTGTGTCTGGTCACGAATAGGCTCCTATATGGTTGACTATTTTAGAAAAAAGTGATTACATATAATGATAGAAGATGTACCGAGACACAGGAATGGGTATGTTTGATCCTGCAGAACGGTGGTTAATTAAAAGTGTCGGGTCTGCGTTAGCGACTGGTCCACAAAGTATGGAAATAAGACATTTAAATTTAAAAATTAAAACAAAAACGTTTACAAGTGTTTTTGATATAGATGTACATAAGAATACTTTGATAAGTATGTTTTAACTTCAATAGGGATGGTATAATAAAATTGTGGGGTCTGCGTTCGCGCCTGGCCTTCATAGAATAGTACCCGTCATTGACTGCGTTCAAAAACATTCTACAGAAAATGGATTTATGAAAGTATGACAGGTTATGAAAAGGAAGTGTTGTAAAGAGATAGCTTCGAATTTGGGAGTATCAAAACAAAAGCAAAATATGATAAAAGTAAAAATAAAATAAACTCCATAAGTTATTATACCATGCCTGTTGACACTGAAACACTTATCACAATATTTTGTGGATCTATATTAAAAAAAACCTCGTTAAGCTTTGTGACATATTTTCATTCTATGCGGTCAGATATGAAAAGTCTTTATTAAGTTTGTGCCTATTTCAATTCTATGGAGGCCAGGTGCGAACGCAGACCCCACAATGTTATACCATCCCTCTTTAAATTAAAACATACTTATCAAAGTATTATTATGTACATCTATATAAAAAACCCTTGTAAATGTTATTTTTTCATTTTTTATTTTCATACTTGTAGGCTAGGCGCGAACACAGACCCCACAATATTTATGAACAACCATTCTGCCAGATCAAACAGACCAATTCCTAGCCCTCGATACATCTTCTATCATTATATGTAATCAGTTTTTTAAAATAGTTAACCATATAGGAGCCTATTTGTGACCACACACACACACACACACACACACACACACACACAGGTGTTGATTTTTATATTATCCATATATATAGGCTTATATTTAATGTGTTTCTTACACTGATATGGAAACTTATTGAAGACACACACACACACACACACACACACACATATATATATATATATATATATATATATATATATATATATATATATATAGGCTTATATTTTTTCTGTTGCAAACAGTGATATAAAATTGAATAGATCGTTTCAACGCTCCAGCTTATATCTCATTTCTTCCGCAATATGATTCCAAAAAATGTAATACTACAGATACATGCATGTAAATGACGCGCGGACACTCTTTCAATCATTGACATAATACAAAATAAACTTCGCAATCTAATGAGATGATCTCTTTATTTTTCTATCAATTTTTCCGACATTTGTATGCATTGCTGCTCTATTTTTTTTTTCAATTAATATTTATCTTGTGAACTCCCAGATCTGGTTCCTCATTGTAAATCATTAATAGTAAAAATTCTCTTAATGCATCAAGTCTTTCATGTCTTTCTCCTTGTTTGTATGTCAGTTACAATTTTCATGAATGGAGTTTATTTCCAAGAACTTCCGGTCTGTGGACTATATTACCTTTAGACTTTAATATCATCTTATAATCTAATGCTACGAAATATTTGTTGCGGCGCGTCCTTGGGATGATTACGTTATGTTATTCATCTTAAAGGATTTCAACTCAATTACTTATTATTAAACCAACCCTTATCCTTGAGTGGCCTCTGGGCCTTGATAATGTGGTGATGCCTTTGTAAAAAAAAAAAAAAAAAAAAAAACAATCTGTTCATGTTATTAGTACTGCCACTCAAGTAGCTTTTAACCTATATAATTAGAAACTCATTACTGAAAGAACATCTCAAATGATAATTATTTTTATTAGTAGGTAAAATATACTTGTAGAATGTTTAATTAATTTAAATAGATTGTACATAGTCACGTGACACGACACATCTTATTAGACCACTAAAGTAAAGCGAAGTAAAGCCTTATCAGTCTCAGACCATTTGGAATAACTAGGCCCTATGAAGCGGAGTATGACGAGAACTCTCTTGTAAAATCTAATGCGGTCGATTTGGGATTTGCATTTGGTGCAAATGCCGAAACATTGGTGGACAGTTGCTACAGAGTAGCAGATGCCAAGTCAGTGATCTTAATTAGGCTCTTGTATTGTGCGATAATGTAAAGGTTAGGGTTAAAATCGTCTAGGGAAATCTGGGAAACACTACACAAACACATTGTTTCAGACGCGACTAGAACTGATACAGCATATAAGAAATGTACACCATAACGCGCCGACTGTTAACTTAGTTTAAGATACCGTATTCCGATGCCAATGTCGGTCAACTCTACCGATCTAGAACTGATGAAAGAGTACGATTAATTCAAGTTAAATTATCCTATAAATCAACGGCTATAAACCGCAACCAACATCTGGAAATAACAGTGGAGTGGATGATGAAATGTGTGGCGTAACACGAAAGGGGGGAAAACGTATTTAAAAGAAATCAACGTATTAACGCCAGTGCTGGAACTGGTAGACACATTAAAAGTTGGAAAGTTGGAATTACCATCCGTGAAAAAAAAACAAAAAACAAATGGAAACAAAAAGAAAATCGAAACATGAACCTATTCATGTATTTAACTCTTAAACAAACTGATGAACACTTATTATTTTCATCTTTGCAAGGCACATGGTCAAGTATTGTTTTGAATATACAGCAATTAGGGTAGATTCATTCTATCTCACAAAATATGACGTCGGTATTTACCGGTGGACGTACTTCCGGTGATTAGTAATATACTAATTCCTCCTCATAAAGAAGATAACACCTAGCATAGCAGACCTAGAACTGAATCGTTAAACACCAACAAAACCACCAGGAATGATAGATCTATGAACGTTGGTAGAACCCGCAACTATATTTGGAAGTGAAAGCCTCCTTTGAATGTATATTTATAGTGTAATTTATGCAGATTGCTCTTTGTATTATTATACAATCAATCATCATAAAATCATCATAAAGTGTATACGACTTTAAGACGTCAACCACGAAATCCATCGGAGGACGTGCAAAGTATAAAAACGCACACTGGTACGAAAAAACAAAAAACAAAAAACGACCCCCCCCCAATAAAAAAAACAAAAACAAAAAAAAACACGATTCCTGAAGAAGAATCTTTTACGATTCGAAAAGGAAAGAATTTCATTTTAGTGAACTACTATGATTATTTAAAAAATTGCATATTTCTCGTCTTAAAAACATTTACATTTTAATTACCATTTAAACTGTGCTTTTCAGACAGTGGATTTCATATATATATATATATATATATATATATATATATATATATATATATATATATATATATATATATATATAGATTAGGGATGGGATGACTCCAATAGTTTTCCGATTCCGATCCAATTACTGATTCCGTATTAAATTCCAGATTCCGATATAATTACCGATTCCAATTCTTTATACATCTCTAAATATTTTACCATAAAGTTCCTATTTTTCAAGATAACCGTAAAAACACAGGTTAAATGTGCAAATGTTAACGCAACTGTAAGGATACACTTGTGAGGGATGATCCATCGGTTTTAGTTTTATTAATAGTTTAAAATTAATATATATTCATTATTTTAGTATTACTATCAGCAAGATAATATTTTTCTTTATAGAAAATCAAATAAAAAAGCCAATTAAAAGAATCGTTTTTGCATTGGAAAATAGGCGCAAACTTTTCCGATTCCGATACCACAAAAAATTCCGACTTTTCCGATGTCCGATTCCGATGGGAAAAAATAAAAAACTTTTACAAGGGTTTTTGATATAGATGTACATAATAATACTTTGATAAGTATGTTTTAGCTTAAAGAGGGATGGTATAATAAAAGTGTGGGGTCCGCGTTCGCACCTGGCCTCCATAGCTATGGAAATAGGCTCAAACTTTAATAAAGACTTTTCATATCTATCTGCGTAAGTATACTTTGATAATTATGTTTCAATTTGAAGAAATATGGAATAATAAAATTATGGGGTGTTCGTTCGCGCCTGACCGCATTGAATGGAAATATGTCACAAAGTTTAACAAGGTTTTTTTTTTAATATAGATCCACAAAATACTGTGATAAGTGTTTCAGTGTGAACAGGTATGGCGTAATAGATTATGGGGTATATCTATTTTATTTTATTTTTACTTTCATCATATTTTGTTATGGTTTTGATACCCCCAAATTCGAAGCTATCTATTTACAACTCTTCGTTTTCATAACCTATTATACTTTTATAAATCAGAGTCCATTTTCTGTAGGCAGTTTTTGAAACCAGTCAACGATGGGTACTTTTTCTAGCATATATATATATATATATATATATATATATATATATATATATATATATATATATATATATATATAAGGGGACCAGGTAAAATGTATCTAAGACTAAAAAAACAATCAATATAAGGAGGTTATTGATATCGTGAAATAAGAACAACTATTGATTTTCATGTATTTTAAGTGAGCAAGTTACATTTTTTACATAGATATCACCACTTATCAAGGCTCAGATACCACTCGAGGATAAGCGTTAAGGGTGTACAGTAGTCGATTTGGCAATATCGTAATCGTTAGTAATGGAACTTCAGTAAATCTGTTAACTTTAGTGGGACGGCTCATCAAAAATTTGTTTACGTTGGACTTGAAGACAATCAGCTTGTAGTCAGCTGGAAAGTTCGATAAAAAATGTGAGCTCATCGAGTGATTCATAATTCAGGTTGCATTTGAAAGCCAGTCGTTAAACGAATAAACCAAAAAAGCTTTGAATTTTTATTTAAATTTTCAATTGAGAGCATGAATCACGTGCTAGTAGCTGCTAGAACAGAAAGAAAGATGGATTAATGGCATTGGATATGGTAAAGGTAACAGTAGGAAAATATAGTTGGTGGTAACAGCTGGTGATGGTGGTTGTTGAGGTAACAGTAGGTAAATATAGCTGGTGGTAAAGGTAAGAGTAAGAAGATCAGATTACCTAAATAAATAAATAAAATAAGACAGTGTTAATGCAGACGTTAATAATAATAATAATAGACGTTATAAGATTTGAACAGCAGAAATATTAGAAAAAGAACAAAAACCAAAACCAAAACAAAGACAACGTGGACATTATTCATGCCAATGATCTATTTCCATGGTTTCATTCCTGGTAGTGTCTAGGATGTACACCTTCCTAGGCCTTGCATCCCAGCCTTCGAAGTGACTACGTTCATTGGTTACTGTCTGAGATGTCCTGATGGCGTAATGACGGCAGTACTGCCCAGATCAGTTTTGCTAGGTCAGCTTTCCACTTCTTAAGAGACCCTTGCTTGGTTCTCCCCTATTTAGCCTTGTTTTACGTCTTCCTGTAGTGGGAAGGAATAAAAATATATAGCCAACATAATACGCCAAAAATATTGCAAGAAAAGTCATAGTACATCCATTTTGGTTATCTGGTTCGAAATCATATGGCATTTTATTTTAATGACTTATGTTCTAGTTAACTAGTTGAAGTTTATCCCACCAGACATAAAATTATTTCGGAAAGAATTGGTATGTTTATTACAATCTGCATAGGCATCGCTTACAAGCAATAGGCGACGCGGTCGATATCGATTATGTTTATATTACTCTCGACTCCCTCATTGGAGAGGTGCATTCCATTGCAACATTTAACTAAACCCATGTTTTATCTTGTTGACAGTGAGAGGCAGGTATCTCTCTCCATAATACTTTTTTTTAATTGCTACAAATTAGAAACCATCGTTTTTCAATGTCTCTTTGCTTCAGTCGATTAAACGATACACATTTCAAACCGAGTGACCTCCTCCGAATTATTAGACGTGGAGATGACACCGAGTTCTTTCATTGAACACAACAACAATAACTAATCTACTAAAGTGATTCTTTTTGATATGCCCTCGTATTTTTATGAAGTTTTGTCTCTCGATCGCTTTTTCGGTCGTTTTGTCTGTCGCTTTTCCAGCTTCAGTTTAAAATGCCATTGAACGGATTTTATTTAAGATGAGTCAAGGGAGAAACCGTACCTATCAGCTGTCAGTCACGCTTATGTATAAAAAAGCATTTGCGTTAGTCTGTCAAATCCAAGCTTCAAATATCATTTTCGTCTTTCTGTGGTGCTAAAGTTTGGAATCGCATTATAATCGGTTGTAATGTTTAAATTAGTAATACTATTTTCCTAGGTCTGTCATGCATAAGTTTCATATCGCGTTATTGTTTATCTGCGACGTTTAAATCAAAAAAAATATTTCTCAATCTTTGACGTTTCACTATTAAATATCATATTTGTAGGTATGAAAATAATAAGGTTGAAATAACATTCTAATCGATATAGCAAGCTTATGTTTAAAATAGTATATTCGACAGTCCGTCTTGCTAAAGTTTTCCATAGTATTTATTCGGTCTGTCATGTTTACGTTAAAAATAACGATTTGTATACAATAGAAACTTACTTGATAATCGCATAGATTGAATGGGCGCATCATATGTATACCAGTTCTTGTTTTTCTCTTATATTTTGTTTGCAAATAAACAATTTCATCTAGTCGCACCGAATGACTTCGTCATAATCGCTGAGTAAATGTATTTGTTAATTTTCATTTCTTTATGCTGAACTTTTAAAGGAATGTTCCCCGTAAACGGGCAGTTCATCGAGATTATTAATTGACGTTTTTTTCCTTTTCTTTTTTTTTATATTTGTTTGTACAGAAAATTACATTTCTCTAAAGTTCACTCGGGCATGCTGATATCTAAAATGCCTAAAATCGTCTCTGTGCACTCAGGTTCCACCACATAGACTTCCCGTACCCCCCCTAAAAACAAAACAAAAACAAACCCAAATCAAAACAAAACAAAACAAAAAAAAAACATATGACGGCGATGGCCGGTAAATCAACGAATGATGGTTTGTCTATGTTCACAGCATAGCAACCAGTCTGGATATATTCAAGCTTGAAACATAAAATCTAATATAAATATTTATTTATTTTATTGAAAGGGTAAACATAAAAATATAAAAATCACGTCTAAAATTATTCAATATGATTTATTTACATTAATTAAATGCCATAGTCGATGATTTAAAAATCATTATATATAATATATATATATATATATATATATATATATATATATATATATATATATATATATATATATATATATTAGAGATGGGACGATTCCGATATCTTTCCCGATTCCAATACAATGACCGATTCCGTGCTGCATTCAGATATTTTCCTATACATCAAAAGATCAATCTTGGGCACAAAAACCCGCGAAACATTCGCAAACATCCGAACAATCAGTTATTTTATATTTGTTTCTGCCATTAATAAGTTTGGCTTTAATTTGTTTATTTATTTATTTTATTATTATTATAATTATTATTATTCTAAGTTTTATATGATCCAACAGTTTTCGTGGTCTTTACATCAAAGACAATTAGTACCAACAAAAGAATCATACGAATTATGTATATACATTACTTTTTTGTAAACATATAGTAAACGATATGTGACCTGTTGGACTAAAGTTTGTATATTGTACATTTTCGTTAATGTGAATAGAAGTAAATTAATTTATCTTCGCTTATTCTCAGGGTTTTACTTTGTTGCTGTTATTTGGTAGAATTAGACCTGTTTTTTTTTTTTATTTCCCTGCTTCCCGCTGTGATAAATAATCCATAGCCCTAAGTCCTATATGCTTATATCAGCCGAAGCGACACAAAGTTTGGGAAATAAAAAGAGCTCCAAGGAAAGAGACAGGAAGCAATATCGTGTAAAGTTAAGTGAGGGTAAATAGTTCAGAAGTAAAATAAAAAGAAAGAGAACATGACGCATGACGTCACATGTTTTCAAGGTGGTCAAAAACAGAGATTTCTAGTTCAATCTAAGAGACGCGCGCAGTACACATTACTAATGATGCTGTAATAACTCAAAGGAAAACCTTGATCATCAGCAAAAGTACCATATATTCCTTGTACTCATTAAAATAACTTTAATAAGATTGTTAACTAATTCGTAAATTGAAGATTAGTCTATGTCTCATGTATGAGCTCACAGAAAAAAGAGCGTTTAAGACATTAAAACTTTCAAAGAGTCATCGTCATATTTACCCTCCCACTAACCATCTTGTATAGTATAAATCCCAGCTGTCTGTTTAAATGCATGCATGTTTGTATGCCTGCCTTAAACTTTCGACAGAGGTGACTGATTTTCACGAGATCGGTATCGTTTGAAGCCCGACATCTCGGAAGAAAAATATCGAAGAATTAGCCAAAAACATTCATTCTTTCACCCTCAACTGGGCTGTTTTCTACAAGGAGTTTTCGATCTTTTGCGAGTCATTTTTGCACTTCATCGTATCTGTTGGATTGACCTTGTCTAATTTTTACGTTGCGAACTTTCGGTAGGGTAATAGAGTAGGGATAAGACTTCAGATTTTCTTTCACTTTCTTTTCCGCCTTCGCGTTACGAGTTCGAGCCTGCCTACCTACTACTTTTTTTTTTTTTTGCTCAACACAGACCTCAGAACGCCCGGGCAATGCCGGGCACCCCGGCCAGTTTAATATATTTAATAGACAAATAAATAAATAAGTAAAGGTATAAGAGTATTAGTAACGCACACATACACACACACACACACATATATATATATATATATATATATATATTGCAAATTCAATAATTCAACATATACACATTAAAATTCTACTATTATTTTTAAATAAAAAAATAAAAAAAGAATCTTAGACATTTTAAAAAAAATCGTAGTATTACTTAATTTAATATTTTATGTTCCGTAAATTATATTTATTTATTAAAACCGCTTTAAATTAATGGATATCAAGAGCCATTCCGTACTTCCTTAGTCAGTTAAGAGTATTGGCGGAGATTCGGGCTTAAGTTTCAGATTTTGATGCAAAAGCCCGATCGACAATTATTGTTTTTGCAAATAAGTAATTTTCACACACAAGAAACTGATTGATTATCATATATTTTTTTCTAGGAGAGGACTTATGTTTTAAGGAAATGTTAGTGAAACGATTTCTTTTTTTAGGATAAGTTTTTATTTAGTTTTCATTCAAATGGATCTTGAAGAACACCCACATACTTACCTAACCCCCAATTACACGAGAGTTTTTTTTTATAAAGTATTCAAAGTAAATATCTAAAAATCGTCTATCGAACTCAGGCAAATACGTATCCGAACTGCTTTTTTTTTTGTATAATCTAACATCAGGCACAGAAATATTTATAAATAGCACATGACTCTCTGTCATAACTCGGGTCTTACTCCGTTAAGTACTGGCATTCATTACGTCATCACTTCTGGTATCGTTTATCTCCCTTCCATTTTATTTTCTTGATGCACATAGAGTAATTAATAATCAAATTAAAAAGAAAACGAAACAAAAAGCCGACATTTTAAAATCAAATCAAACGCTTAATCTTTTTTTTTATTCGTAGAAGGCCATTTAAAAGACGAGTCTTTTAGCACTTGGGTGATAAATGCAAATAAATCAATCAAATGTTAGATAACAACGAAGGAAGGTGTGACGCACGAAAAAACACATTGACCTGAAAAGTGTGTGTTCTTTTTTGTCTTCTAAAAAGAGAAAATAGCATTTTAAGATGGGCATGTCTGCATAGGTGTTGAATATGTCTGTCACAATCAACCATAAATGGCCTTGAGTTATAAAAGACTTATCTCTCGACAAGGGTGTTAAGTGGAAAACTGCTTTAGAGACGAGTGTTGATATTTTCAAAGTTGTGTATAAGTACTTGGTTATGATCTGTGCCTTTTTTTTTCAAGATTTTGGCAGTAAAGCGAACCTCCCATCTCTCAATCCCCTCCAGGGCTCTATAGACAAATTTATATTTAATTGACCTTTGAAAACTATATATTTTCATTAACTAGCCAAATAGAAAAGTTACTAGCCAAACCCACGTGATTTTGGGAATATGACATCTTCATTCCATGACGATTATGTACATCATAAAGATTTTTCTGTATTTTTAATAAGTGTAATTCTAAATATACAACACATTTTATGTTGATAGTTGAACGTATAAACATTCTGATTTCTTCAGATATTTTTATAAACAGCCTTCGTTAAAAAAAGTATATTGTTCTATTAAACTTTTATTATTTAAATGATTTAACTTTCTTCGTTTTATATATAAAAAAAAAGTTGAAACGATATTTTTCACTAAGTTGGAAGATTGTCAGTGAAAGAAATACAATCACCAAAAGATAATCGTTTCATTATTTCTAGTCGCCACTTCGGAAAATAAGTCGCAAATGCGACTGTTTCACTTGTAATCTAGAGCACTGCCCGGTAATATTTGATTCAGTATATTTTAGTTTGGAATCATCCCAGTTTGTTATTCATAACTTACGGATAAGAACCTGCGTCTGTTTATTATTTTCGTACTCAGAATGAGTTGTCTCAGAGATAACACTGGTTCCTATTTAGAATGCCTCTCCAATGGAGAGAGTTAGACACCAGGGTCGGTTTTTAATGTGGAGAAGAGGGAAAAAATAAAAAATGTCTCAGTCGTGAAGGATTTTTCCTCCACTGACAAAGAACAAGAAATTGAAATGTAGCATCTGAAGAACAAATACTACACCTTAATCTATGCCCAAAAGCATAGAACGTGCCTTTTCTGACCTCGATCAATAGAGGGAAATCCTTCTAGATTGAGGTAATTGTTATTTTTGTTCCTATCCAGAAGGCATCTTTTAGAGGAATTGGATTGTCAACATATTAAAAACCGACTTCATGCCTAACTCTGGCCTCGTGACGAGGCAAATAAATAGAAACACAAATTTGTTTTCTGCATTTTCCGAACTGATTTAGGGCGAGTCGAATGCGGTATATCCAAAAAATCACATTGGTTTTCCTCAATGAATCAAAGGTTTTAAGCTATGAGCACATGCCGGTTTTTTACATTTTTGTTAACATGTATGCAGATGTGAAGCATTTTAGAAGATTCTGGTATTTGGTGAAGAAAAGCTATGTTGAATAATTGTTTTGGTTGAAATTATTATTTTAATGAAAACACCTATTCAGGCCCGATATTTTGGGGTCATTATATTGAAAATGGATCAGTTTTAAGTCATAAAACTTCGAACTCTCCCAGAACTTTGTGCAGCAGCATACGCGAAGATAGACTGGGCGGTAACTGCTTTCAGAAACCTGGACTGCAACATGAGCGTAAAGATACCCTATTTTCACACACTGACAGGTTTCCTTAGAATTTTGCTCTATCGAGTGACGATCAGGGGAATATATTTCAGTGCGACATGAGAGAGAGAGGGAGACCAGATATCAGGATCACTAGAACGCATGTATGATGGCTGACTATCGGTGAAATCTGAAAAGAGACCTTCCTGCCGCTAAGCATTCAAGGACTTCGACAAAATGGAAACTCAAGCCCTGAAATTTGAACAATGGTGAAGCAACATGCAATTTACAAGTACTTACCTTTATCAACGCTTACCATTCAGTTTACAGTAATCGATATTTGTGTCAGATATTCAATATATATTGTTAGTAAAACGAGATATGTTGTTTTAAAAACATTTTTCTCATAATAACATATTTAGTATATGTATTGATAATAATCAGATAACAATGCCACTAAAATATAATTGGTTTTATCACATGATCTGCTTTTTTTGTTTCAAATCAAGTTACCACCAGACCTGGCCTGGTTGAGAGAAACGGATGCCATTTCCTGATTTAGCAATGGAAAGATACCCTAAATCAATTGTAGATATCTAGAACACGTTCAAAAATTTAAAAAAAAATGTTGTCTAGTTATTACTTACTGATAATAATCGATGGCGGTCCTTAGACTTTGAGATACATTTCTTTCCAGATTTCCAATTCTTTTTACCCTTTTCGATTTACTTTGCTAATGACTTTGTAGTATCGTATCAGCCGATTACCATAGATTTCTTGCTGGCAATGACCATTTATCTACACTAGAATTTGGGTCCAATAATCTTCCCCAACGTCCAAGTACTCTTTGCATTCATCAAGTGAAGTTAGTACTCGCCCTTCCCGGTCCTTCTATCCTGACTAATACTATACGACTATTTTGTGTGGTATTAGTCGAGTCTGGTGCTTTTGGGGAGGGTACAATATATAAAATAACATGTAGTTTCAGTCTCTTTGTGTTTATGCAGTCTTCCTTCAACCATTTTGTTTTACTTCTGTTGAAGTTTCACGTGACTCGCAAGTGTTCATAGTTTATGTATGTTGTTTATCGTTGTACAGTTTTTCTATGTCTTCAGTTGTTTTTATAATTGCTGACCAATCTATTGTCTCACTCTTCATTTGATTCTAATGTTACGCACTCCTTTTATATCTTTTTAAGACTGTTCCCAGTGATTTTATAATTACTGGTATTATATCAACTTTTTTCATGTTCGAAATTCCTTTCTGTTGTCTGTCATGTCCATTGTATTTATTTCGTCTTTTTGTTTCTTTTATCTTTATCCTGTAGACTGCCCGGACGATAGTTTCTCTCATGTGTAACTCTGACGATATCTAGTCTGCTTGCTTCGATGAGTTTATCTGTTTGCACAACTTTTTTGCGAGAGACATTGCTTTTCGTTTTCCGGTATCTCTTGTTTTTACCTGCGCGATTTGGATTATTATTATTATCATCATCAGTAATATTAGTATTAGTGTTAGTGTTAGTGTTAGTATTATTTATTCCATTAACTGCACAGTGTTGTGAGGTTTTACACCGTTTTTTATCCCTCAAACCAAAGCTAATGAGAATAGTCAAAAAGCCAAGCAGAACTGACGTCTGGTGTACGGTGATATTGTATCTGATTTCCAAGGAGTTCAGCTGTTTCATAAGACCATCAGGAATTTAGCAAATTATTATTATTATTATTATTATTATTATTATTATTATTATTATTATTATTATTATTATTATTATTATTATCACTCAGTTATATTTCTCCCTCAAAACATTACCAGCGTTCTCTCGATTGTTTACGGTGAATTTCCATTAACTGTTAAAAACCAATTGTCAGATGATTTCTAGTACACTCCAGTTAATCTCATTATTAAAACCTTTTTCTCAATCATCAAGGTAGATATCCACTAAGACGTAAGAGGCTACTGCGATTAGTTACCAAGTATATATGTGGCATCCTAAGTGAGAAGTTGTGCAACAATACGTTTGTTCACATACATTTAAATATCTGTATTTTAGCACAGTGCGGGAAACTGTCCGATAAAAATATGTGAGTAAAACGTTTTCCGGGAACTGGGGAGGTGTGAAGTGAAAGGGTAACATTTTTCTCATAATCGGATTGGTTGGGAATATTTATGTTGAAGGGGTACAAAGTCAGTAAGTTCATCGTATAACGTTACACACAGATCTGTATACGTGTTAACATGTAGACGCTCCGGACCCAACACGTTGTAGACTACATATCGAGGACAAAGACTAGGAAAAAAATTCAACTCGCTGTTTCATATTAATAATAACAAACACTTTATTTCTAATCCTCCTGCCAATCGTGACTTCTCGTTATCATGTAATCTGCCCAGAGGGTAGTTTGTCTCATTGTTAACTATGACGATGTCCAGTCACTTTACTTCGACGAGTTTTTTCTTTGTGCAACTTGTTTTCCAGTGTCTTTTGTTTGTCCCTGTACCATTTCGATCATTAATATTATTCAAACACTAGGAGTTTTCACACACATTCTCTTTAAGAATAATTAGTATTGTTTTCTGGAGTCTGGGTGAAAACAAGCCTCTCCAGATTTCCAGTACTCTCTACTTCTTTCGATAACCATTTGAAAATTTATTTGCGTTATCGCAGCAACCGTTTACCATTGATTTCTCCTTGGTAGCGGCTATTGGTCTGATTATCGTATCCTGGAGACAGGTTGTGAAGAGTTTTGATAAGATGTTGTCACCTTGTCTTTTAACTCCCCTCTCCAGCTTGATCTTGTTGCTGTCACAATGGAGCTTTAGGATGGAGGTAGCCCATCTGTACAGGTCTTTCAGCACAGTGATGTATGCAGAGCATGTTTGCTAATGATATAGTACTGATGGCACACTCTCCTCAAGAACTACATGATATTCTAAACGACATCCAGTCTAAGAGCAAACTGGTTGGCATCAACATCATCTTGGGAAGACCAAGATGATGTGTGTCTAGCATGCTGCCAAGTTGGCAATAATCTTTTATAGGAATACTATTGAAGAAGGTGAAAGCTACCACTACTTGAAAAAAGAAAATTACGAAAGATGGAGATCTCGTCACTGAGATAAAGAGAAGGAGATCATTGGGATGGGCAGCAAGTATGGCAATCAAAAGAGATATCTCCATTGAATATATACTAATTGTGATGATTGACGATAGGTAAAGATAAGCCCTGGCGTCTCGCTAAAGTCAAATCTTGGTAGTGCCACAAAGGAAGATGGAGAGGATAATATTGGGCATCACTCTACAAGACATAAAGATAAACATCGAGATCCGCCAACAAACAAGTGTTATTGGCATCAATACTGCCATCACGACATCCAAACACAGATGGGTAGGGCACGTAGCCAGACGACATGACAACAAATGGTCAATCAGAACAACGGAATGGATAGCCAAAGAGGCCAAAGGGAGGACCAAGAACGAGGTGGAGGGGCGACCTGATACAAAACATGGGTCCCACATGAAAGCGGATAGCTCGGAACAGAAATAGATGGTTAAAGTCCAGGGAGGGGTTTCTCATTGAGTGATAAATTCTTATTGATTGATTGATTGATTGATTTCAGGTGGTAGAGATTTACATTGTATTAATTTTACCTTACATATTTCTTCAAGTAGTTGCAGCTTTCTTAGGTTCGCCTATTTATGTCCCCTCACTGATACCAGTTGTGTTTAGTTTATGTGCAAGTTCATTTTCATTTTACACAGTGATCACCACTTATCAAGGCTCGGAAGCCACTCACGGATCAGGGTTATTGCAAGTACATTAGGTTAGTGTGGAGATTTGATGAAGTGTTTACTTAAGGGGGCGGTTCATTAGGAATTTGTTAACGTTGGACTTGAATACATCCAAGTTGTAGTCCGGTGGGAAGCAGGCAGACGGAACAGAGTTCCACAGACGTGCAGTTCTAAGAAAGAAGCTTTGTTCATGGAATCCACGTTTTGATTTAGGCACAGATAAAGAGTGGGGGAAATTTTTCACAGTGGATTCAGCTAGACGGGTGTTTTTCGTGAAAGATTGGCGAGGGGGGACCAGAGATTGGAGTTCAGACGAGCACCTGCCATGGAAATAACGATAAAATAAGGATAGGCTCGAAAACGTCTCTTCTGTGGGAGAGAGGTTGCAGGGTAAGCCACGAAGTCTATTTTTTACTCTGTCAAGGCAGGATGGGCTGTTTTTAGCAGCTCCTGCCCACATATGGCAACAGTATTCCATCATTTCAACTTCGGCATGGTGGAGGGCCTGAATTACCGTACGCAAATAAATTTCTTAATATTCAAATTGTTCTCTCCGGTGCAGTGGTTTCTGTAGCATCCCGTTCCTTTGATTTTAATTTCATACTAATTTTTCCTATGGGTTCAGAACTGTTCAGATTATTGGCTTTACTACAGCTTTATGTTTACGAAGCTCCTTATGCTCTCTGACTAGTTATACATATTTATGGTTGTTTTGTTTTACTGGATATCAAACCTTTTCAGCTTTATTTATTTTAATTGAGGACTTATCCTCATCTTCATAGTTGTTGTTTCAACACGTTCCGGTCAAGTACTCCTCTTACTTATTGCAGGTGGTTAAACGCTAAGAGATAGGAATGCTGAGTCTTTTAACTCTATGCCTTCCAGAGTTTTTGTTGTTTCGCCACGTTATGGCCTACTAATTCTCTGCTTTGGGTAGGATTGAAACCGCTGTCTTCATACTATGCCCACCTTTAGACAATGGTCCATTAGAGGTTCAACTCCTCTATTCACTGCGCTACGGTCTCCGTTAAATAACATTTCGTGTTATTTAACGGCGCACCTGTAATTTTGAAAACTATATTTATACTTTGAATGCTTTTTATCTTCAGATAATTTTTATAGTGATGTTCGTTTTATTCGTTTCTTTCCGGGTTTGTTAATGCCAATACAAGTAGTTTTGGAAACAATTAATTCTTCAAGTTTTTTTTTTATACCTCTACCTTTTATTCATTGTGTTTGATGTTTTTTTAAGTGATTTTATTTTTGCTTTTACAGAATATAATTGAATTTGGGAAAGGGAAAGGAAAAAAAATACAATATCAATGTTTTCGGCATTTTTGTCTAAGAAGCTAATACATTCAGATAGTCTGATCTGGTAGCCTCAGGTACCCTAAAAGATATTTACAACTCAGGCCAATATGGACCTGAGTGTAATGGGAATTAAGAGGATTTCCCATAACCTCCAAATAGGGGCATTACCACTTGGTGTTTTTAAGGTCATTCACAGGATCTGTATTTATTTAGTTATTTTTTTTGTTTTTCGATTTTCTTTCTGTTTTGTGATCGGTTGATACGACGAAATCTATTATATGGCAATATGTTATTCGTCGTTCTTGTCGTTCTTGTCGTTTTTTCTCATTCATGCTTTTCTAACTAAGTTGATTTCTTTCTGTGTATTTCAATTTCCGGTTCTAATATTCAATTTGCAATTCAGACATATTTTGTATCAAAAAAGTTATATTGTTCCATGTCTATATCATTTTCAAATATTTAGACATGGTGTTTATTTAAATTATTTATAACCGACGGGAACGCATATCTGTTATTGGATCTAATTTCATTATATTTTACATTATTTTCGTACATAGAACGTGTTATTATTAAACCATATATGCCACTCTGTCATATTGTTCCGGGACATAATGTATCTGAACGCAACTGTAAGAATAGTGGCGACATTACAGTCACAAAAGCTTCAAAACTAGGGCATTATCCGCCATAAAAAAAACAAAAACATATACACAAATATGCAGACAGGCATATACAATTATATGAACGTCATTTCTGAACACAGTGATGTCAATTCGCATTAAAAAAATTTACGCTACATATATAAATATGCATACAAAAAGTATATATGTGTTCGTTACAACTCTACTTTCAACCGAGTCGTTGTTTGCTTCGTTCACCACACTCTTTTCTTCTACCTCTTCTTTTACACACGTTCGTTCGCTTTAGTGACTAAAACTCGTCTCTCCTCCCGCTTTACTTTCCTCGTTATTTATGGAATCAGGGTACGAGATTCTCCGAGATTCCCCGAGATTCCACGAGACATTTTTCCACATAAACGCATGCGGGCGCCATCTTGATTCTCAATTTGTGCTTTTCATGCACAAACGCGCAGCCGCTTTAACGGTAAGCCACTTCTTTCTCCACAATATATGTACATTGATAGATATTTTGATATGAAATTATATGGTAAATAGATAGCTAACATAGAATATAAAGAGAGATAAAAAAATAGTCCCTTGTAAACAATAGGGAGTATCACTATAGTATTTCGTATTATTTGGATTCATAGGACTACTGTTCTCATCTTGAGTATGATTTTCACAATGCATTGGTCGATGTAACCTCCGACCTTCTTCATGTGTATCCCTAACTCGGGAATTTTTCTATCGAACTCGGGAATTGGACTGTATTTCAAACAGAACCTTCTATTTATTTAATCCAAAGATATATATATATATATATATATATATATATATATATATATATATATATATATATATATATATATTATAACTTACTAACTTGCTCTACATATGTATTGAGCACTTTTGAAGTAAATACTTAAAGTGTACGCATAAAATTAATATACCTTCGTATATTAATTTTATGTGAGTAAATTAAGTAGTTATATATATATATATATATATATATATATATATATATATATATATATATATACTAGCTGTACCCTGCCACGCGTTGCTGTGGCTCAAATTGGCGCAATGGAAAAAGTTCCAAAATGAGAAAAAGCATGTTTCTTATAGGTTTAAATTTCCATTTTGCATGGGTACACAGTTTTTGTTGTTCCATTTTCTTAGCTGATATAGAGATTTTCCGGTTCGGTGACTCTTGAATATGTAACATAAATTGTCCATGTGAAAAAACAGTCAGTATGTAAGTGTAAGGCCCACAATTGTAAAGATTGTTCCCTGTGCTTTGTTGATGGTTATTGCAAATGACAATAAAATTGGAAAGTGCAATTTGCTAAAGTGTAATGATGTATCCGGTGGAATCATAGGAATGCATGGAATGAAGATATATTCATCTGTGAAAGGTCCTGTTAAGATTGCTGTTTCTATGATATTGTTATTTTTTTTACTGCAAGCTATGTGCCATTGCAAAGCTTGGATTGGTTTATATTTCACAACATGATAATTAGTACACCAAATTTCAGTTACAATACATGCGGTGGCATCCCTGGCAAATATAACTGTTGGTTAATTAACCACTTTATCTGCTTTCACAACAGTGTCGATTGATTTGTATTTGACTACCTCACTTGGAATTTTACATTTAATTATAGCGTTAAGTTCATGGGCATCTTTGTATTGACCTGCAAGAATAGCTCATTCACTCAGTAAAATGGAATTCTTATATTTTGAATATCTGCAAAAACCTTTTAAACTAACTATTCTTTTGATGAAATAAAATTACAGAAATTACAGAAGTTAAAAGTCAAAGAATTTTGCCCTTAACTCTGATCAGCTGGCAATTTTTCGTACCCAATTTCCCACAAGTGATGCAAAAGTTTTTGTGCGGATCGAACAGTCTGCAACTGTACATGCATATTTTGAGTTAAGTTTAATGTCTTCACATGGAACAAAAAAGTAGAGTATTTGAGGCAAGCATTTATTTCATCTGCTGGTGTTGATTGAAGAATAACAGGTAACATTTGTCTGAAATCTCCTGCAAGCAATATTACTGCATTCCCAAATGGTCTGACATTGCCACGCAAATCTTGCAAGGATCGACCAAGAGCCTCAAGTGATTTTTTGCGTACCATTGTGCATTCATCCCAAACAATAAGTTTGCATTTCTGCAATATTTTTCCCCATATTGGATGTTTTGGAGATGTCGAAGATGAGATTTTTGAAAAGTTGAATGTTTTAAAGTAGAATAAATAATTCTTCTACTTGGCAGCAAGGTCGCAGGTATTCCTCATGCAGCAAGGGCTAAGGCTATGTCATTTTGTTACCAAATGGCTGCAAAAATCAATTTAATTAGAAAGGTTTTACCAGTTACTTCTGGTGCTGTTCAAGGTAGCAGTAATTTCCAAATAACTTCTATTCTCACAGTCAGTAAATTAGGTGACTAAAATAGGATTTATCCATGTTTTGAGAATGCCTTATTCACTGTAATTAATTTAGGAGAATAAAATAGGATGAGGGATTAGAGATGGACAGATAGAGAGGAAGGTATATAGATAGAAAAGAGACAGTGAGAGGAAAATAGAGAAAGAGAAGGAGATAGAGAGATAAAGGGATTGATAGATAAACAGAGAGAGAGGTGGAGTGTTAGAAACAGAGAGGGATGAAACAGAGGAAAGGAGAGAGATAGAGGGAGTTAGAGAGAGAAAGGGGCTCAAAGAGAGATGGAGAGGGTGATATAGAGAGAAAGATAGATTGAGAGAGGGAAAGGGAGAGATGGATAGAGAGAGATATTGAGAGAGGGGGAGAGAAACAGAAGGTGAACTACACTTCACCGTTTTTTTCCTCGTTCAGTAGAGAAGAAATCTTTCGAGACTGAGGCAATTTTAATGTTTTGTTATTATCCAGAGTACCCCTTTTTGGGGAGGGGCTAGATTTTCCTCGCATTAGAAACCGACCGGGTTATCTGTACTTTCACTTAACAAATTAATAAAAGAAAAACATATTGCAAAATTTGAATTTAACAGGAAAATACTATTTTAAAAAATAGCACGGTAACATAAGTGCATAATTGCCACTTTAGGTACTCCTTGGGCGTTGAGTTCCATGGCGACCAGCATAATTATTTAATGGTCGCTCCCTTAGCCCCCCCTCCTAGTCAAGGCTAATGCATGCGCATGTAACATTTTTTTTATTTACTGACGTTGGCTTAGTAACTAAACGATTTATTGATAATTTCGTAACCCTTAAACGCATGCCGTAAGATTTAAATTGGTTCATTATTGTTGTAATGAAAAAAAAAGTTTCATTCAACACAAAACCAAAAACACATATTAATGATAAATGATTTATTATTCTATTCATTGAAATTTACTAATTTTTAAATTAAAAATTAAAAAAAAAGTTAATAAAAAAATAGTTGCTTATGTGCGCATAAACAACTTGTTTTTTTTTTAGATTAGGTCCACCTTATAATCACCCCCTCCCCAACCTCCTCATATTAAGAACAGCTTCCGGAATAAACACCACTTTTGGAGGGGGGGCTATTTGCAAAATTCAACTGATATTTGTTGTCAGCATACCCACCCGAAAATACTATTAAAAAAAAAAGGAGGGGTTCAGTGCCCGTGGCAGAGAAGTAGATTTATTTATCAATAAAAGTTGCGGAGAAGTAAATTTATTTATCAATAAAAGTCGTCATTTAAAAAAGAAAATTGTGGAGGTGGACCTAAATGTTTTGTTTTCGCACTATTCAACAATTTGTTCATCTGTGCATGTAAATTAAAAAATATTTGTAAAAGTGAGAAGTTATTAGTAAATGATTTAGTTTTTTTTTTAATTTATTTTATTTTTTTTTTTACATTAGATCCACCTCCACAAATGTTAAGAACGGCTTTCAGAATAAACACCCCCAACCTCTCCATGTTAACAACGGATTTCGGAATAAACACCATTGGGGGGGGGGATATTTAAAAAAAAAAGTCGATAAAAGTCGTCATTTAAAAAGAAATTTAAAATCAAATGTTTGTAAAAGTGAGAAATTATTAATAAATAGTAACATTTTTCGGTGCTAATGCAGAGAGTGATCTGCGCTATTTTTTAAATCGTGTGTTTTTTTTAATCAATTGCAAGGTTAAAGTACAGAATAGTACAAAACACCCTCCCCCCATGTTAAGAATGGCTTTTTAAATAATAATGTTATTATTTCAGCATTGGATCACTCTCTGCATGAGTACCCATTTTTCTTTTAATATTCATAAAAAGTAAAACTTTTTTCAAAATAAATAAATAAATAAATAAATAAATAAATGTTTGTAAATGTGACAGATAATCGTTTAGTTACGGCAACGTCAGTAAATAAAATATGTTACGCGCGGGGTGAGGTGGGAGACTAAGGGAGCGACTATTATTTTTTTCTACTGATCGCCATGGAACTCAACGCCCAAGGAGTACCAAAATTGAATTTCTTTGTCAAATAAATAAATTTCAAGCAATTTTTGCAATAAATAATAGATAGCAACTTCGTTAATTTTACGACTCGCCCCAGCATATTATAAACACCCTAACTTCCCCATGTTAAGAACGGCTTTCGAGGTTTATGGAAGGGCGTTTATTTATTTTTTTTTAACATGGGGGGTAGGGTGTTTATAATACGTTGAGGCATGTCGTAAAAATGAAACAGTTTAGAAAAAGGGTAATCTCCAAAAATACCGTTAGGGCTTACAACATGGCCGCCAGAAGAGTCAACAAAAAACTGCGAATAAAATATATAAAACTCGTAATTTCTGTTTTTAAAGTGGGTTGTCAATTTTCTTTATGAAATATACTTCCACAATAAACTATTACAGTCGTTTAAAACATAATAGAAGTATTATTTTTTATTTTTTTAAAAACAATGTTTACAAAATGTCTACGAACGTGCGTAGACATTTTGTAAACATTGTTTTTAAAAAATAAAAAATAATACTTCTATTATGTTTTAAACGACTGTAATAGTTTATTGTGGAAGTATATTTCATAAAGAAAATTGACAACCCACTTTAAAAACAGAAATTACGAGTTTTATATATTTTATTCGCAGTTTTTTGTTGACTCTTCTGGCGGCCATGTTATAAGCCCTAACGGTATTTTTGGAGATTACCAGAAAAAGTTAAAACAAACTTTATTATGTAAACAATGCCGTGAAAATAAACTAAACAATTAAAACGTAATGTTTCATGAGTGAAGCCTTAACATAAATAAAATTTAAAAAACATAAGTACATAAATGAATTTAAAGTTTTAAAATATGGGATTATTATTTTTTTTTTTGTGTGTGTGTGTGTGTGTGTGTGTGTGCTAATGCAGAGAGTGATCCGCGCTATTTTTTTAAAATCGTTTTCCACGTTTAAAGTTTTATGATATGTTTTTATTCAATTGTAAGGTTAAAGTACAGAATAGGTACAAAACACCCTCCCTTCCCCATGTTAAGAATGGCTTTTTAAATAATAACATTATTATTTCAGCACGGATCACTCTCTGCATGAGTAAGTTTTTTTGTTTTTTTTTACTTATCGAGTTAACAGAAAATGAAATCTTTCGTCAATTCGTGGCTGTGAAATGAATCGAACCGGAAATTCAGTTTTATCATCAGAACAGATTCGCAGTAAAAAAAAAAAATATTTATTTTATTTAATATTTTAATTTTAATAAATCGCGAGGTAAATTTATTTCAATAACATAAAAACATACCTCGACTCTAAAGATGGGTTGTCTGAAAATTTCAAATAAATTGGTAACTTAGAAATAGGGTTTTATTTGTTTAGAACGAACCAACTTTACATTTTTATATATATATATATATATATATATATATATATATATATATATATATATACACGAGAAGTCTCGAAATAAAGACGAAACGTTGATGAACACATAACTCGGTTTGTTCCTTTTTTATTTTTCTCTCTTTAGCGTAATGAAGTGAAAGAAAGGTCTAAACTGACACGTAGAGGGGAGAAATATTGATTTAAGATTTCATCGTTGTATTCAACTGGTATTACAAACAAGCATTTTTTTTTTCATAACATCGTAGATAATTTCAGCATCATTGCAAAATGAAGTTCGATTTAAAACGAGGTGGCTTCTGCCGTCCATTGCGCATTTTTAGGGAAACGGATTGGTTTCTTCAGTTGCCCGAATTGGCACAAGCGGTGAATACCGACGTTTCATTTCAGTGCTATTCTTGTATTCTGAGTCTCATTGTTTTCCTCTCCCCAATTAACCATTTTTATACGTTGAAGTATAACTTTCATGTGGGTCTTATGGTCTTACTAGATTCCAGGACAAGAATTTATCTAGTCTGATGGATTATCCAGCTTCGAGTTATTACTTGAGGTAATATCACTTGGAGAAGGTGCACCATTCCTCGGAAAAGCTGTGGAGTAGCCATAGTGAGGAGATCTTATTTGGGCTGCGAATACGATGTGATTTTGAATATTTGGTCAGGGCTTACTTCTATCGAAAAGTATCCCCGTGACAGATTGTTTTGACAAACCCCTGTACAGAGAGACCTTAGACACTCGAGGATAGTGTCTAGTAGGCATTCAAGTTCTCTCCAGAAGGCATTCAAGTTCTCTCTCTCTATATATGTGTGTGTGTGTGTGTGTGTGGTTATATCTCTCTTATATCTTTATATACATATCAATTTTACATAAGCATTCTATACTTTTCATTATATTCATAGTTAACATTGGTTTTATTGATGACATTATAGTATGTATCACACTACTTTCCTCTAGACACTAGTGTTTTCTTGTGAGATACTTAGAAATAAACGGTTAAAGTATTCCGAGAGTCTGGGGAAAAAAAAACTACGAAATGAAAAATCCTTAACGAGTCACACTTATCTTTAAAATTTGCCTATTTGTTTATTTGCAGCCTCCCGAAGAAAAAGTGTATATGTTTATTGAATCTGAGTACATGGACAAATAGATGTGTCGGTCAGCAAATCATTGTAATGTATATATGTATGCGAATACACATAAACACAAATTGGATAGACAGACAGACGAAAGATACGTGGAAAGATAAAACACTTACGAAAAATATAAGATTACTATATATGTACAGAATTCTACTATGTTTATGGATAAGATATTAACTATGATATATATGCGGTTGATGTATCAATCTATCCTTAGATGTTTCATTTTGTTTTTCTGTCTATTTCCATGTCAATATTAGACAATTCAAAACGCAGTCTAGAAACGAAATTTTTAAAGAGTAATATTGTACAGGCTCTCTAAGGACAGTGTGAATCTGGTATAACACTTATTGACCAAATTAATATGGGCAGTATGTTCCAACCGGTAACTCATGTAGAGAATTGGCGACGTTTATTTAATGTTAATTTATTTTGAAATTAAAAGTAAAAATTATAGGAATTAAAACAATAATAATGGAAATACGGGTTTATGGAAGTAGAGGCGTTTTACTTCTATTCATGAGTGACGGTTTTATAAACAATAGGTGTATATGTTTATCTATTCCCCTCCAATTCAGAAAAGAAGGGTTGTCTTTCTCTTATAAATTAGATGTCAGGCTTACAAATAGACTGATGCCAGGCGAGGATACGTCCTCAGGGATTAGTCTGATAAACTTCACGCTCTGCTCTGTTGATCTACTAAAGCCACGCTGCCAAATTCTTATATATAATGCTTAGATACGCATATCTTTACTCTATGAAAATTTTGACTTGTGACTACTAACCCAACTTATTTAGCAAATAAAAGTTTGTACTATGGACCAACAAATGACAGTTTTACCAAATACAAATAAAATAATTAACACATACAAGCCTCTTTAACAAATACAACTTTGTACTATGAATCAATTACCAAATACAAGTTTTACCAGATACAAATAAAATAATTAACAAATACTAGTATCATTATCAAATACAAGTTTGTATTATGAATCAATTTACAAATTTTACTTAAGTCTTACTTAATACAAAATACAAGTTTCTTTACTAAATAGAAATTTGTACTCATATGAAAATTACTATTATATACTATTTTATTTATATCTTTTTGTGAATATTTTGAGATGTGTCTTCATAATTTGGGTATTAATTTTTTTTTTGCGAACTGTTATCCTCAACGTTATATTTGTTGTCATTTAGCCACGTTTTGGCCAACTAATCCTCCGGCCTTCTTCAGGTGGTTAACCGCGACGGAATGCACTCTGGTAATTGTATTCTGCATCGTATCGAAGTTCATAGAGGCGTTGAGTACCTACGGTTCCAGGTAAGCATTGTCTAATTATAGAAGTTTCAATATTACCCAAGCAGGCCAGAGGATTAGTTGGCCAAAATCGTGGTGAAACAACAACACCTATGAAATGCAGTAATTACTTGGGATACAGTTATTAGATTCAGCATTCTTATACACTCGCAGTTAATCACTCAAAGAATGCGAGAGGATGAGTTGACTGAAACGTTGAGAAACAATAACTATAAAGATGAGGATGGCAGTCCGCAAAAAAAAAGAATACACATGAAAATATCTTTTAACTGTTATCTCTTGTATGACGCCATTTTGCTAAAAAAAAATTATAATTTTTATTTTCGAAACTCTTTTAATATTTAAGGTACTCCTTGCTTCCTATTTACCCTTCTATTTCCTTAATATTTTATTTATGTTTATTTCATATGGATACATGTTCCGAATATATCCTTCATTTTCTTTCTTTCGGCAAAACAACTCTCATACCACAATGTGCCTTAAATATTGGTGCAACTTGTGTCTATACTGAAGAACACTATTGTTGTCCAAAGCTGCTTCTACCAATGGCCAGAAACCACACCTGGGATTTGTGACCTCGACATTATCATAGATACATAGTGCCCCCACTTTCATTCCCGAGCAACGCCGGGGATGCTATCAACACATAGATGCACAAAATCATATATGAATATCTTACTGATATGTATTTACAGTATATCATAAATGAACAGACAGGCTAGACCTATTTTCCGATTATGATTTGTACGATAACATTGTGAAGGAATTTACCGGAAATAGTTCTTTTTAAAGGAGGAAATTAAATCATATTTCTATTGCCTAGAATTTAGGGAGAGAAACGTTGGCGCTAGAGTCATATGACTTCGGGCCAGTTGTAACAAGAAATGTCGGGGCAGACGAGTACTAATATTTTGGAAGTACAAAGATAAAAAAAAAACCTAACATTATTAAGAAAACAAATGTATCGCCTTAATTGAGACGTATATATATATATATATATATATATATATATATATATATATATATATATATATATATATATATATATATATAAATATATATATATATACATATATATGTATATATATATACATAATATATATATTCATACATAATATATATACACATATATATTCATACATAATATATATATATATACATTCATACATAATATGTATATATATATGCACACACACACACATATATATGCTCTATTTTTTATTAGCGTTTTTTCTGTTTAGTTACATATGTTTCGGGATGTTGGACCATGTTTACGATCCAACATCTGAAACATATCTTACGAGGCTGTTGGATCGTAAACAGGGTCCAACATCCGAAACATAGTAGCCAAACATAAAGCGGTATAAATCTCTAATTATTTAACTATAAGGTTGTTATTTTCCCTGATAAAATCGCATGTCAAATATGCAAATATTTTCCTATCGATTTTAGCTTTACTGATAATTTAAAATCAATAAATATTTATTATTTTATTATTATTACCAGCAATGGAATATTTGATTGAAACATAATCAAATACAAAAAAACAAAAAAATCCCTTTAGCATCGGAAAATAGGCATCAATTTTCCCGATTCTGATATCGATTCTGATATTTCCAAATCTTCCGATTTTTCTGATTCCCAATTCCGATTCCAATTAATCGTCCCAATACTAATATATATTTTTTTTTACTTATAAGAAGAGAACTTATTTAGAAAAACATAATACTGGCGTGTACATATCTCAGTTTCTTTCCGTTTTTTTCTTTTTTGCTTCAATCAATGAATGTAACCTTACGTTTAATACTCACGTATCTGTTTTTAATAAATAAGAATTAGCATAAATTAAAATATAATATTTATGCGTATTTTACGATCGGGCAACGCCGGGTATATTTTCTAGCACATATATATATATATATATATATATATATATATATATATATATATATATATATATATATTTCTACGCCGATTTGTAGAAATTTCCAAGTTGATATCTGGGGGCGCATTAAATCATTGGGAGAGATGTACCTCTAATCTTCTTTAAGATATGTATCTAACAGAAGAAAAATCTGCTGTAAAAACCTGCGGTCTACTGTATACTCTGAAATGTGTCAGTCATTTGCACCGACAAAGCTAAGCAGTAATACTAAAAAGTGTGGTTGGTTCTATGCAAAGCCTTCACCATTATAAACATATCATCTGCGGGGAATTCTGAGAAAATTAATTCTTGTGTGGGAAGCTTATACATTGAAATCGACGAGAGAGTCCATCATATATATATATATATATATATATATATATATATATATATATATATATATATAGTAGAACCCCGCCATACGACATTAAATCACATAAAATTATAAATAACACCGTAATGTGGGGCTAATACCGTAACCAAGGGCCAGACAAACATCGTATTCCACATCGTTACCTGAAAAAAACGTATCCTAGGACTACTGTACCCAGGAGTTCTAATATATATATATATATATATATATATATATATATATATATATATATATATATATATATATATATAAACAGCGAAACAGTACTGTGAGTGGATGACTATATATATATACATATATATATATATATAAGAAATTTAACACCAAAAATATGAGTTTTTCAGTTCAATAAACATCATATATGAAATGAGGTTGTAGAAGTTCTTTATGTCATGACATTTATAAATATATATATATATATATATATATATATATATATATATATATATATATATACGTACATATATATATATATATATATATATATATATATATATATATATATATATATACGTACATAGATGTTGTTTTGTTTTGGTTTTAGCGATATGTTTCGAATGAATTCAATTATTTACGAAAGTGCATTTTTACCTAAATGCGAGTTGGGAATAATTTTCCCTTTTAACCAATAGGTACCCCCACATGGGGAGCGGTATATATATATATATATATATATATATATATATATATATATTATTTTTACACACACACACACACACACACACACATATATATATAAGTACTTAATTTATTCACATAAAATTAATATACGAAAGTATAGATTTATGCGTAAACTTTAAGTATTTACTTCAAAAGTGCTCAATACGTTGGTAGAGCTAGTTAGTAATTTATAAAATATATATGGCGATTAAGCTACACTGAATATTCCGCGTTTCATCCACTCTAGGACTCCTCAGGCTTATGCGCGAATTCTCTTGTTGTTTATCGTTTTTACAGAATTGGCGCATAAGCCTGAGGAGTCCTAGAGTGGATGAAACGCGGAATATTCAGTGTAGCTTAATCGCCATATATATTTTATAAATTACGATATATATATATATATATATATATATATATATATATATATATATATATATATATATAATTATTTACTATAATGATTATTAAATACCTACAGACACTTATGGTTCATCCTTTCGGGAATCATCAGTGCAGGGTGTCACGATTAACACTGGTCGATAAATTCGAACCGGCAAAACGTCTGTCAAAATGATCTAATAAGTATATGATAATCTGCACATAAGAGCTAAAGTGATCGGCTTTATTTAAACTGAAAGCACTCAACGATGGGAAACGAGTTTCTTAAAGGGGCTGACAAAATTATTTACTATAATAATAATTTTTTTTTTTTACACAGTGATCACCACTTATCAAGGCTCGGAAGCCACTCAGGGATAAGGGTTATTGCAAGTACATTACGTTAGTGAGGAGATTTAATGAAGTGTTTACTTAAGGGGGCGGTTCATTAGGAATTTGTTAACGTTGAACTTGAACACATCCAAGTTGTAGTCCGGTGGGAAGTAGGCAGACGGAACAGAGTTCCACAGGCGTGCAGTTCTAAGAAAGAAGCTTTGTTCATGGAATCCGCGTTTTGATTTAGGCACAGATATAGAGTGGGGGAAATTTTTCACAGTGGATTCAGCTAGACGAGTGTTTTTCGTGAAAGATTGGCGAGGGGGGACCAGAGATTGGAGTTCAGACGAGCACCTGCCATGGAAATAACGATAAAACCAGGATAGGCTCGCAACGTCTCTTCTGTGGGAGAGAGGGTGCAGGGTAGAGAAAAGGGCATCCCCCACTAAGCCACGAAGTCTATTTTGTACTCTGTCAAGGCAGGATAGGCTTTTTTTAGCAGCTCCTGCCCAGATATGGCAACAGTAATTAAGTACATACAACACTGGTACTTTATCCTTTCGGAAATTATCAGTGCAGGGTGTCACGATCAACACCGGTCGATTGATTCACACCCGGCAATAGAAGCTATCTCTGGCTTCATTAGCAGCGACCTTATCCATTCGGTCAGCTTTAACCAGCGAGAGATACTGTTGAAATGAAAACATTTATTTTTAAATGTTTTTTTATTGTCTGTCAGAGTGATCTAATTATTATATGATGACCTAAGCATAAAAGCTAACGTGGCCGACTTTATTTCAGCTGAAAGTGCTCAACGATAAGAAAGACAGAGTAATTATATATATATAATTACGTTTCAATATAGATATATACATATATATATATATATAATTACGTTATATATATATATATATATATACATAGCTTTAAATGTAATTACATATATATATATATATATAATTACGTTTCAATATATATATAAATATATATATGTAAATATATATATATATATAAGTTAATTTATCCAAATTTCTTATTAATTATTATAGAGTCAATTCTATGTCGATTATTATATGTTATATGGTAATCAACAGGACTATGAAAAGTGAATATTCTTAAATTCGTTTTGACTCTCGAGTATATATCTGATACAATTAGACACAGTTAATCAATCGAGAATGACTTCACTCTGTATAAAAACATATAAGATACGTATTGATATATACACGAGAGTCAAAAGAATGAAAAGAACATTCTCTTGTCAAAGCCCTAGTAATCAGTATGGGTTAGCTATTACAAGTTTAAAAAATATATAACTTGGTTGACATCAGCAATAATAGAAATCAAATTATATAACCCTAAGCCTAACCAGCATCTTTACTCCTTACTGTTTGAATCCATCGTCAGAGAATTAAAACTAGTTAAAAATGAACTGCCTTTAACGTATAAATGCATATATATATATATATATATATATATATATATATATATATATATATATATATATATATATATATATATATATATATATATATATATATGCGCATGCGTACAAATAATACGTTTAATTGATTGAAGCCTGCCAAGTTACAATTTCTTCCGATCTTGTATCAGTTAGCATTTATTTTAATCAGCTAAACACCCAGAAAAGGACGATTCATAAAACACGCAATCATTTAACTCGCCTAGCATCGCTTTGCGACCTTGCGTTTCGTTTCAAAGACTGAGACAGACAAACAGAAAAACGCACAGAGAGATTGAGTTTTATTAATTTGATTATATATATATATATATACATATATATATATATATATATATATATATATTCTTAATATCCTAGAAGAGTTGTAAGGTCGTTACAGCCTATCCTGCCTTGATAGAGTACAAATGATAGAGTATAAATTCAAGTTTAGTGGGGGATGCCCTTTTCTCTTCCCTGCAGCCTCTCCCCCACAGAAAAGACGTTGCGAGCCTGTCTTTATTTCATCGTTATTTCCATGACAGGTGCTCGCCTGAGCTCCAATCCCTCGTCCCCCCTCGCCAATCTTTCACAAGAAACACTCGTCTGGCTGAAACTACTGTCAATAATTTTCCCCACTCTCTATCTGTGCCTAAATCAAAACGTAGATTCCATGAGCAAAGCTTCTTTCTCAGAACTGCACGCCAGTGGAACTCTAAACCGCTTGCCTGTTTCCCACCTGACTACAACTTGGACGTCTTCAAGTTCAACATAAAAAACTCCTGACAAACCGCCCCCTTAAGTAAGACACTCTATCAAAACTCCCAATACTAATGATTACTACAATATTGATTACTGTATACGCAATAACCCTTATCCCTGAGTGGCCTTCGGGCCTTGATAAGTGGTGACCCCCATGTAAAAAAATACGCATAAGTATTATATTTTACTTCATGTTGATTTGTTACTTTTTATTATAGAGCGAATTCACTATGTCTTCGTATCCAATATATTGTAATGATTTTAAAAGTTATAAAAATATGTATAGGGTGTCACCCGCTAGAATCGACTCTAGAAAGGTTAGCGCTGCAGCTGTAGTCGATATTTACCACTCCCGCGAAGCCGCCACTAAATGTATACGAAATGTTAAAAATTTATCAATTATGAATGTATAATGTTTTGCATGCCCAAATGTAGCATCACAAACAATATGTTATTCGATTTAACCTGCAAAGATCAACTCTTTTGTTTTCAATATTGACCTCTTAGCAGCAATTTCTGACATAAATCGAATATATGGTACAGCTCCGAATACCCTATTTATCTGATATCAAACGTGTTGACAAAATATTTAGGGCGGATATTAGTAGATAATTTTTCACACACGTCGACAAGGTAACACACACACACACACACACAAACACACACACATACACAACACACACACACATAGAACGTTTTTATCATAAATTCTGCGCAATTATGCAAAATATAAAAAATTATATATAAAACAATTCAGCGTAATAGCGAAATGAAACCTCTTATTTTTAAAATAAGCATAAAAATGAATAAGTAATTAATTAACACTCGTTTTGCAAAGTATATGCAAACTAAGTAACCATGTAGTCGCTCGCATACGCATAGCTTTGTGTATTAATAAGTTCGTTTTAATAATTATTACATAGAAAGAGTAGTATACACGTCAGAGCGAGAAAATTCTTAATGTTGTTGGTATATAGATACATAGGTAAACAGAGAAGAAAGACCAAGAGAAACGCATAAAAAGAAAACGTTAAAGAGTGAGAGAGAGGTTTCCAGTGATAGTTTAGAGTTTAAAGGAGATTTAAAAGTAAAACAGAATCTTAAAGGCGAGACGCGAGAAGGTGAGAAACAGTCAGATAGAAATGAGAAAGAGGGGAAAAGAGTGGGAGAGGGATGAGTGAAAAAGAGTGAAAGAGAGAGAGAGAGAAAGAGAGATAGAGAGAGAAAGAAAGAAAGTGGGAGAGAGACTGGAAAGGAAAGAGAAAATTAGAAAGGGGAAAAGAAAAAGAGAGTTAGACAAAGCAATCAAGAGCCCCAGAGAAGATTTAAAAATAAAACAGAATCGCAAATAAAATTAAGAATCAGGTTTTGTACGCTTCACAGGCGACGAACGATGGACGAAGACAATTTGAACTTCCGTTCCAAATGGCGTCAATGTAGAAATGTCAACGTCTACTTCCGCTGTTATAATTCCAATATGAAACGAATCGCTGCCTGAACAAAAAAAGAATGTTTCTGCCCAGTAAAGAATCAGTCTGTCTACTTTATTCAAATATGTTAAATCTGTTGTTTTAATTGCTTGTTCCGTTTAGTTTGTACAAAAAGAAAATTTCAGATAGTGAGAAAATAATAAAAAAAGGAAAAAAAAATGTGTTTCTGTCATAAAAACTACTTATATACAAAACGCGTCTCAAAATGAATGCTACCTATTTTTTCTTCTGCCCGATTAATCAGAGGGATTGTAAATTGATGATGACTGAACTTATGCATTCATCCCTTGAAAGTTTCATCTCTGCTGGAGATATTGACGGTGTGAGCCCCTACAAAAGCAACTGCTGTCATAGACATGTGTAAGAAGAAAAAAGTCCGTCATTAAATTCCTTGCATTTTTGCAAAAATGCAATGAGAATGGTAGTGACTATGTAGAAAATTTACTTCTGGAGCACAAAACGCCGCTCGTTTTAATGGAACCACTTTCGTCTTCCTAAATCGTCAACATTTTGAGTTAAAATATACGAGGCTTAAAATTTGGAACGATCCCTGTATGACAAAATGCGCTCCAGGCACCCTTGCCGTCGTGTATCGCTGGTAAACGTTCATCAAGAATGTAGATGACTATGCAGTAAAAAATAAATTCTGGAAAACAAAAGCTGGTTTGTTTGAATTGTAATACTCTCCTCTTCGTGGCCCTGCAACTTTTTTAGTTCAAAAAAGGATAGACAGCTCTGCTTTTGGAATGATTCGCGTAGGTTAATAAGCTAGCAGAATCTACGTCCTGTTGAATTGGCTTGTTGACTGTTGGATGACATACGGTCTTATGAAGTTTAAAGTCAACCCTTTTCCAGGGGTTGTTTTCTAAATTTGGTAAGTTTGGTCTTTGAGAAAGATTACTTGCTAATCGCTTGAAGCGCCTCTTACTGGGAAATGCTGCTAACATTGTCCAGACATTTTTGCTAAACAAGGTTTCTGATTCTTCAGTGATGGCTTTCCAAACTTCACTTTCAGACTTTATGTCATGACCTTATGTCATGACTTTATGTCATGTATTCTGGAAAGAAGATATATATCAACTCACGTCGGTGTCTAACGCTGGACAAAAGCACGAATCATGAGAAGAAGAGATACCAATGACCCATAGTAGTTTACACATTATCTCTAGCTGTGGTCGATGGGAGATAGTTAGAAAACTGAATTGATTTACTTCTGTTTCACCGGGGGAAGATATAACATAAGGCTCAAACATATGAAAACTAGAGCAGTTTACGTGAATTTGTGCAATTTTACCCTTTATAAATTACATATGCACTTCCCTTTAAATTCTCTGGGCGCATCAAGCAGTTAATTGTAAAGTAAGCCCTTCCAAAAGCAAGAAGGCAAGGCCTAGGAGAATTGGCGTTTGAGAGTTTAACAGACAAAGGGGCATCACCGTCACAATGGCTTAGGTTCTGTCGGGCTGATTGTTGGGGACGTATCGTCAACTTTTATAATTGGTGTATAAACATTGACTGCATTGTTAGCCACAAATAAGAAGAAAACAGAGCCGTGAACAAATAGAGATAAAATAATGAAGTCAAGGCAGAGTGACTGATTGAATAGATTAAATAGTCAAGATTTGATATGCGTAATTTCTACTATTATACAAAACAAACTTTGTGCGCGTGTCTGTGTGTGTGTCTGTGTGTGTAGGTTCGTTCCCTATGGACTCAAAAATCATTCGGACAAATTTTAAGAAATTTCACACAAAGGTATTTTATGTGCTTGAAAGTGTTTTTAGATATTTTTTATATTGGAATGTCATCGATAAGTATCAAAAATCAAAATAATCCGATAAAAGAAAGAGCAGGCGATTTTGACCACATTCTAACATCACAATTTTGTCACAGTTTACCCTAAGTTAAGAAGTTTTATTACCACACAAGCCAAAAAGCCTAGCATATAAAATCAACAGTATGACCTTTGATATGACAGGGTTGCGTTCAGAATGAATGGTTCTGCTTTGAGCATAATTGAATCATGATACTTGACTTTTGTATTTTAAACTTTAATTCAAGCCGTTATATATAAAAATATATTTTTTTAAATCAACAGGAGGTTCTCTACAAGGCATTGCACACTACAATTAATTGTGGATTAAGTTCCTGCGGCGAGGTGTGTGAATCTTTCTCTTGCTGTACCGCGATCGGTCCCCAATTAGAGCAGGCAATTAAGCGATGTAATTGAAATACAAACGATTTCACCGATTTCGAAACTATTAAAGAAATGAAAGTGTGACACTTTCATTGCTTATCATTCAATCCCGTGAAACCCTGGGTCTCTCTACTAGTACTCCATAAAATGTGAGATGGATTGGGAGGGGGCTGATGTTGGCGGGACGGCGATCATCTGTAAAGATGAAGTAATCACACACGCACACACAAACACACACACACACACACATATATATATATATATATATCAGTGGCTAAGTGGGTTGTCTTTTCTATAAGAGGTCTATAATTTATTAGTTTTTCTTCCTCTATGTATAGCTGACATGTAATGATATTCATTATCCATAAAAATTAGAATAATCTATTCTAAAGAAAAGGAAATATCATCGTCAGTCATAATACAATTTAATCTGCGGAGATAGAAAGAGAGACGAGAAGAAAAAAGGGGGAAAGATTAACTGAAGTATAGCGAACAGAAGGTAACTAGGTTAGGATCTTATCTATTTTTAAAATTTAACTGAATTTGCAAACACGCTCTTTCCCTACTGAAACAGTAAAAGAACAATAATATATACCCATAAACAGTACTGTTTCGCTATTTCACAGCTCATCAGTGCGGCTAGACAGGCAACAGCATCAAGCCAGGATCGAAACCCGACCACCCAGATGGAAGTCAAGGCTTCTAACCATTGCCCTATACGGCTGTGGGTAATGAATTAACGATGTTTTGACATCGTCCAAATACCTCCGCTCGATTTGTTTACACAAAGAGCGTCGCTTAATACGCTAATGACAGTTTGTATATCACTTCCCAATATGCTCAACCTAAGATAGGGAGTATTATATATATATATATATATATATATATATATATATATATATATATATATATATATATATATATAATGGACATATACATTACGGACATACTTAACATCTTTTTGTTAAGCCGAAACAAATGAACACTTTGATTGGAATTTTTTTTAAAATGTCCTTTTAGTGAATTCAGAACAATATATACTTTGCATTAAGGTTATTTTATATAATATATGCATATTTATATTTATAGCTCTGGTACTATAGTTTACGCTATTGAAAAAACTTTGTTATAAAAATCAATATATATGGAACGTGTTGTTTACATTTAAACATACTCCCGACGTTGTACATGAAAGTCTTGCAAAAAAAGAAAGGAAAGAAATTCGACAAGTGTTTGTTTTTAATTGAAAGAAAAAACATTAATTACTGGTCATTTGCACACTAAGCCGCCTGACACGTATTTCCCATTCTAGCGGCTATATGGTCGTATTCTGATTTTTCTAATGGAAATCAATTTACAGATTTTATATTCCACAGTTATAACTAGCCGTTGTGTTTGTAATTTTTTTAAGTACATACGGTCGTCAGAAAATCTTGTTAAAAGTTCAGAGGATAAGTGTGGCTTGCATCTTGAGTAGAAGCGCCCGTGGTTGTGCCACACAGTTAAAAATACTCTGACATGTAAAAACGCGCTTAAAAGTCTTTCTCCTTGCCACGTGTTTGCTTTTTCTCTTTATCTTCGCCCCGATCCCGTTGTGTCATCACGCTCGTACCAGAGATTGTGTATTTTCACACGTGGTAGTGGCTTCGATACATACACACGCATACGCGAACCCCCCTATATATATATATATATATATATATATATATATATATATATATATATATATATATATATATTACTAGAGAGTTAGATAAAATAAACTTGAAAAAAATCAGTTTCTCAGAGAAAATTTATTCGCTATTTTTATTCCTGTTAACGAAATATGTTTCTCTTATTAAATATTTTCTCTACCCCTACTTCTCAGTCCCCTTCTTTCATTCTCTTTTTAAATTTTCATAATACTCTCACGTCCCCCTGTATAACTTTTTCTTTATTTCAAACCTAAAACGTATAACAAATTAGTGTTATCTATTTCGCTCATACTTTTATATAATGCTGATTTTCTCTCCTCTTCTGATGAGAAGCATTTATCTTTCAAATGCAGTGGCTTAAGATAATTCCTCTTCATTTCTTGTTCACTTATTGTGATCGTCCTTTACCTTATCGATATGATAATGTAATAGTTTTTTTTACATGGTAGTCACCACTTACCAATGCCCGGAAGCCACTTGGGGATAAGGGTTATTGCGTGTACAGTAATCAATGGGATAGTATCGTAGTAATCGTTAGTATTGGAGATTTGATAAAGTGTCTTACTTAAGGGGGCGGTTCATCAGGAATTTGTTTATGTTGGACTTGAAGACATCCAAGTTGTAGTCAGGTGGGAACCAATTTAATTTTAATCTCCATTTCCTTATCTTTTCTCGTACACGAACATGACAGAAAAGAATAGACACAAAAATAAATATTTTTCCTAAGATTAATATATACTTATTTATTTTATTAAAATGCTACATGTGTTAGAAGCGTTGCAGATATTTTGCAGTTAGGAGTTACGTATTGAAAAGCTAGAAAATACAACGCATTTTTTTTATAAACAAATTTATATGTTTATTTAGATATTTCGATGATAAATATCTTTGTCAATGAAAGTCTGTTATTTTTTCTCTTGTTTCTGGTCCGCATGGTGGAATCTGTTTGTAAGGGTGGTTGTTCTCAGGTCTTGTAACGGTATAATTTTCAAAAACAATCATCTGCAGATAAGAATAGTGCTGCAATAACTCATTAAAATTGCTTCTAACAACATCTAAGCATGACACGAACAAAAGGAGCATAAGATTTATTAGAATTTCTACGAAGACGAATCGTGGGTGAACATTAAAGTGGCCTTAGTCAACGGAAAATAGCAGGAACTTTTTTCATACCCATTCCACCTGTTAATAGAGTGCGCGTGCACTTCACAAGAGAGAACAAAGAGTGCACAAAACCTCATCCAGATCGCCCGGCGGCCTCTGAACAGATCTTGCGTCTGGTAGAAAAGAAATGTTGAAGAGGATCCTCGGTGGGATGCTTCTGACATTGCAACATAAGCCATAAGCTAGTATCAGTCCCAGAACAGCTGTCAGATATCTTCATAAACTCGACAACTATGGCAGAGCCGCGAAAAGAAAACCTCTTCTTCTTCCTTCCAATATTAACCGCAGAGAATATTGAGCTCGTGAGATGGTAGAGAGACCTATGCCCCTTTCGACCAATGTCATGATTGTCATTATTCCCTGACAATGGAGGGGTATGGGTTTGGAGACTCCCACAGCAAAAGTTTAAATATGGGGTTCCTCGATTATGGCGTGGGGTGCAATTTAGAGTGATGGCCGCTCAGACTTGGCACAGTGCGAAGAAAACATCAATTCTGCTAAATATGTTCCAATAATACATTAATGAGTCCTATCAATATTCTCAAGTGGTAAAATTGACCAAATTAACACCATATTTATGGAAGACAGAGCGCCTTGCCATTCTGCTATGGCCACACAACATCAGTTGAGCGAAAATGGATTAATAAACGTCCATAGCAAAGTCAGTTTCAGGATATGAACTTTATTGAAGACCTTTAGGCCTTATTAGACCGAAACCTTTGCAATAAAAAGGAAAGCTAATTTCAAAGCTCGAACTTTTAGCATTATTGCTTCAAACATGTCCGAAATTACTTAAGATGATATTCATCAACTGATCAATGCAATGTCTAGAACGGTCTAACCATTAAAACCAGCATAAAGAATTTCAACCTGTATTAGTTATTACATTTGTGGTCATTTATTTCAGATTCAGTCTTATTATTTTATTTATTGAAATAAACTATTTCTATGGGTGTCTATTAGTTTCTGTCATGTCTGTGTATATATTTGGACCTTGGCTGAATAAATTGTGTGATTAAAAGATCAATTAAGAAGAATTCTTTCAGATATGAGTTTTGATTTTTCGATATGTTTTCAAAATTTTCTAAATGATCACTGTGTAGAAGATCCAGTATTTAATTAATTGCAAAGGAAACCTTGATTGTTTGGACAATCTAAGAAACAGCTGTTAGAAAGCCCTACGCTTGTGAATACAGCTACACTCTGGAATATTTCTTGTGTGTATTTTAAAATCCTCCAGAATTATACATTAATATCTAATTAACTTAAACACTGAAATTTTCTCTCTTTCTTTCTCCCTCTCTCTCTCTCTTTCTCCCTCTATGTCTGTCTGTCTGTCTGTCTCTCTCTCTCTCTCTCTCTCTCTCTCTCTCTCTCTCTCTCTATATATATATATATATATATATATATATATATATATAAACACATGTGCCTGATGCTATTATCCGCTTTTTTCCAGGCAAAGGAAATTATAATATTCATGTATGCTTACATTTACATTATCAACAGCCAAGAGTGCTAAATACTTTTACGACGTGACAAGCGTTTATTGGTTTCTTAATAGATTTGTGCTTTTAATTCATGTATGAGTCTTTCAATGTTAAAGAGTGTTTCACTCGTTTACCTTTCTTTGTTTATTATTATTTTAATGTCTGTCTTATTTTTACTCTCGTAGTTTTTACATTCGTTGTTTTTTACAAACGTGACACACCTTCTGGCAAATAAACACATAAAAAGCACAAGTACTCAGCCAGAATCGATCGCACCTGTGAGATCGCACTTTTTTTTTTACTTTTCCTTCTTATTGGATATAGATACTGAGTTACATTCCCCACCCCACGGTATCTTTCCCGATCCATTGCCACTTCATCCAACAAATAAAAATCGAAACATATATCTCGAGGACTAAACAAAACATTTTAATACACGTTCTGGATATTGCATTTGTAACGCACACGTATATTTCCACATGGAATATGGTATCCAAGGACACTGACTGGCAATAAAAAACAGAATCAACATCTTAACTTGTTTATAGTTTTATTGCTGGTGACAGGGATAGTTAAATAAACGGATAGATAGATAGATAGAGAGAGAGAGAAGGTGTATAAGAGAGAGTGGCAGAATAGAGATTGCTAGGCATGCATAACAAAGAGCAAGATTAAAAAATATTAGTGAGAAAGTGAGAGAGTGAGGGAAAGGAATAAGAGATGGAAAAATAGAAAGATAGATAGATAGATAGATAGAGAGAGAGAAAGAGAGAGAGAGAAAGAGAGAGAGAGACAGAGAACCAGAAAGTCAGAGAGTGACGAAACTGAGAGTGATAGACACCGTATAGAATAATAGATGAAGATAAAAAGCACTGACAAAATGTGAGAATGAAAGAGAGTGATATAGTAAAAGCCATGTCACAGTGCAGTTATAACACTCGTCTAGCTGAAACCACTGACAATAATTTCCCCTACTCTTTATCTTTGCCTAAACCAAAACATAGATTCCATGAACAAAGCTTCTTTCTTTGAACCGTACGCATGCGGAACCCTCTTCCGTGTGCCTGTTTCCCGGATGACTACAATTTGGTTGCCCTCAAGTCCAACGTAAACAAATCTTAATGAACTGCCCCTTTATCTAATCAGATTTACAAAATTTCCATGAGTAACGATAACTACAATCTTATCTCATTGCCGACTGTACACTCAATAACCCTCGAGTGACTTCCGGACGTTGATAAGTGGTGACCCCTATGTAAACAAAATAAATAAATAAAATAAAAAAAATAACACTCTTTCAAAAAATAACCAAGTTTCATCATATCGGTGCAAATGATTTTGCCAATTTACAATTTAAAAAAAATGTAGTTTATTTCATGCATAGTCTTATTACTTAAACATATCACTATAATTGTTGTGTATTTAAAGATGAGGGGAGTTCATATCGGAGTCATGTACAACGAGGATACATATAACGGGGATTCATAATACACGAATAGCGATGGTGATTACAATACTGAGGAAGACATTTGCATCTGACTGGAATTACTCTTGTCAACACCTATAGAGGGGGGGCGATTCATTATTATGATGAAGGAGACATAATACTTGGAAAGGGGTCATACAAAGCTCGTTACAAGATGACGGTAAAACAGATTTACCTTTTCTTTGGTAAGGAATTACGACACGAGCCAACAGTTACATACATACTTGGCTTCTTTATTCTTCAATCACGATTGGTGATGTCAGGAATTCAAGCTTTTTCGACTACATGGTCTACTCTTCTCCCTTCACCTCTAAGAGACTCCCACTCTCCAACTGTGTGATCTTCTCTAATTACCTGCCCCTAATCAACTCTCTTAACATTGAAAAAACAGATTCCTATATTGGGAAATCTCCTTTGTTTATGACGTCAGAAGTGTGGTTTTCAAACGTGAGTAATTTTCACGTGGCTTTACATGTCTGAACAAACACGCTTTTGGCAAACAAAGAATCCAATTGTTTAATATCTAACCTATTTTTAAACAGTATATTTTAACTCGCATTGTGCATTCATTTAACTGACATATTTAATATCCACATTTCTAAAAGACTGGGCAATCGACTCTTTTTCCAACATAATTAATATTTAGTTATTCTAATAGAATTAACCATGGACTGCATTCCTAAGAGTTCCTATATTCACTTGCCTACAGGGTTCGATTCTAGCCTTCTCATATTATTTTCACTTATCTAGTCTGCTTCTTACTTACATGACAAGGGAACAGCCCTTCTCATGTAACATAATAACATTTTTCTTTCGAATTATTAAAGTATTTACATTTTTCTGTAGTATCTAAACTCATGTTCATCCGAAAATGACCTTCTTTAGTCAGCAGAAAAAATGTATCTTCCATTATTATAATGCCGGTCTCCACAAAGCACTACTGAACAAAGCTTTCTGAAGAGAATTTAGATAGGACATTTTTCATGTTCCTGCATATTTTCCTGGCATAATTCCTTCGGATTATCCCATATTTCTAGGATTACAAAACAATTTAAGATTATCGTAGATTAATATAATAAAAAGAAGACTGAACATAAGTTATATACATACTTTATATCAAAATATAAAGCGTATTAGAGATGAGTCACTTATAAATTCGTTGAATGATAGAATCGCATTATGATGAGCAAAGGTCGTTATTGTTATGAATAAAGATTTTCCATAACCTGCAGGTTTTCATTTTCAAGGTGGAATTTTGGTCGGCAAAACTTGGAACCGACGCGATAAAAGTGTAGAATATGTATTTTGTGCTATTTCATTGCTGTGGATTTTTTTTTCAAACTTAACTCAATCTTTAAACAGAGCAACATTCATTTTTATGTAATTTAACAAGACAGAAAAACATCATAGACAAAAACAAAAACAAAACAAAAAACACACACACACAATGCTGAACTCACTATAGTATAATAGTTGATACAAGCTGGACCTGTGGAAATTTCAAAGCGGCATCTTTCATATGTACTATATTGCTACTGGGCATTCTGTGGAAGTTAAGCATGAACGGAAACCCTTCGATATTATTGCAGGCTTTTTGTTAAAACTGTAAAAGTATTGAATTAATTAATCTACTGTTAGAATATATCTGGTTATTCTGGTTTATTTCCAATATCCTTATAGGTGTCTGTGACATAATTTCATTGCATGGACGCCAGGCGCTAACGGAAACCCCACGATATCAATTATCCCATCTTTAGACAGAGCAAACACTACCCTTGTTCCTTAGCAATAAGACCAAAAAATCGACATCATTCTTATTTTATTTATTTTTACATTGCGTCTTCAGTGATCGGGAGATCCTATTTATTAAAAAGGAAGATTAAAGGTGATATTATACTACGCACAATGAATTAGCGTATCTATATACCAATTTAATATTCGTAGTATGTTATCACTTTCTATCCTCCTTTTAATAAATAGGATCTCCTGATCTAATGATGTATATCCTAGAAACTGTGACACACTTACTTACGTATGTTAAAATTACTACGGTATTAATATATGGATAATAAAATGCCAGCTTTTTTTCTCCAGCATAATCACGATGAAACACCGGTTATCTTTGGATCGCCGAGTTTAAGCAACTTTGACCCTGGCCAATACCAGATGGATAACTATTTGGGATACCAGGCGCTGTATGTAGGCAGACGTCGACACATCCCTGCAAGACTTGCAAAACTCTAACGCTGTCATCTCCTTTAACGGGGATATACATGCGACTAGAGATCGGGTGTGAAGTGCATATTTCCATGAAACTTCCTCCTATGGAGGAAGCCAGTTTAACCCGCCTAGGTTGAATATTGCTTCAGTTAGTCAGTCAGCCAGTCTTTTCCCCTCAGGTGTGTTCGAGTTCTTTACTCTCCAATATGTCTTCAATTGGATTCGTTTCAGCACTCATCACTCTCGTTATTTTTTTAACACATTCTCCGACGCTCACCAAAATGTCATATCGTAATTTACTAAAATCTACATTTTCTTTTTTATCTCTCTACGCAAATTGTTGCTGCCAGCTTATTATTGAAAAAAAAAATCATAACGTTTTGTTTGATAGCTTAGGAGATTTTAGGGTTTAGTGGCGAGTTTAGCTAGCTTTTAGACTTTATAAAATAACTAGCGGGAGTACCCGGCGATGCCCGGGTGTAGAGACGTGGTGTAGTATGGATAATGAGCAGCTGTAGGCAGTCTGTGTGGAGACATGTGTAAGAAGTAAAAGTAGTAGGCAGACAGGCCGGCTACAACCTGTAATGCGAAGGGGAAAAATATGGCCCACGCGACATACGAAGTCGCCGGCATTCGAAATAAGCTTAGTCATTGCAAGTCATATAATGACTTGTCAAAATGTCAACGCAAAACCCGACTTCTCCTTGTAAAAAAAACGGCTCAGTTGACGGTCAAAGAATTAATATATTTGGGCTAACTTTTCGATATTTTCGTCCAAGAGACTGGCTTTGAAACGATACAAATATTCTAAGTGTTCGTCGCGTGTGGAGAAAGATTTTAGAAAATATAGAAACACAGACACACACAAACACCCATTTTCCCGTAATAGATTAAACATCATAATTATGTGCATATTAGTTTAAGATTAAGACACTCTTTTCATACTATATATATATATATATATATATATATATATATATATATATATATATATATATATATAATTTTCAGAATATGAGAGATTGTATATAATAAATTCCACAGCCAAACAACGTCGCAGCCAACAAGAGCCATGACAGTCAAAGAACCGGGAGTCCAAGACTCGAGTTTCGCCCTCATTTGGGCTCATCAGCTAGACACATCCGAACTCAGGATTCGAAACCCAAGCCTCTTGCATGCAAGGCAAGCACTCTACCAACTGAGCAAACGCCCTGCACACAAGTATTTCTATTAACCAACACAGATCAAGCAAACCGCGCCTAAATCCGACTGTGAAATGAACCTACTTTGTCTCAACAAGGGATTTTGAATCCTGAGTTCGGATTTGTCTAACTGATGAGCCCAAATGAGGGCGAAACTCGTGTCTTGGACTTCCGGTTCTTTGACTGTCATGGCTCTTGTGGGCTGCGACGTTGTTTGGCTGTGGAATTTATTATATACAATCTCTCACATTCTGAAAATTCTCTCTCTCTCTCTCTCTCTCTCTCTCTATATATATATATATATATATATATATATATATATAGATATAGATATAGATATTGATATTGATATAGAGTAACGATTTAAACGTTTTTGAAAATAATGACTCCTCCGCCACCGCCGAGAATCGAAACCAAAATATTTAGCTTATGATTTACTTTTCCCTTTGACCTTAATGCCTTACTTGTGAAGACATGTTTGCTGCAAGGCTAAAATTTAAAGCATGAGTCAATATCTATTACGTTACGCATACATATTCCTAATGCGGTCGTTCGACCTTCACCTGGCAAATAACATTTTTTTTTTAATTTTCACACTTTTGCACTGATTTTTCTCGGCTGAAAGCCACATATAAAGTTTCGCGTAGTTTAGAATACCCTGTAAATTAGGTTTCATGTCCGTAGACCTTAAACCGACCGGAGTTTAGTAGGCAAACCCTTTTTAACAAATATATATACATATATATATATATACATATATATATATATATATATATATATATATATACGCATACATAAATAGAAAGAGCATTTTAGGCAAATATTGCACAAGTATAACCCATATAAACAAAAGATGCTCAGTCTGGTAAATCATAAGTAGCTGAGCAGCGGCTTGCTTCCCACCAGTTCTGGCAAATAGCAAACAGAATCTTAAACAGAAGTATGTGTTCTATCCCAACTATCATCAATGGACCTGATGTCATCTCGTCAGCATCAGACAAGGCCAGACAATTTGCCAAGAATTTTGCAGCTAATTCAACCCTATGCGACAAAGGCCATCAACTACCCGTATTTCCTCCTATAACACAACACGCTATGCAACATACAAATATCTCTGCGTGAGGTCCCCAATCTAATCAAGAACCTTGATTCCAGTAAAGCAACTGGCCCTGACGTTATTGTGCTTAAAAAGCTCCAACCAGAACTTGCCCCCATACTTACAAAACTGTTTAAGCGTTTCCTTAAAGAGAAGTGCTTTCCAACACCCTGGAAGACCTCATCAGTATGTCCTGTATTTAAGAACTCAGGTGAAAAGTCATCTCCCTTTCAGTACAGACCAATAAGTCTCCTGTGTGTCATGAGTAAGTTATTGGAATCCATACTAAATAAAGAAGTAATCAACCACCTCAACAGAAACCACCTCCTTAGTGACATGCAATATGGTTTCCGCTCTGCAAGATCTACAGTAGATGTGCTAACGGTTATATCTCATAGGATTAGTGAATCTCTTGACAAAGGCTTCCTTTCCAGAGCAATTGCTCTTGACATATCGAAGGCCTTCGATAAGGTATGGCATAAGGGCCTACTTCACAAGATTTCCAGCTACGGTATAGCTGGAAATGTTTTCTCAATCATTAAATCATTTCTCTCTGATAGGTTCATAAGAGTAGTGGTTGATGGACAGAAATCAGAGGCCCACAGTATTAATGCTGGAGTCTCTCAGGTGTCCATCCTAGGCCCAACTCTCTTCCTGATCTACATCAATGATCTCCCAAAACACATACTTAAAGCATTCGTTGACATCTATGCTGATGACACGACAATCTATGGCAACACATCAAAGGCCGTAAATGACAAATTTCTCTTTAATTCTCTCTCCTCTGATCTTGAGCGCATGGTCCACTGGGGAAGAAGTGGCTGGTTAATTTTAATGCACCCAAAACGAAGATTCTATCTTTACATCATCAACGCTCTGATCCCCATCTGGCATCAATTGTGATGGATGGCTCTCGTCTGGGTGAGGCCCCGTGTTTTGACAAGCTTCTTGGTTTGACCTTTACTCCTGATCTGAAATGGAACACGTACATCAGGTCTGTTGCCAAGGACGCTAGGAAAATGGTGAGATCCTTCTACCGCTCCAGAAGATATCTCACTACTAATGCAATTCTCTATCTGTATAACAACCAGGTACGTCCAAGGATGGAATACTGTTGCCACATCTGGGCAGGAGCTGCTAAAACACAGCCTATCTTGCCTTGACAGAGTACAAAATAGACTTCGTCGTTTAGTGGGGGATGCCCTTTTCTCTTCCCTGCAACCTCTCTCCCACAGAAGAGACGTTGCGAGTTTGTCTGTTTTATCGTTACTTCCATGGCAGGTGCTCGTCTGAACTCCGATCTCTCGTCCCCCCTCGCCAATCTTTCACGAGAAACACTCGTCTGGCTTAAACTACTGTCAACAATTTTCCCCACTCTTTATCTGTGCCTAAAACCAAACGTAAATTCCATGAGCAGAGCTTCTTTCTCAGAAGTGCACGACTGTGGAACTCTCTTTCGTTTGCTTGTTTCTTACCTGACTACAACTTGGATGGCTTCAAGTCCAACATAAACAAACTCCTGACAAACCGCCCCCTTAAGTAAGACACTCTATCAAAAACCCCAATACTAATGATTACTACAATTCTGTCTCATTGATTACTGTACACGCAACAACCCTTATCCCTGAGTGGCCTGTGGGCCTGGATAAGTGGTGACCCCCATGTAAAAAAAAATCCTATAAGAAAACCGAAAATAAACTAATAAGGAATTTATTTTAATGAATGTTTAAAAGGATATGCAAATTAGCCGGATCTTTTGCAGGTGAATGCAATTCCACGATCCATATATAACAAAGTTGTATTTTTCTTTTAAATAAATAGAAAAAAAAAGGATTTTAATATGAATATCAATGCACAAAAAGATTCATAGGAGTATATATATATATATATATATATATATATATATATATATATATATATATATTGTCTTTAATGTTTTATTCATATAATTAAAAACAAACTCTGTAAACTGTCCGACTAGCCGGCCGCCCTTGCTTAGATCTTGTCTATCAAAATATTGTTGTCATGGGAACCAGCTTGTATTTAATTAAATTCACACTCTTTTCCACAGTCCAACGATATTGATTACAAATAAACTTCAGGTTTTGCTTGTAGACATAGTTTCAATCATGAAAATAATGTTTTGTTGTGTTTTGAATTCTAGTATATCATATACTTTTTTAACTTTTGAAATCATGGACAGATTTTTTTTCATTTTCTTAAGGATAAGTTTTAGATGAAAGACATAAAATAATAATTCCTTAAATAAACAACAAAAAAAACGATACATTATATAACAGAAACGTATTTAAATGTAAACTGAATGTTGCAGGTTAACTAGTTTTTTTTAGTAACACTGTGGAGTGCCTCATCGAGAATAATTAGTTATTTTAAAGATAAAATGTTTATGTATGATATTTATCGGAAATATTAACGTTGGCATGTCAGAACAAACAGGAATGTTAACTAGATAAATAAAAATACGAGACAAAGATGGATATGATGATTTGATTATTGGGTACAATATGATATGAAATTATTGATTCTTTAATAACAAAGACGAAATCTGCGTAACTTAAATATCAAATTATTCGTATTTTACGATCGTGCAACGCCAGGCGTCCATTCTTATGTAACTATGTCAAAATAAATATAAGTATATATAAATTTATTTGTCAGTTCAATAAGCAAAAAAATTGAATAGAAAAAGAATTATAAACGCTCTTTTTATATAACCTTTTCTTTAACAATTGACAAATAATATATATATATATATATATATATATATATATATATATATATTATTTCCATAACGAAACAACGTCGCAGCTCACAAGAGCCATGACAGCCAACAAATCGGCTGTTTTGAGCTGCGACGTTCTTTGTCTGTGGAAGTAATTATATAATCTCTCCCATTCTGAATGCAGTGTGTGCGTAAGCATATTGATCTTTTCTGATCATTGCTTGATTGTAACTTTTTTATTTTTCAATTTTTTTAATGATAATTTTTACATGAAACTAATGAAATAATAATTCCTTAAATAAACAACAGTATTGTCAACAAAAATTATACATCACGTATATACATGAAGACTGAATGTTGCAGGTTAATAAGTTTTTTTTTTTTTTTTTTTTTTTTTGTAACACTGTGGAGTGACTCATCGGGGAAATAAAATTCCTCATGTATGTTTTACGATTATAAATATCTTACAAAAAGTTTTTAAAAAAATAGGAGGCTTTTTCTTTAGAACGACCCCCAAATATTAATGCGTATATAATCTAAGTTTATAACAGTTTATTCTTAATCTGCATTGTAAGCGTAGAAAATGGGTAACATTACGCACAGAGTAATTAGGATGGAAAAGAGAGGGGGAGATCGCGCGTGCGCGTGAGGGAGAGAGAGAGGGAGAGAGGAGGGACGCAGTGCTTTGTTTAACTCATTATCAGCAAAACCCTCATAAATTACGTAAAATTTGTTTGCCTATAAATATCAAACTGGAAAGACCGCAGAAGACACAAATAAATTACGTGAACGTACTAACTGACAACCATTGCGTGATGTGGCCTGTAAGCCTGCCAATACTTACAAGAAGGATTGAATGTATGATTCATGGGGACAGCCGTTTTATTACAAAATATTTAATCCATTGATACAACAAAAAGAAATAAATTTTAAATAACCAACATTAAATTTGTTTCCTGTGAGTGAAATTAAACTACATCCGGTTGTCAGGCTCTAATTACAGAAATTTGTGAGAAGTAGAGTGACTCTTACTTCCTATTACTCTCAGACTACCTTTGTTTGGTAGTACTGTTACCTATCAGTGACACGTCTGGGTTATTTAAAATTTATACTTTATATGACATGGAAGTTAGTAGCTGGCAGAGGTTTTGTAATTCATTTGTGTAAAAATTTGCCTACTTAATGTTCATAATATCATCACTTGGGCAGGAGCTGCTAGAAAGGACTTATCCTGCCTTGATAGAGTTCAAAATAGACTTCGTAGCCTCGTAGGGGATGTCCTTTTCTCTTCCCTGTAACCTCTTTCTCATAGAAGAGATGTTGTGAGTTTGTCTCTGCTTGAACGTTATTTTCATGGCAAGTGCTCGGTTGAGCTCCAATCTATGGTCCCCCCCATGTCAAACTTTCACAAGAAACACCCGTCTAGCAGAAAACACTATCACTAATTTCCGCCACTCTTTATCTGTACGTAAACCTAAACGTAGATTCCATGAACAAAGCTTCTTTCTTAGAACTGCACGCATGTGGAGTTATCTTGTTTTCCTGCTTTCCAGCTGACTACAATATTGTTGTCTTCAAGTCTAATGTAAACAAGTTTTTGATAAACGGTTCCATATAAGTTAACAAATTTACCGAATTTCCATTATTAACGATTACTATATTGTCCCATTTCTACTGTACACTCTTTAACCCTTATCCTCGAGTGGCCTCTGGACCTTGATAAGTGGTGATGCCTATGTAAAAAAAAAAACTTTTAGGAGGTACTTAGTATTATGCTATTGGTCTAAGCCCCTCTCCCCTACCGGGGAATACTGGCTAGCTGCTTCAGCATTTTTTGAAGCCATAGTGGTTCATTTTTCATAAACCACTTCTTGTGTCAAATTATCCCACTGTGGGACTTCCTTATTGTGTTATATTGTTATTTCTAGGAAACCTGAACGATTAATATCATGAGCGTTGTTGATATTCGTAAACTATAATGTAATAAAATATCTATCGAGACGAATTAGGTATTTTAAAGATAAAATATTTATGTATCGGAAATATTAACGTTAGGATGTTAGAATAAATAGGAATGTTAGCGAGATGAATAAAAGAAATACGTGAAAAAGATGGTTAAGATGATTTAGTTCTTTGGCTACGTGCATTGATAAAGTAATTAGAACTAAGATATATTTTATAGTTTAAAGTTGAGAGTCAGAGTTGATGAGACACAGTCGAGCTGAACAGCTAGAGACCCGGGGGCTATGTCCTCTGCACGCTGTCAAAACTGTCAAACGTATGATATAGTAAAAATTGTAGAATAAGATAAGTGTGCAACTTTACAATCAAAGAAAACATTCTGAGAATAAAAATTGGTGAAAATTCAACCCCAGGTTTCTGGTTGTTTCCTTGGGTTGAATCTTCATTGCAGCTTTTGCCGATCCGTCAAACAAGACCCCAAAATGGACAAGGTAGGTTTACAAGGTGAGGCCAGCACCCGCACCCTGTAAAAAGAACACCTCGCTACAAAAACATCTACAATAAGTTGTAGATGGTTTATGATCTTCAGGGGCTCAAGGGCTATTAATGGATGGATGTTTCCTTTATTGACCATATGAAAAAAAACCCACAAAACTGTTCCGTTTTTTTTTGTAGTGTCTGTGTTTGTTATATTCCTACTAAATATTAGTTATACACGCATCAAGTCGAGAAAAATGATTGTAACACTATGGGCTGATGAGTCAGCTGCATTCCTGTGCTAGGAATGAAATCCTGGTCAACGGGACTAATATGTGACACCATGCGTCGGTTACTAGTGTGACCGCTTAAGCATTACACAAGTGACCAAGGAACGGCAACTAATGTACGTTTATCAGCAGGGAGCTCACTAGTCGTCATTCGGACCCTTCTGCTCACCTAGTGGGTGACTCTAGACTCCACTGCTGTAAACAAACAATATTCCAGAAAACAATAAACATATCCCAGTCTGTTGGATTTCTTCCTCTTCATTATTGTTTATCTCAGGTCGTGACGGAAACAGTTCTGAGGAGGGTAAGAGAGTTTATTGGGTCTTTTTTCTCCTACCAGCTCCCGTCTGTAATGCTTTGGAAAATCAAATGATGACGTACCTCTTTGTTTGGCTGTCCATTTTTCAAGATGATTTCATCCTGGCTAAGATGAGTGTCGACTTCATCTTGATATTTAAGGCAGATTAATCAACACGCAACACAAGTTGTAATATTTAAGAAAATGTTCACTATTTTTACAAAAAACAAATTCACAAGATTTTACAATAAAAAACAAACAGCTAACAACAAGTCATAACATTTAACTTTTACATTATCAAACTTCTAGAGAGCTAACTAACCCATGGTATTCTTAACTATTGCTGGGGATGATAGGTGTCCTTCTTTTACAGAGACACAAAAATATGTGCTCATCCCATGCTGTTGCTGGCGAAGAAATAAAGAAATGTGTCTAATTGCATTGTGGTCCCTTTTCCCCTGTATTCTTCTGCGAGTGAGCAAATCACCTCCCGGCTATGATGAGGGGGGGTGACAACGCCGTGGCACTTACGGCATAATGTCACACTACAATGAACTGTAAATCGGGACAAGATCAAAGTGTAGTATCAGTTCTTCAGATGCTGCACTTCTATTTCTTGTTCTCTTTCGGTGGAGGAGAAATCCTTCACGACTGAGACAATTTTTATTTTTGTACCTTTTCTCCACGTTAAAAAACGACCCTGGTGTCTAACTCTGTCCCGTGGGGAGGCATAGTAAATATGTACAATGAACTGTAAATAAACACAACGAACACGAATGTGCACTTGTTATATATACAGTCAGCATACAACATGTTAACACAGTAAATAAACTCGTAAATAGATGTTTATATACATTCATTATATAGACTGTCATATACACCTCGTTTATATATACACCCCAGACTATGGTACAAATGTGGTAATGCTAACATTTTTTTAATTTTTGATGAATCAGTTTCCTCGCTCCTCGTAGATCTGTTCTATGGAGAGACGTCCATAATCCCATAACACAATAAAACATGTCATCTGTTGGCTTACTGACTTTTCTACAAAAGAAGATGTGAAATAAGGCTGAAATGTAAAGAAACATCGAAATCTCCCATAGACGCACTCTTAATATCCAAAAACAGGCCCGACGGTATTCTCCGGCAGTGCCCGTTTGGCAATCGACAATAATCAACCCATTTTCAAAAAAGAGAGTATACTTCCTGGAGCATGCTTCGTTTGAAAACTAAGTAGAATCATATTTCCACCCGATTGAAAACGGCCTGGATCAATCCTTGCATAGCTAAGAATGAAGTCCTGGCGAATCTGACAGATGTGAATGAAGAGATGGTTTAATATGTTAGATACAAGTCCTTTTCGTAAACAACTGGAGACTTTCTTGAAAAGTTCTCTTATCGTAAATCACTATACGTTTGAGAAGGGTTTCCAAAACTTCAGTACACCATGACACCTCTGAACAGGGCAAAGGTTATTTACAGAGCACGAACAATATAATTTCTAAAATAAATATGAAAATCATTAATTTTAACTTTTAACGTATACTCATTCATTAGTTGTTCCTGTTTGTGATTTTACTATATTTTCGTGTTTACAACCATTTTTTGTTTTTTATTAATCAAAAATCGTATTTTTAGTTAATTTATTTTTTATTTACTTTTGTTATGAAACATCTTGAAACTTTTTACACCTGAAGTTATGCATTGTATCTCGTTACAGTAAAAAAATATCAATAATTAAATGCCTGCGGCCATTTAATTTGTCCAAATAAGGCATTTGATCCTCTTTAAGAAAGGGTTCGGGAAGCCTCTCAGCCTCACTCACGGAACTCCAGGGCTCCGTCGAGCCCGCTTTGGGAAACCCTGCGTTAGAATACATCTGCCCAATAGAATAACTGATATATCATATACCGGATTTTGAATTAATTTGCTTTTATTAAGGATATTACCGACCTTTCCCAACGATTCTACACATGAGATTTTAAGCGTTACTCTCTAGGTTTTCAAAAAAAAAAAAAAAAAAACTTTAAATATAACTACTTTTGAAAGGATAAAATGGTTTGCAGAGAGACATAACCTCTCCAAGTTTTTCGTGTCGTCGACTGATATGCATGCAACCTAGCACTATTTAATGGAAAAAAAATATTACCTCTTCATAGTGAATGACTATCCATGAAAAAAACGGATGTACATCCTACTTGAAGATATCCTGTTAACATGCAGCGTATATATCTAAACTACAAATCATGTTATTCCATCGGTAGTAATAGTTCAAAATAAACTCGTTGAGAAACTGATTGTCTTGTTCTTAGAATCCTATTGATTTGCAGAAGATCATATATATTTGACCAGAGAATGGAGGAACTGCTTATTTCCCAATCTTAACGTTCTTAATCTTAATTAAGTACATTCTTAGTAGTAAAGTATGGCGAAAGGGATCCTCAGATGCCAGAAAGCCTTCTACTCCACCCCTTCCAAGTTCCTGCTTCCTCAACTGTACCGACATGCAGAAGTTCAAGTGCAATGTGAACAGACATCTTACTGCTGCACCCCCTACATAGAATCCCTTCATATCTCAGATAGTAGCCCTCTACATAAAAGTGTCACTGTGTCTTGTTTTGAATGAAAACGTAATAATATCATTTTTTAAAAAAAATGTGAAGGTTTACTGAGACGGGTATACAGTATGCCTTGTCATCAATTGATGGGTGAACCAAGAAAATAATTTTATTCAATTTGTACGACTGGGCAGTATAGTCGAAACAACAAAAAAAGAAAAACAATTTTACAACTAATAACTTTTACTAAACGCAAATCTATTCAATTTTTTATCAATCAGCGTAGCTGAGCAATTTTGGAACTTTTTAAGTGTCTTTTTTTATGATTTTGTATAGAAGCGTAAATGCTTTGACAAAAAAAAAAGACAGCAAAATGTTAGCAAGGTGAAATCGAATGGTATTAGATAGTGTAAAGTGTTTTAATATTTCAGAACTTAAATATAGTTGCAGTGAATTAAACTATACAGATCGTTCTAAAATGAAATATTTGATCGACTAATGACAACTATTAGTTGCATTTGCGTTTATTTTTAATTTAGCAGTAAATAAACACACGATATCAAATCTTCACGCTATTTGTCAACTTTTTATTAAAAACCTTCGTCATAAGAACACATCAAAAGCAAAAACATTAAAAGTTCGAAAACTAAAAAAAATCTATGCGAGTCGTGTTTGTTAAAAAGTATTTGCTGTAAAATTATTTTAGTTTTTTAACTATAATGTACAATTCAGTTTGATACGTAATAACGCCCGCAAACATGAAACGTTAAGTAAAAAAATGCATTGCAAGCGCAAAGCGCACATTTGTTTTTAGACACGTTCAACCGTCCCTATAGTCTTTAACGCTTTATTTTGTAATACTACGAGGGACGCTCTAAAAGTAATGCCTCCTAGTTTTTATTCTGTCCGAATGAACCAGAGAGGATTGAAAATAGCATTGTTATGATAACTGATCTTACGAATTCATGGCCTGATCATTACGAAATGGATTCAGAGCGACAACAGATAAGTGAGTGGCAATGCGCTCCCCGGAATCTTACAACTAGGCATCAAAAGAGACTGGAAAAAGTGCATTGAGAATAGTGGTTGCTATGTAGATAGATTCTGGAACACAAAGTTTTACTCGTTTCAACGGTGCCACTCCCATCTTCGTAGATCCTCACAGTTTTTATTTTTTTAGTTAAAAAAAATAGGAGGCCTTACTTTTTTATGACCATCTTATGTTCGTTGTTTAAGTTTGAAACAAGCATTTCAAAGATCTACAGCGGATAAAGTAGCAGAAAAAATTACACTCTTTCGTAGGTCGAAGGTTGAATCCTCAGGGTGGATGATATTCAGAATACAATCGTGGATCATTTAAGATTATTTCCTAGTTATTGCTACCCGAACAACAAAGAGAAAAAATGATACCCTTATTTAATAAATAAACGGCCGCATTTCAAATTTCTTACAGATTCTCGGGTTCGACAGAAAGATTCCCGAGTACGACGAGAGATACTTAAATGTCAAATGTTACATCGGCCAAAACGTTGCGAAAATAACAGTCAATATAAATACAGTAGTTTTAATAATCCAAATAGCACGAATATTTTAATTGCTAAACGCATTGATCAGATGGATACATATTTAAGATAAGCAAAAGAAAAAAAAATAAACATTTATGGCGAACGGACGGTGAAACCCTAGCAGTATCGTTTTTTTTTCTTTTGTTCGGGCAGCAATAACTAGGTAAAAATCTTGAATAATCCAGATTGTATTCTGAATATCATCCACACTGAGGATTCAACCTTCGACCTACGAAAGAGTGTAATTTTATCTGGTACTTTATCCGCTGTAGATCTTTGAAATTCTTGTTTCAAACTTAAACAACGAACATAAGGTGGTCATCAAAAAAGTAAGGCCTCCTATTTTTTAACTAATCTTCACGTCATTTGTCCACTTTAATTTTATTAATAACCTTCGTCATAACAATAGGACATCAAAAGCAAAAACACTATTAAAAGTTCGAAAACTAAAAAGCTATGTGAGTCGCATTTTCTTGTGTTCACCTGTTAAAACGTCAGGACAATTTTGTTACCATTGGACCAAGCTTTCAAGTTCATTTATTTTTTTATTTTTTGTATTTAACTGAAACTAAAGTACAGATTCGATTTCATAGCGTTAAGATTGATTTCAGTAAAAGAGGCGTTTACTTAAATTTCATGAAAAAAAAGTAGCTTATATTATTTAAATGATTAAAAAGCAAATAAAAGTTGACCCAGGAGTCATAAAAAAAGTCCAAGTCGGAGCATAAAGGATTCTAGACATTGAAAAAAAATTAATGTTATCAAGTAAAATAAAACATGTTGACATTTAATACGTTTGCAATGTCACTGCGACTGAGAAACCTACGGCATGTAAGGTAAGATGGGCTCAAATTGACGTCGATTTGTTTAAAGAAATAAAAAAAGAAACGAATAAAACACGCCGCTAGAAAAGGCCGTTGTTTACACACATAAAATCCGAGACCATAAAACTCATTTTTATAAGAAAAAGAGTTTCCGGCAAATACACGACCCCCCCCCCAAAAAAAAACAAAAAAAAAAAAAACAAACAAACTAGCAAAACATGTAACTGAAATAAATTTTACCGGCCTTTTTTCTTTCACATTTAGTTTGTCCGCTTAAAAGGATATTATGCCTATTTATTTATGTTCTATTTGTCTATCTCTTTTAAAGATGTGTCCAGCGCACCTGTGTCTCAGAGTTTCGTGTCATGTAAATGAATAAAAAAAAAACAAACAAAAAAAACGCATAGTCGGATTTATTTCTATATGCGTTGTAATATACACAGTTACACTTTGTTTTTATAGCAACAGAGCTATCCTCTTTGTTTACGATAAGACAAACCTAATGCAATTCATATTATTTAAACTAGTAACATGCTCCTTCCCGTTTCATAGTACTCCTATCCGTAAGAAACGGGCAAAAGTTTACCATGGACTTAGATTGAATGCTTTATGTAAAATAGATGGTTGAATATGGTTGAATTGGACAGGGTTCGAATCTCCGGACCGGCAGGAATATTCACCCACCACTGTTAATTGCATAAGCGTTAAACACTAGTGTCTACAGAGATACAAGTATTATTATTTAATTATTGGTAGGACTCCTTCAGTTTTTTAACATACTATGGATACCCACGAAGGGGTGCCTGCGCGTTAAATTTTTGTAGCAGTAGGTGCGCAATCTCCAACCACACATCTCCTGAGTCGACATTGTTAAATACCAGTGGCAAGTGAAGTGTGTTTACAAGACGACTGGACACAAATACCAAGATAAGCGGAGAGCACATGCAGCGCCTAGAATTCCAAAATGGTCACCCATCTGGTACTTTCCAGGCTCAACATTGCTTAACCTCTGTGATCTGACGAGAACCGGTGTACACGCGATAAATCTGTATATATATGTATTTATTATTTTATCATGCCGTATTTATTATATTATTTAATTATAATATATATATATATATATGTATATAGTAAGTTATGAAATACTTATACAAGAAAAAGATCCGCATGAGAACAGCGGAAACGGTTCAAGGACAATCTGAAGGTCCTCCTCAAACGGTTCGGTTTGTATTCTAACTCATGGGAAAATCTAACCAAAGACAGATGTTCTTGACGTGCCACAACTAACAAAGGGGCTACAATTGCTGATCCCGTACGCAATGAAGAAAATAAGAGACAACGTGACATTAGAAAAGACAGAGAAATCAACATCTGATGCAGATTTATCTCACGGGTGTTCAACACACAGGAAATACTTTAGAGCTCAAATCGGTCTAACAATCTATCTTCGAATACACAGAAAAATTGCATGATCACGATCATCTTGGCAAACGAGGAACGGACATCATACGAGAGTCATTCCAAAAAGAAAGCCTTCTTTTTACTTCAAAAAGTTGAAGACCCACAAAGAAGGGAGCAGTACCATTAAAACCAGCGATATTTGTGCGCCATAATATATTTTTCGGTACAGTAACCCCCATTCCCATTGCAATTTTTCCAGCGATGAACCAATACTGTGCATAGGCGTCAAGAAGTACTTTTCTATACGATGGTCATTTTAAAAGTCAGGCATCATTTTTTTTGACTAAAAACATTTAAAAATTTACAAGACGGGAGTGGTACCATTAACTTGAGCAACCGTTTGTGCTACAGAATATAATTTTTTACATAGTCACCATTATTCTGGATACACTTTTGCATGGAATTCGATTACGCATCTTCTGGCGCACTTCTATGGCAGTAGTTACTTCTTAGTGCCTCAAACCCTTAATAATTGCAACAGAGAGATGTAAGTTTCAGGTACTGAATGTATAAGTTCAGTCATCATAACACTCTAATTTGCGATACCACCTGATCCATTCGAACTGAATAAAAATAGGAGGCATTACTTCTTGGAATGTACCCAGTAGCTATTAAAGTATACAAAATTTCTCTCTTCTTATTCTTGTTCCGGCTAAAGTGCATGGAATTGATTTTTAATGTGTGTCTTTTAAAAATACAAATCATGTTAAGTTTTCTAGTTACCATATTAGATTCTTTGTTAGTCTGTCTGTATTTTCCCAGCCAATCATCGGTTTTTCTCAGACAAAGATTCGGCTGACTTCTATTTCATCTTATTTTTTAGTTTGGAATATAGTGACTCATTCGTTTCTTGTGAATTAAAATTTTATCTCATTTGAAAGTGCGTGTGTGCACTTGGAGAATATGTAATGTTATATTAGTTTACTATTATGCCCGCACAAACACACACACGCACACGCCCATGTGGGGGTACCAAATTGGTTACAGTGAAAATTATTCCTCATTCGCATTTAGGTAAACATGCACTTTCGTAAATAATTGAATTCATTCAAAAACGTATCGCAAAAACATAAACAAACAACATCTATCTATCTATCTATCTATCTATCTATCTATCTCTCTCTCTATATATATATATAGATATATATATAGTATACTATAATAATTTTCGAAGTTCCAACGCTCAAGTTTTCTCAATTGGTCATTTTTACTTTTCATAAAGTAGGCATTACAATAGTGTTTCGTCTTGCGACTTATAAGATTAGTCAAAATTATATTATTGCTGCATATTTAGTCACGTATCCATCATACGCTTACCTTAAAAAACTTAGAAAAAACACCATTTTGAACAACTTACATGATTCATGCAATTGATACGCCCTGCCACTCATTCTCGTTTCGAAGATTTTATATATATATATATATATATATATATATATATATATATATATATATATATAAATATATATATATATATATATATGTGTGTGTGTGTGTGTGTGTGTATGTGTGTCTGTGTCTGTGTGTAATTCTTAAAAAAAGTTTATTCAAAGCAAACAATTGTTTGCTATTATGATTCTACAGTTGAATAGGTGTTAAGGTTTTCTAAAATTTAGAATTCTGAATTTTTCATTCGGACAAACACACACACATACACACCCCGCATATATATATATATATATATATATACATACATACATACATACATATATATATACACATATATACATATATATATAATATAAAGATTAATGTGTGTGTGTGTGTGTGTGTGTGTGTGTGTGGTCACGAATAGGCTCCTATATGGTTGACTATTTTAGAAAAAATGATTACATATAATGATAGAAGATGTATCGAGACACAGGAATGGGTATGTTTGATCTGGCAGAACAGTGGTTCATTAAAATTGTGGGGTCTGCGTTCGCGCCTGGTCCACAAAGTATGGAAATAAAAAAATTAAAAATTAAAAAAAAAAGTTTAGTAGTGTTTTTGATATAGATCTACAGGATAATACTTTGATAAGTATGTTTTAACTTCAATAGGGATGGTATAATAAAATTGTATGGTCTGCGTTCGCGCCTGGCCTCCATAGAATGGAAATAGGCACAAACTTTAATAAAGACTTTTCATATTCATCTGCGTAAGTATACTCTGATAATTATGTTTCAGTTTGAAGAAATATGGTATAATAAAATTATGGGGTGTTCGATCGCGCCTGACCTTTATAGAATCGAAATATGTCACAAATTTTAACAAGGTTTTAATGTAGATCCACAAAATATTGTGATAAGTGTTTCAGTGTGAACAGGTATGGTATAATAAATTATGGAGTTTATCTATTTTATTTTTACTTTCACCATATTTTGCTTTGGTTTTGATACCCCCAAATCCAACCCAAATTTACAACCCTTCCTTTTCATAACCTATCATACTTTCATAAATCCGAGTCCATTTTCATTAAGCTGTTTTTGAACCAGTCAATGACGGGTACATTTGCTAGTAAATATATATATATATATATATATATATTTATTTATATATATATATATATAAATATATATATATATATATATATATATTCACTTCGGAATAATGTAATACAATAGATCTACTGGTATGGAATTCCAGTGATTATCGGTCTTACAAAATATTATTGGCGGTAATATTTTATAAAGACAATCCCAGCTAAATAAAAATTGCTCAATATATCAGATATAGCAAATAAATCATAAGTAATTTAAATTTTATGATGTCAAATAGTTATATTTCAAATCTTGAAATTTTATTATATGCAAGACAAAGAATACATTTCAATAAGTATATCTCCTTAACCTATAGCATTTTAATGTTACCATCTCCTCAGATGAGAAAATATTAGCAAATTATAATGGTTGTACCTTATTTGCTAAATGGTTGTACCTAATTTGCTAAATACAGTAAACAGAAAATCATAATTAAAAGTTATTAAAGTTTTTTTAAATCATAGGGAAAGGGAAATTATATATTGGTTCAAAATGTAAAGGATATTGAATTTCATAGCCAACTGATATGGTAAATTCCGAAGTGAAAGTCTTTGGCGGCAGTCAGGTAAAGGGATCAAATGCCCATTTTTATTCTACCACGGCACAAGGTAACAATCCGAAGTAGGTATAATTCCTTGGTTTCTTCTTTGGTGAGATGATGAGTCCGGTAAATATTTTATTATATGTGAATCTGTTTTTTTTTATAAACCTATAATTTTTTTATATATTTATTTATTATTTTTCATTATATATTAGCTTGGGACGAGTAATCGGAGTCGGCAATCGAAATTATCGGAACTTTTGGGGTATCGGAATATTTGTTTACGGAATCGGTAATTGCATTGAAATCGAAAAAATATTAGCATAGTCTCGTCGCCTACATACATATATATATATATATATATACATATATATATACATATATATATATACATATATATACATATATATACATACATATATGCATATACATACATATATATACATCCATATATATACATATATATATATATATATATATATAATGTTATAACTCACGTATGCTTCTAGGATAGTGATTTAAAGGTTATGAGGTTTTTTGAAGCATGAAAAACGATGTTACTTTTTTATTTAATATTTTTATTGTTATTTTTTTATATTTGAAACGGACCTCCCCTCTTGGTCACAAAAAAGTATCGAAATAAAAAAAGAAAAAGAAACCCGATGAAATAACTGGAGACGTGTAGTGTGGACAGCGTTCATTCCTAGCAATCATGTTCGAAAAAGTTCCCGTGAATTATTTTAGCCATTTGTGGAAGAAGATTTTGTTTTTTAATATTTTTAATGTTGCAACGTAAAAGCGTTTAATTAAAACGGCAAAAAACGCCATACAGGACCGAGACTATTTGTATTTTCATTTATTAGCAACTAATATTAATTGTATTGATTTTATTATTATTATTATTATTATTATTATTATTATTATTATTATTATTATTATTATTATTATTATTCATTTATTTATTTATCTATGTTCGTCCCATCTTTATTGAGGGAGAGACGGAATTTACTCACCATTAAAAAAAGCTGACATTGTCTCTAACTCTTATTATTATTATTATTATTATTATTATTATTATTATTATTATTATTATTATTATTATAATTATTATTATTATTATTATTATTATTCATAACTATTAATTACATTATTTTTACCGTTTAACAATTTCATTTCAATTCCATTATACATATGGAAATCAATTGCGATTTATCTTTTGAGATGACTGACCAATTTTCTATGATCTTAGGTTCAAATGAACAGCTACGGAAGGAATTTGAATACGCCCTACTAAAGCCTGATTGTCACAGTTAATTAATTTCAAAAATACAATCAGGGCGTGATGACAGTTTAGAAGAATGATATGCAATAAAATTATGTTTTATACTTAGAAAAATGCCACAGAAACGTATGGAATTATTTAGACTGCTTGTATGCTATCTTGCATGAATCGAACATCAGTTTGTGAGTGGCATAAGCGATTCAAGGAAGGCTGAGAGTATGTGAGTTATAAGAGGAAGTGTGGGAGGAGTAAATAAATTCTGAACATCAAATACAGAATTTCATGGATAAGGACTGTCATGTGTCTATAGAGGAAAGAAGTGCACGCTTTGATGTCAGAGTAGGAATTGCATTCACAATTATTCGCGAGAAACTATTATTCGCGAGAGACGGAAAGTTTGCGCGAATGCACCCGTCCACAACTCCAGCCTTGTCGTAGATCATTTGACCAAAATGGGCATAATTCAATTCCTCACTCTCTTTATAGTCAAGACCTTACTCCCTGTGATCTTTGGATATTATTCAAGCTCAAGGAAAACCTTTATGAAAAACGTTTGAGACAATTGAGGAGATGAAAAAGGCTGTGACGCGTATCATTGGCACGCTAACACAAGATAACTGGAGTTTCATGTGTGTACTATCAATAAAAGTGACCATATGAAAAAACTCTAGAAACAAACGTATTGAAGTCACCCTGCACATATATGTTTTTAGTTTAATTTAATATATATGTGGTTTAATATGACAATTATTTTTACGAAAAAGTAATTCTTTGTTATGTCTTTGAATCGTATAGACATATATTATCTCAAAATAAATATTTCCCACCGGCCATTTAACATATTTATCTTCGAATAGCGTTTTGTGTTTGATAAATGGTAACCTCTAGTAAAAAATATATTATGTTAAACAATAAATTATAGAGAATTGTGTAAAAACTGTTACGGAATATCTATAGGATAGCGCTTATCTATTATAGAAAGATCAGTTTTCTGTGTATGTGTGTTTGTCTATCCAGCTAAAAGTTGAAAACTAAAAAACAAACACTCACAAAGTAAATAACCGAGAGTCAACTAGGCCAGGTTTCGACGGAGGAGGTGGCAACAGTTTTTCAATGTTATTATGTATTAATTTAAAATCTAGAAAGTTCTCATGTGTATTTTCAGCCAGAGAGAAATGGGCTGGACAAAGGTGAAGGAGAGAATTAAGAGGCTGGAGTGGTACGACGAAGGAGAATCATTGGGAAACGGAGAGAGAGAGAGGTACAGACATAAGAGTCTTAATGAAAATATGGTACAATTTTTTTTGTGCCAGGGGCAACGCCAGCTAGCTTTGCTAGTCATATATAATTTAGTCTTCATAAATAACTAGCCTGGGTTCCCGGCGTTGCACAGGTGTTTGGAGGTGGGTGTTGAGCAACAAAAAAAAAATGTTAGTATGCAAGCAGGTTCGAACCCGTACCGCGAAGGAGGACAAGAACGTAAAAAAAAACGCCAACCTAGAAATGAAGCAGATTTAAATTAAGGCTAGACAATCGAAAAAGGGGATAACTTTCGAAAATATTGGTGAAAAAAGCGACCCCCTACCTGTAGCAAATTTCTCAGTTGAAGGTGAAGAAATTAATGCTTTTGGCCAATCCTCCGATATTTGTCGTCCGACGGGTCATACTTCAAAATATTAGCGAGCTCATGAAAATCCTTCGCCTCTGTCGAAAGTTTTATGCAGATATATAAACATACATACATATATACAGTAGCGTCCAAAAGTTAGGGAACGATCGATCATTTTTTTTTAATGGATTCTAACTTTATCTATGAAAAATAAAAAAAAAATTTTTGGTGAATTTTCCAATGTTAATAATGGTAGTTAAAGAATTTTTTTTTTTTAAATTTTTGATTTTAATACATATTATTTTTTTTTACATATAAATAAATTTAATTAAATTACAGGCGTCCAAAAGTTATGGAACGAGGGAAATTCATTATGAAAAAATAAAGAATCCTTTCAGTATTTAGTGAAAAGTCCCTTGTTTTCAATCACACTATGGCATCTTTTGCTGCAAGACAGAACCAATCGTTCACATGTTATAGGTGAAATATTATTCCAGGATGTTTTTATACATTCCCATAAATTATCAAGATTTTTTTGGTTTTTTCTGTGATCTTATCACCAATAATTTTCCAAACATTTTCAATTGGATTCAGGTCTGGGCTCTGAGCTGGCCAATCCATAACGCAAATATTGGATCTATTTAGCTCTTCTAAAACTATTTTTGCTTTATGGCACGGTGCGTTGTCTTGCATAAAGATATCAGAATTAGAAAGATTAGGTACCACATGTTCTCTAATCAATTCTATGTACATTCGGGCATTAACTTTTCCATGAATTCTCACAAGGGGGCCAGTTCGTTTTGAAGATATCATGCCGCATACCATTATACTGCCGCCTCCAAATTTTACTATACTTTTAACGCACTTAGGGGACAGTCTTTCTCCATTTTTTTTCTGACATGTGGTCTTTTGTCTGATCCGAAAAGATTAAATTTAGATTCATCAGTAAAATGAACCTTTTCCCATTTTTTTTTTCTTCCCAAAACAATCGGCGAATAACAATCTGGCCTTTTTATTCTTAATAGAAATTAAAGGCTTTGAGCATGGACTTCTTAAAATAATCCAACTTCGTTTAATCTTCGTGAGATCGTTTGTCGGGAAATCTTGTGTCCAGTTTCGGATGTAAAATCCCGGGATATCGAAGCCGCAGTTTTAAAGCGATCAGAACGAGATGATCGAGTGATTTTTCTATCCTCCCTTTTAGTTGTTATTCGGGGTTGGCCCGATTTTTTCTTTTCAGTCAATGGTAAACCTTTTTTTATATTTCAATAATCCGAAAAACAACACTTTTAGACCTTTTCAATATTTTAGCGATCTCCCCTATGGACTTTTTTTCATCATAATGGTCACAAATAAGCTGTTTTTCTTGTACAGATAGCCTTTTTCGAATATTCGGAGTGGACATTTTGTTGTAGTTAATAAAATTGTCAACGTTTGTATTAATTTTCTGCGTTCCTAAACTTTTGGACGCCTGTAGTTTAATTAAATTTATTTATATGCAAAAAAAAAACAAACTAATATGTATTAAAATCAAAAATTAAAAAAAAAGATTTTCTTTAACTACCATTATTAAACATTGGAAAATTCACCAAAAATTTTTTTTTTCTTTTCATAGATAAAGTTAGAAGCCATTAAAAAAATGATCGATCGTCCCTCAACTTTTGGACGCTACTGTACATACATACATACATACATACATACATACATACATACATACAGATAGGTAAGCTTTATATTGTAGATGTTTATTCTTTCAGTAACAAGATGGATTTTTATAGAAATATTTTCACGTTATTCTACTTAATAAAGTTAAGTCAAAATTGCGAGAATGCGTTATTAATGGCATCTTCGTCATTTTCCCATAACAGATAATGCTTGATTTACGGACCATTATCTGTATTAAGCTGTGTCTGCTCGTGCATAAAATGTTTAGTCAAACCTTCGCCCTGGCATAGACAAAACTCTAGGGCCGCCACAGTACGTGACTTTCGTCGTTATATTAATATATTTAAATGATATATTTCATACAAGGTGTATTCACGTAGCATCATCCGCGAGTGGTTTTTAGTTTATTTTTATTTCAGGAAAAGCATGTCGAGCGACTTTTATATACACTTTTATTTTTTCTTGTCTATTTTGGCTTGATCTTTGTTGGACGGATTCTGAGAAAAGCTGCAAATGAAGATTCGTACGACCCGAAGGCTTGATGGTATTTACGGCAACTTTATTTCAGATGTTTCCCTAATTGGGAATCTGCAACACTGGTTCTAGACTTTTACTATCTACATTTTCTCCTACTCGAAGCCATTTCTGTCCATGGCCGGCTTTATTTCTCTTACTAACGACTAGATCTGCGCTCTTTGACTCCCAACACTTGACTAAGACGTTATTTTAAGATATATCGTTACGTAATTTGGTTTATGTTCTGACATTATTTTTCACCGAGGTAACAGTTTTGTTTGTGCTAATTATGAAAAATAAGACTCTTTTCTTTTAAAATATTTCAACATACATAATTTTATCTGTAAACATTTTTTTCTTTTTTGCTATGAAGACATTTTTCTGGCATTCTTATTTTACAAATATTAATAATGATCATAATAATCGCTGACCAACATACTTTTCGGCGTTGGCCGGACAATATCTAACATAGTCATTTTCTTTCTTTTAACAGATAATATTTTAGAGCATTCTGTGAACGTAGTTATGCATAAACCTCTTTTTGCTCGTGACTTAAATTTTTAGCTAAACTTTCGCTCTGGCATAGACAGAACTAAATTATTGCCGCTATCATCATGTGCCTTTCGTCGTTGTATTAATATATTAAAATACTATATTGCATACTAGCTTTATGGACGCAGCGTCGTCTCTGAAAATTCTTTTAGTTTTTTTTTTCTTTCAGGAAAAGCATGGCTAAACGAATTTTATCAAAGTTATTGTTCTTTCTCAAATAAGACTTTTTAAGAGAATAGATTCATATTAGTAAGCTGATTTGGAATTCCAACTTCATTATAACTTTGATTTTCCACACACCGTCACTGTTTTGTTTTTCTGCCACAATATAATAAGTAATAAATTCTGTGGGTATTTTTTCACTGTCGTACTTTGCAGTTTTTTTTAAACACAGAAATCACCACTTATCAAGGATCAAAGGCCGCTAGAGGATAAGGGTTAATTGGTATACATTAGTCAATGTGATTATATCGTGTAGTGGAAATTTTGTAAATTGGATTACTTAGGGGGACGGTTCGTCAAGAACTTGAAGGCAATCAGACTGTATTCAGCTGGAAAGCAGGAAAACGGAAAAGATACAAGAAAAGCTGCAACATGTTCTGTTGTCTCTGGCACAGAAAATGCAGGTGAAAAGAATCTAGCTTGCAATCTTGTATTTAACTATTTTTCATCAAATGGCCGTAAAACTAAAAAGCGAAAAAAGAAAGAAAAGAAAAAAAAAGAAGAAAAGAAGAAAAAGTATTATTAGATTGAAGAATAGATTGTAAATCGTATTAACGATTCGATTGGAGGTATTTTCTTTGGAGGGGGGTAACCTTTATAATTTTATAAACTGATGCAGCACAAAGAGGATTTATTCAACTTTATATTTGTTCCAAATCGCTGAGATAATCTAACAGATAACATATTAAGGTTAACGTCTGGTGAGCGTAATACCCATTCAGAATCACACCTGCTACTCATAAGACGATCACCACTGAACAGCAATAGTAGACTTCAACTTTTATAACTGAATGAGTTAGACATGGACTAAAGTGTATCTGTAACAATATGGTTGGGTTGCACAAAAAGGTTTATACGCAGAGTTTGGTCAATATGTGGTACACTATATATAGGTAGTACAAAAAAAGAGAATCTAGTTCAGTGATAATAGGATTTAATTTGTTATCGTGAAACAACAACCAAGAAAGATGAAAATAATAGTCCGCAATAAATAAAGTAATAAATAATACTCATCTCAATAATAAATTCCAATTAAAATAATATACATACAATTCGGTACGGATCCGACCATGGAAGATCAGATAATAAATACACGTGGATTTATAAGACCAGCAATCCAACATTTATCGCCCTTCGGGGTCCATGGCGCAGTGGATAGAGACGCTTAATCTACGGTTCCATGTGAGAATTGTCAGAAGATAGCGGTTTCAATCCTACCCAAAGCCGCCGAGAGGCTTACTTGGCCAAAACTGTGTTGAGACGACAACATCTATAGATGGCAGTAATTGCTAAGAATGGAGTGAGGAGATTCAGGAGTTCATATCCCGTCGCGGTTACCACCCGACGAAAGCCAGAGGAATAGTTGGTCGAAACGTCGTGAAACAACAACTAAGAAAGATGAGGATAATAGTCCGCAATAAATGAATTAATGAATATGGTTATATTTTACGGAATTCCTAATGCATTCTATGGTGAAAATGATCGGCAAAAACACCAAATAAAAAAAAGAGAGATTAGCGGAAGATGAGAGACATGGGAGAAAAAAAGTATTTTTATCGATTTATTTATTTATTTTATTTATTTATTGTATTTTATCTATTTATTTACTTTTATTTTATTTATTTATTTACTTTTATTAAATATCCATTTTATTCATGTATTTATGTAACAAAGAGTGTATGACGGCTATATACAATTACCGAGTCGTGTACAAAATAACGTCCCGGTAAGAAAAAAGAAAAAATATTAAAAAGAGGAAGAGGACGTTAGAAAGGCGTTGTTGGTCTTATAAATCCACGTGTATTTATTATCTGATCTTCCATGGTCGGATCCGTACCGAATTGTATGTATATTATTTTAATTGGAATTCATTATTGAGATGAGTATTATTTATTACTTTATTTATTGCGGACTATTATTTTCATCTTTCTTGGTTGTTGTTTCACGATAACAAATTAAATCCTATTATCACTGAACTAGATTCTCTTTTTTTGTACTACCTATATATAGTGTACCACATATTGACCGAACTCTGCGTATAAACCTTTTTGTGCAACCCAACCATATTGTTACAGATACACTTTAGTCCATGTCTAACTCATTCAGTTATAAAAGTTGAAGTCTACTATTGCTGTTCAGTGGTGATCGTCTTATGAGTAGCAAGTGTGATTCTGAATGGGTATTACGCTCACCAGACGTTAACCTTAATATGTTATCTGTTAGATTATCTCAGCGATTTGGAACAAATATAAAGTTGAATAAATCCTCTTTGTGCTGCATCAGTTTATAAAATTATAAAGGTTACCCCCCTCCAAAGAAAATACCTCCAATCGAATCGTTAATACGATTTACAATCTATTCTTCAATCTAATAATACTTTTAGAGAGACGTCACATATCTTGTCATATTCTGTTCCAGTTTAAACAACTAGTCCTTTATTTTTCTTGTTTAAGCATAAACATATTATTTTTCATGGTCGCATTTTTCTATTGTATCCATGATTTTTGCAGGCTTCCAATAAATTCACTTGTTCTTTGTTTAATTTCAGTCTTATCTTTTGCCTCCATAAACACATATGTAATAACAATGTACGGCACTCGTCTGCTTTCAATAAAATCCATCAATTATCTCCCTTTTATTATCATGCTTTTATTTTCTCTGATTTACGTTCTCTTTCCGCGACAGCAGTAAATTTGTAGTAACGGTATTCGCTGAAGCTCCAGAAGATATCTCACTACTGATGCAATTCTATATCTGTATAAAAGCCAAATACGCCCAAAGATGAAGTACTGCTTCCACATCTGGGCAGGAGTTTCTAAAAACAGCCTATACTGCTTTGACAAAGTACAGGATAGACTTCGTGGCGTAGTGGGGGATGCCCTTTTCTCTTCCCTGCAAACTCTCTCGCACGGAAGAGACGTTGCGAGTCTGTCTTTGTTTTATCGTTATTTCCATGGCACGTGCTCGTCTGAGCTCCAATCTCTGCCCCCCTCGCTAATCTTTCGCTATAAACACCCGTCTTGCTAAAACCACTGTCAGTAATTTCGCCCACTCTTTTTCTGTGCCTAAATCAAAACGAAGATTCCACGAACAAAGCTTCTTTCTGAAAAGGGCACGCCTGTGGAATTCTATTCCGTTTGCCTGTTTCCCACCTGACTACAACTTGGATGTCTTCAAGTCTAACATAAACAAATTTCTGATTAAGCGCTCCCTCAAGTAAGGTACTTTATCAAATCTTCAATACCAACTATTACTACGATATTACCCCATTGATTATTGTACACACAATAACCCCTATGCCCGAGTGGCTTCCTGGCCTTGATAAGTGGTGATCCCCATGTAAAAAAAAAATGTATACACGTTTTAAATGATTTTTATTAAATATGAATGAGTTAATTGTATTATTATAAAATGTTTGGTAAACGGTTAATTATCTGTTTATAATAATGAACAAATTCGTCTTAAAAATATTTGAAAAACAAACATTGAACACAATGTGATTACAAATAATTTTAATGTTTAAAGGAATTAGGTGTAAACTGGTATTTAAAGATAAAACATTTAAGACATTTTTTTCTTTCCTCTTCATTCCAAAACGAAACGCATTACGACGTGGACCTAAGCAACTACTATAGAGAAATACTAACAGAGGATTATGGGGAGTTTACAGTGAAATGTTCGTTCACATTATATTTAAGCTTCTGCATTTTAGTACCGTCAAGGAATCATGAAACGAAGAAGGGGGTATAGCAGTTTAATGTAAGTCTGTATAGATGTGGATGTCCTCTCGGCATCTAGATACATCGATAGTAAAAGGGCGTTAGTTTGCTGCTTATCAAGTTGGTCCGCGATATGTACGTCAAAGGGGGATAATGTTTTAGAGTATGGCGGAGTTAATATAGCAAATACTACTACTACTACTACTACTACTACTACTACTGTATAAGCGAACTGGTACTTCGGATACTCATCAGGTAAACTGACTTAGATACATAAAATTAAATAACAATTATTTATGTATGACTGATTTCGATGCCAGCTACTTGTTCCTGTCCAGGTATTGAGTGCATTGGCGATGCAGGCGAAGGTAAACATTTGAAAGGTAAACCAGCCGGCCTTTCTTTTTCCTTTTGTTTGTTTCGTTCTCTCTCAGATGAAATACTGTTTGATTTAGACTGAAGACATTTTATTTGAACGAGGAATGCTTGCGCTTTTGTCTTGTATATTTCACATATCTGATGTCTGCTCGTTGGCTGAAGAAGCTTCTTAAGAGACAGATAATAAAGCGACTGGTGACGGTAGCTAAGTAGTTAACGAAACAGACTGAGCCCTGGGCGTGCCAAGTTCGAATCCAGTTCGTTCGACAGAAATGCATTCATCAAAACCCCACGTAACCTGGAGAAGATGTAAATAATATACAGCAACTGGTATTGTTGTCTCATTCAGGTTCGCACTGCGTTAGTTTTCTGCAGAGTTTTATTACCACATAAGAATAGATTATTATTTCTTTATTAAATTTTCACCCCAAACAAGGCACATTGCCACTTTGATGTAGGGAGCTACTGTCAGGGACCTAAGTTGCAGGAGTACTATGTAAGGATTTTAGCTACAATATATCTGTTTACATTACACTTGAACTTCTGCATGTCAATACAGTTGGGGAAACAGGAAACTGGAAGAGAATTCCAAAGTTTTGAAGTTCTGGAGAAGAAGCTATTAGAGTAAAATGCTTTCTTACATCTAGGGATCTCGACTGTGTAGGGGTGGGACTTCGCTACTTGTCGGGTTTGTCGGGGATATTTTGGTCGAGGGGTACAAGGGCTTGTAGTTCGTCAGAGCATCCACCATTAAAATACTTGTAAAACAGGCAGAGGGATGCAACATTTCGTCGATGGGACAAGGGCTGAATTTTAGATGACAGTTCAGGACATATAAGGTTGACGACTCTCTTTTGGACCTTGTCCAGGAGCGAGAGACTAGTAACAGATGCACCAGGCCAAATGTGACAGCAGTACTCCATACATGGGCGAATGGTGGCTTCCTAGAGGTACAGGATACTTTCAAGCATAAGTAACTTTCTAGTAGGTTAGACAGAGCCCACCTTCTTTACAGCAGTCTTAGCAATTATCTGGATGTATCTATTCCAACTCATGTTTCCTGTAAACGTTAAGCCAAGAAGCTTGAAGGAAGTGCTTTCAGGTAACGTATCTCTAGCCATAGCTATTGGTGGTTGGGAAGGTTTTATGCAATTATTAAAGGAAACGAGCTTTGTCTTGATAGCGTTGAACGTTACCATCCAGTTTTTACCCCATTCTACTACAGACAAGGTCTTCCTCTAGGGTTTCGGCCATTAACTTAGACATGTATTCATTAGTTTTCCCCACGTGCCTGCTATAAAGCGTGGTGTCGTCGGCATATATACCCATCTCAGAGACAATTTTATCAGGTAAGTCATTTATGAATATTAGAAATATGATATATCATACAAAAGGGATATATATCTGTTGATTTTGCGGTGGCAGTTTAGTTCTGTGCAGGAGTTAGTTTAATGCTAATCGTCTAAGGCAATGGAATGCTAACGGAACTGCTTAGTCACTTTTTGCAGGTAAAAGTGTCCCTCCTCGGGGACACTGACTTCTCAATCGTACTTTCCGACCCTAGTGTCTAAGTTGCTGTAATGGAGTAAACTAAACAACAATTATCTGATTAGTCGTCTTACTAAACGAATGCTTAACCAACCAATCATAATTTTCTAAAGAGGGAGGACCCGTATGTACTCGTATTCATTACATCAGATCATTACTACCCTGTTTCTTTTTTTTAATTAACTTTTCTCATAAAATACTAAAAATAAGATGCTATATATATTCATATTCATCTAGAACAGATTGCGCACTGGCATGAGAAACTGCTTTCCATTGGCTCCTTTTTTGTTACATAATTAAGTTGATTCATCATCATCATCATCATCACCAACACAACCACCACCATCATCATTAGCAGCAGCATCATCAGCAGCAGCAACAGCAGCAGCAACAGCAGCAGCAGCAACAGCAGCAGCAGCAACATCAACAGTAACAACAGCGGCCTTGCCTTTCGAATGCGGGCAGCTATCCATAGCCCAAAACAGCTTTACTTTTGACGATAATCTCGTCCAATCGATCGTTCTTCATCAAAGTACATCTTAGTCCATCTTGCTTATTCGATCCTGGAATTCTACCAGTCAATACCAGTTAATTTATACTGAGCTGTAAACACATGTAGACGTTTTTATACTCGCGTTTGCATGACTTTCATCGCTTTTGTTTAGCTTCTATCATTTATTCTCGCCATATTGAAAAAAAATCCGGTTTCATATCATGTCCAAACAGTTTTTCTTACTTTGCCTTAGATTGCTGTAGTGATTAATGTTGTGATCTGATGAAGTTTTTTTTTACCATTGTGTGAGTCTGCGGTCACTCATGAATATCATTGTATGATTCTGAAATGTTCCTATTTTTAGCAGCAATTAAGTTTTCCAATTGACGCATTATAGGCCAAAAAGTGCAAATAAAATTATGCATATGCAGTAAATTTTATCTTTTATGTAGTAGTGTACTCTTCTCGAAATTATAATACATCTTACTCCTAAAATAAGCATGCTGGATTTAGATTAAAAGAAAAAAATTCTTTCAAAGACAAAAATTTATTGTACAACCATTGAAAATAAAAGTATATTATATTTTTTCAGACGGACTCTACAACTAAATTTCTTTTACGGAACTCGCGCCAGACCAGGCATTAGTCCACTTAATGTAAAAAAGCTATGAAATACCATTTGAAGGTCAAAAACTATGTTTTGAAATCTCTGGTTAAAACAGATTACTCTGTAACATGAAGGGACTATGTTTTTTACAAACGAGTTACCACAATCAAGGCGCGAAGGCACCTCGAGAATAAAGACATGAGTATACGGTCATCGGGGCAATGGTTATTAATAACAATTTAGCATAATTTGATTATTAAAAAGAACGGCTTAGGAATAACTTGTTTACATTAAATTTGAAGACAATCATGTTGTAATCAGCAGGTCAGCGGTACAGAGTCCCACAGAAGAGTAATTTTAGGAAAGAAGCCTTGTTTATAGAATTTATTTATATTTAGGTCCAGATAAGGAGTGGAGGAAATTGTTTTTAGTGGATGTAGGTAGACGAGTGTTATTCGTAAAGGTTTATCAGAGGGACTATAGATTGGAGCCCAGACAATCACTTGCCATGAAAATAATGATAGAGCAGAGGCAACGTCTATTCCGTGGAAAAGAGGTTGCAGGAAAAAACAGGGGCATCACCTACCAAGTTTCACAGCTGGTTTTAAACTTTCTCAAGGCAGCATAGGTTGTCCCACGCAGCTACTTCCCAGATATGGCAGCAGTACTCCACCTCAGTCTACACTGCTTTCTATTTCATTGTTTTCACTTAATTAATTTTATTTAACTCAATTACGCTTATTTAAACTTAGCTATGCCAACATATAGACGTTTGCACGGAATTTACCACTTTCATTTCATCTAGGCATATTTAAGACCATCCAGATTCAGAGAATTTGATATTCCTATGTATATTAATCATGTTGCATGTTACTTATATCATTTAACGTTTTGACTAATGCAAATTTAACAGACGTTAGACTACGAGTCACATTGTATTTTTCTCTGAGGCACCTTACAAATTAACTGGAATTACAGGGCGACCCCCTAAAAACGGGCCCCAACTCTAATTAGGCCCCGTTCCTTAGTGTTTTGTCCGAATGAAATTAAACTTTGGTCATAACTAGTTTATCATATTCCAAACATCACATCCGAACACTAGGTTCTTTGGCCATTTTTTTCTCCGTTCTACAGCATATGTTCTAGATGGCCTCCATTTATCCTTTTTTTAGGGGGTCACCCTGTATTAGATATTTGGTGCTCCTGAAACTGGATTGCAAAGCTCCAAAATTATCCCGACAACGTGTCACATCCTTCCCTCATAATTAAATACAATTAAATTAGTTCGGCCAGCGTTATGAAATGTGAAACCATACTGGCCAATTAATCCCGAAACAACAGTTTCCGTTTATAATAACTGAAAATAATTTACTACGTTACCAATCCAATAGCACCAGAAAGATTGTATTTCATACTTGTTTTAACTATACTATAAGGCGGTGGAACATGATTGGTTTATTCGCAGATCACAGAAAGCATTTGGCACCTGACGCTACACAAAATAGAAAGTATTACTCACATGATATTCAGTTTTAAGTCTTCGCTTGGGAAGAGCTTCTATACAATGCGGCAGAACAGCTCGACTGAACCATAAATGAAAAGGTTAAATATCGAATGAAACGGCACGTCTTAAGGACATTTACCAGAAAGAACAGTTGGGGGGGGAACATGCAACATCCACTATGATAATCCAATTTCTACAGTTTCGTATTCAAATAACGTAGCTTGAAACGATATCTCGGCTAGAATTTCCAAAGTAGCGAATGGATGTTTAGCATCCGATAGAATGCTCCATCATCTGCTAGGACAAGATATAAAATCATTTTTGTGATGAATCCTGTACCTGCATACAAGTCAAGTACGTGCTGATAGATGATTACTGACGCATTTATAAAAGAGGGGCTGATCAGAACACTGTTTATTGAATTGATGCAGTGAAAAATCAACTTCTAAATATCATTTGTATTACCACACCAAGCACTAGATGACGATAAATACGAATACTATCCCCTACTAATGCACCTACCCCTTTTACTACGATCAACAGTGATACAACTACCATTACCACCGCCACTAATAAAACTACCGCTAATTAGGATGAGCTCCAATAACTATAAACTGTAAATTGCCTCGACTAATTAAAACTACTTTACGAATACTTTCAGCTTCAATACTACTGTCAATACCACCTCCACTAATACAACTGCCCCTATAAATAAGACCAGTTCCAATACAACTGCCAATGACATTTCTACTAATACAACTACCTTTTAATAATATTGTCAATACAACCTCCGCTAATACAGCTACCCTTATGACTACGATTAGCTTCAATACATCTGCCAATAGCACCTCTACTATTAGAACTGCACCTATGACTATAATCAGACTCAATATTACTGTAAATACCACCCTCACTAATACAACTACCGCTATGACTACTATCCGCCCTAATAATTATGACAATACCATACAATTATCCTATGACTACAATCAACACAAACACAACTGTAAATAATATCTGAAATAATACAAGTGCCCCTGGGACTACGATTAGTTCCAATAATACTGCGAATATCACCTTCACTAATACAGCTACCGCTATGACTGTGATCAGCCTCAACAATACTGTCAATGCTACGTATACACTTACAACTACCGCTCTAACTACGATCACTCTGAATACAACTGCCAATACAACCTCAAATAATACAACTACCACTATGACTATGATTAGTTCTATTAGAACAGCTAATAGCACCTCCAAATAGGTTTTCGCAAGAATACTGAAGCTGACATACCTCAAGCAGAATACCAAGAATGTAATCTATGAAAACTACTCTAGCCACTGAGCACATGAATGCAAAGATGGAAGGACTCAATGACTCATACCAGCTTTCATCAACTCGCGCTGATCTGTACATGCGCTAAAAATAACCAACGCATATACATATGCAATTCCACGCTGCCAAATACTCACATACGTATATTAGTTAAATACGCATATTCCAACTATGCACATTTTGATTTGTGGCTAATAATCCAAATTTCTCCATCCAGCAAAAATTTATATAAATGAACATTTTCATTATTAAAAATATGTCTTTGTATGCAATAAAATGCCTGTTTTCCACCCTTTTTTTTTTGACAAAACTCTGTTTATGTTTTGGATGACATTTGCTGCCTGCTTATCATCTATACTCTTAATGTTTTATTTATTTCTATTTTTTATGCATACCTGTATGTATTTTAATTTTCTTCCGTCGGTAAAAAATATATTTTATACCCGCATTTATATTAATTTTTGTGTTGTTCTTGGCAAGCATAAAGCCGCTGCTAACATTCAATCAATTAGGGTCCAGGCCACAACTTCTCCGTTACTACTAGGGATAACATAGACTAATTGTTGCCATCAGAACATATACTCCACTTTCGTCTTAGAAAAAAATGAAAATTTTATTTGAAAGTTAACTGTGACAGATAAACCGATCGATCAAGACACGAGCAAAAATGGCTAATAGATACTCGGACACATCTAACAAAAGAGAAGTAGTCAAATATTTAACATATTTAATTTATCTTAATATTTGATTTTTGTTTTGGTTTTGTTTTATTTTGTCACATTAAATATTTGACTTTTAGAGGGCACAAACCAATAAAATGCCGTTGCTGATGCATTCCATCCTTGTCAAATCTCTCGAGATCCGAACCCACCCGAATACAGTTTACCGTGACGAGTAATATTTGACAGCCTCAGGTGACAGTGTCAACACACCTGCAGGGCACACAATTTAAACAGCCCTTGACTCCATCGCTGGGGCCTTGTCCTGATGCCATGCGCGCGTCAGGGGGGGGGAAGCGAAAGAAAGACAACGTGGGATAAAATTAGAAGTAGAAATAGTAGTAGAAAAGAAGAAAGAAAAAAGAAAGAAAAAAAAGAAAGAAAGAAAAGGAAGAAAGATGAGGAGGAGGACTTATGTAGGCAAATAAGAAAAGCGATGTGATTTAAAATGAAAGGGGAGGGTGAAAGTTAGAAAGTGTACGGTAAACAGAAGAAGGAGAGGGGTCAGGTATGAAGTAAAAAGCAAAGAATAAAAAAGGTATTTGATGTCATCTTTTTTGCCGTTTGACAGGACGTGTTGACCAAACAATTTATTTGAGAATGTTGACCTTTGACCCTTTCCCTGTCACTCTCACATAGCAATGTTCACCTCCACGCCGCCAACCCATGTCCGTGCGAAATCATTATCATCATTACGGACATGATTAACGGCGTAGGGTAACTTAGACGCACAGCACCTGTGGAGATGATGAGGAAATAACGAGGGGCGAACGATATAATTATGCCACGTCAGCAACGAAAAGATACACGCGTTCAATCGTCTCCTTTAGCGATGAAAATGATATTTCGAACCAGACGGACGTGCCGGAAAACGGACAAAAGAACCGTCTCATCGAGATAAATGGACGCATCTAAGTTGCATTATCCTGCATCATGCGCAGTGCTAGGGAAGAGTCCACCCCGCTATGTTTTGATTTCGCAATGTATTAGTTTATTTCTAATCATCTGACGCACCCTTATCAAAAACATTTACTGAGATGCCGATGTGTTTTTATTTATAGCCAGAGTGTTCTAGCCTTTTAACTCCTACTTTTCTGACCCTTGTATTACGTCACACCGTCGTGGGAGGTTGGATTAACAGACTAAAGTTCTGGACACACACACGCACACACACACACACACACACACACACACACACACACATATATATATATTTATATATATATATATATATATATATATATGTGCAATTATTTTTTTTTACTATAATAATTAAATACCTACAGACACTATTGTTTCATCCTTTCGAGAATCTTCAGTGCAGGGTGTCACGATTAACACCAGTCCGGCATTTCCCGGTCATAAAATACGCTCAATATGATATTTTGTTAACGCAGATTTCGTATTTATTATAATATTATATTGGACCCAATATATAGTAATGATTTAAAACGTTTTTAAAAATGATTCGTGCGCCACCACCGAGAATCGAAACTAAAATGCTTAGCTTACAATTTCCTTTTTCTTTTGACGTAAATGCCTGAGCTATGAAGACATCTTTGCTTCAAGGCTAAAAATAAAAACATGAACCAATAGCTATTTCGTTAAGTATACATATTTATAATGCCGTATTCGACCTTCACTTGGCAAACCCCATTTTTTTTGTACCAATATAAAGTTTCGCATAGGTTCGAAAACCCTATACATTAAGTTTCATGTCTGTGGACAAAAAAACTGACAGACGAGTTTGGTAGGCAAACGCTTTTAAACAAATATAGATACGCGTACATAAATATATATGATAATAGGTTTATCTACGCAAATATTGCGCAATTAGAATTTATGTAGAATATCTGCATAATTATATTATAACATATGATAGTTAACTAAAGATGGCCATCCATAGAAAACCGAAAACAATCTAATAAGGATTAATTAAAATAAATGTATTAAAGAATATTCAAATTAGCTAGTTCTTCTGCAAGTGAATGCAATTTCACGACCAATATATAACATATTTGCTTTCTTTTTAAATAAATCACCCGTTTTTTTGTTGTTGAATCTTGTTAAAAACGTCCAGGACTTTAATCTGTTGATCACCCTCCTACGACGGGAGAAAGTGACACAAGTGTCGATAAAGTAGAAATAGTGTGAGGTGATCTGCAGAGTTTAGTTTTACTTGATAAAAAATTTAAAAAAAACCCCAAAAAACCCAATAAATATTGAACATTTCATTATTAGTGCCAGAATTGTGAAATATACTGTATATACGGTTTTCCAAAATTATTAAGGATATAAAAAACGCATCTGTTATATTCAGAAAGCGTAGAACCCCAATTTTTTCATTAAATATTAAAAATGTTTAATGTGAGCACTATTGATCACAAGACACACACCAAGCCGACAATCCAATTTTTGCCAAACGCGTCCCAGCATTGATGTGTAAATACTTCCAACAGCTTCTGTTATTTTGGCCTTCAGCTCATCCACGTCTCTTGGAATGATAGGCACATTGACCAGTATTTTTATAAAATCTTTACAAAAAATATCGCAGATTGTGAGATCTTTTTTTGCTAAATGCGCGTTGCACAATTGTATATGATTCAGTTTTTTTGCTAATTAAAGAACACAAAGCGGCTTTTTTTAGTTGCGTGAAAACCGTTATTGGATCTGAAAAGAAATGAAAAACCCATAGCCTTAGAAAAATTAATGCGTTTAGCTTTAAAATGGCACCACTTCCATCATAGTTAAGCAGATATGAGAACTTTCAATGTGCCCGAGACCTTTGAAACACTTCATATATATATATATATATATATATATATATATATATATATATATATATATATATATATATATATAAGTGAAAGTGTCTGTGTCTGTTTGTCTGTGTATATTTCCCTACGCAATAACTCTGTCAATTTAAAGTCTAAAGACTCGAAATCGAATATACAGGGTATTGAGATTTTCGGCCAGAAATCTGGTAGTCAAGGGGTCAAATTTCAACGATTTGACCTTTGAGAACTCTACCAAACTCCTCCGACAATTTTAGGTCTAAACACTTGAAATTTTAGATATAGATTCCTTGGATATGGATCTAACCTATTTGACCCTTTTTGAGCTCAAAACAATAAATGTTAAGGAGTCATAATAGGGGTCAAAGTTAATAAAAATTGACGGCTATATATATATATATATATATATATATATATATATATATATATATATATAAAAACTGTGTCAACCGTTTTATTGCAGATTAGTAAAATAACAATAGTTGACTAATATACTTCACAAAAACAAATAAAATTGTATTATCGAAGGACTGCTTCAAGGTTAGTAATTTATCCAAATTTTATTCCAATTTATGCGATATTCAGGAAGATATGACATTTTCTCTCCATCAAAGAATTTTCACGGCCCCTCTCTTAATTGCAGGCCTCATAAAAGATTGTTTTGGGGCAAAAATACAATGTCTAATCATGAAAACATTATTTTTATTAAATTTTTCTGTCAAAGAATAATAAACAAAAGCACAGGCCTTAAACAAATTAATATTTTTCAACATATCCAACATTTTAAAAATAACTTTGAACAAACTCTTGTCCACGGAGGAAGTCAATTATTTAATCTGAAAAGGAGATATGGTCCTAGCGACAGCTACTATTTTCTTCCACATGGTATTCTTTTGCCGGAAATTGCTCTTCTCCCTCATATGCCCCTTTTTTTCAATATTGATCAGCGATGTTCAATGGAGTTAAGGTCTGGAAACATGATTGCCAGCTCATGATGATTTATCCAATGAAGTCCATCGATTCAAAGTAGACTACAATCGCCCAGGCAGAATAAATAAAAATCACACGAAAGCGATGTGACAGTGGTATATCCTCTAGCCATGGCGACAAATGATTATCCATAAAGGCTGTGTACGCATTGCTAGTAAATTTTCCACCATCTGCCACGGAATGGTCCAACCAACATATCCCCAATGATTCCCGTCGAAAATATGATACCACCAGCTTCTTGTTGGCGATGAACTCTGTAAGGAGTTGGAGTTCCATTCGGATTCCAAATTTGTAGCCTATCCATATTGTTCGTTGCCATCTCATTCAACACATTGCGTCGGCTCTGTTTAGATATTGGAGCGATTTCAGCTCTTACAACGGAAGCACTGGTGTTGTTTGGATGTCAATTGACTTCCCTACAACGTTTCCGAATATCCCGATCTGAAAGGTTTCTTCGTGTGCCCTTATCCTTTCTGGATTTCGGGTTGTTCACGAATGAATCCACAGTTCTTGGATTCATTTCCAGCTCCGTGATTAAATCTTTGAAAGACAATCCTTTTGCTAGTCTAGCGACAATGCTTTGCTTTTTGATAACCTTCAATTACTTGTTTTTGGCATCGTAAGAAATCCACAAAAAAACGATGGATAGTATAATTTCCTTGATAACACATACAATGTAATAACTTTGTCAATATCGCATAAATGTGAATAAAATTTTGGGAAATAACTAACCTTAAAGCAGTCCTTTGATGATATCATTTTTTGGGACATATATTTAGTGAAGTGTTTATATTTTACTACTCTCCAATAAAGATTTTTGACACACGTTATATATATATATATATATATATATATATATATATATATATATATATATATATATATATTTGATCCTTTGTAGAAAGCTGCTTAAACACGCATAGGGTTAGTGGCGTTTCCCCCATATATATATATATATATATATATATATACACACACACACACACATATATATATATATATATAACTACTTCATTCAATCACATAAAATTAATATACGAAAGTATAAATTTATGCGTAAACTTTGACTATTACTTCAAAAGTGCTCAATACGTAGGTAGAGCTAGTTAGTAATTTATAAAATATATATGGCGGCGATTAAGCTACACTGAATATTCCGCGTTTCATCCTCTCTAGATTTCTTCAGGCTCATGCGCATAAGTCTAAAAAATCGTAGAGTGGATGAAACGCGGAATATTCAGTGTAGCTTAATCACCATATATTTTATAAATATATATATATATATATATATATATATATATATATATATATAGTAATTTATAATATATATATATATATATATATATATATATATATGTGTGTGAACCATTTTTGACATCAGTGATTAGGCACAATTTTTTTCCGATACCAAAAAGGATTCTAGTTTTTTCCGACTTCCGATTCTGATTCACCCCACGTCACTAATTTATACTTTAAATATAACCATCTGGCAAAAAAATATTATTTAAGTTAATCAACGTTTGGTTTCCTATCAACCTTTTCCTATGTATATATTTTGATCACAACTATTAAAATTGTATTATTCATTAATTTTGTGATTGAGTGTCTATTTGTATAAGAACAGATCATAAAAGTTTACATTTATCTAAAAGACAAATCATCATTTATAAAGATTATGGCATTCGTAGTCAAAAATATATATAAAAAAATAACACGATTAGGAAAATATTTGTCGCAAACTTTACAGCCATCTGACTGATCCTGTGTGAACCCATCTATAAGAACGATGAGCATTTCAAAGAAAACCCAGGTTAATTCATGCATAGATTTACACAGATGAATTGTCCTACGATCTTTTTAATCCGGAAATGGTCACCGTTGACCTCGCAAAGCCCGCATATGATAAATGTTCAACAGTTAACAGCGGTAGGCGCAGTTTATTTTTTCCTTAAAGGAAAGACTTAATTATTCTTTATAAAAACCGTCAATCACGAAGACACATTACCCTGACTACTTTATAACTCTTCATATTTGGAGGTTAAACATTACACATTTACAAATACAATTACATTTTTAAACGTTTATTTTTATTTTGTTTATGGACGATTATAACGCTGTGATTTATTCATGTCACACGGCAGCTAGATGTGACACAAGGACTTAAGGCGGGGAGGCCGAGATCTGGATAATCTCATATCCCTTGTTTTCACATTCATTTTCTCAGAGACTCCAATGGCCAGTTTATGTAGTATGAAGTGATTTTTTAAAATTTCAACTAATGCTTAGTCAACTTTTCTAGGTACACGGGTTGGTTTCCACAGTCCTGTTTATATATATATATATATATATATATATATATATATATATATGTATGTATTATGTATGTATGTATGTAAATATATACATACATACATACATAAATATATAGTGTGTGTGTGTGTAATGCACACAGGGTGATGTGATGCGCAAGTGTGTTAGCTATAAGGTAGCGTCTTGGCTTACGCACCATCTCGCTCTCAGCAACCACCACTGGCTAGCCTTGCGCGAAACGAGAAGCCGAGTGCGTAAGTCTTCTCCTGTCAGTACACAGCCTCTCTATCATCAAGACCTCTGCTGTGCCTCCTCGTGGTCACACACGGTAACTGGTTGTCATGCGACTCCAGGCTGAATCAGTAGAGGATCTCGGAACAGTAGGGAGTCCCAGAGGGACTGTGCTACGGCCCACCGACGTGTGATCATGCCCTGACACATTACCAATCCCTATCCCAGCCATGGGTCAAATGGCCTCACTGCCTTGTGAGAGCCATGGAAATGGATAAGGCTAGGGGAGCAACCCCGACAGAAACGAAGGAGTGGAGCCCCTTAGGCGGTTGGATGGCATACTTGCCTCCCTCCGGCAGCTCCTGCACCCTTGTTCGTCCCCAGCCGTCTCGACTATGTCTTGCCGTTGGAATTGGGCGGGCCAGGACGAGAGAGTGAGGCCGATGCAGCGCAAGTCCCCCTCACTATAATCCAAATCCAGCGCAAGTCAGGGTGTCAAACATTGCGTCAACACCAAGCCCTGTGGCGATGGGTGAGCGGCAAAGCAGCAGGTGTGGAAATCACTGGGAGCTGTAGCTGCAAACCTGCACACAGGCGGCCCAGAAACTGGTTGTACTCCACTTGACCGAAGCAGCGAGGGGGTGCAGGCAACTGGCTGGCCGACCGAGCAGTCCTTTTCAGGATCACTCTGCTCGCCTCCATGGCATGAGGACGGGGCGATAAAAGGAGCCCTAAACATAGCTGCTTCACCATCACCCCTGGCCAGCATACCGCGGCTGGCGGGGGTTCCCTCACAGCGGTCGAGACATGAGAAAGAAAGGGTTGGTGCTTACCTTAGCATCATGGAATGTCCGTACTTTGCTCGACAACACCAGAGCTGACCGACCCGAGAGAAGAACTGCTCTCGTAGCAAGGGAGCTTGCCCGTTATAAGGTAGACATCGCAGCCCTCAGTGAGACTCGCCTCTCTGACAAGGGTCAACTGACAGAGTCAGGTGGCGGCTACACCTTCTTTTGGAGTGGACGCAGCGGCGAGGAGCGCAGAGAGGCTGGCGTGGGCTTCGCCATCAAGACTGAGCACGTGAGGAAGCTGGTTAGCATCCCGGACGGCATCAATGACCGGCTGATGAAGATGCAACTCCCGCTTAACAAGGCAAGAACCGCCACACTGATCAGCGCCTACGCACCAACCATGACTAACCCCAAAGATACCAAGGACCAGTTCTATGAAGATCTGGAAAGCCTCATCTCCGCTGCTCCGCAGAGAGAGAAGCTCATCGTCCTCGGCGACTTCAATGCCCGCGTTGGCATGGACCATTCCACTTGGGACCGGGTCCTTGGCCACCATGGAGTGGGCAAGTGCAATAGCAACGGCCTACGGCTGCTCAGCCTTTGCGCTGCACACGACCTTTCCATCACCAACACCATGTTCCGCCTACCTACCCGTAACAAGACGTCGTGGATGCACCCACGCTCCCACCACTGGCATCTGATTGACTACGTCATCATCAGGGCAAGGGACAGGAGAGACGTAAGATTGACCAAGGCTGTGTGTGGTGCCGACTGTTGGACAGACCACCGCCTGATCATATCCAAAATGTGCCTCTACATCCAACCCAAGAGGCGGCCTCAGGGCCAGAAAGTCACAAAGCGCCTTGACCTGGAAAAACTTAAAAGTCCAGATGTCATCCATGAGCTACAGGAAGCAATCAAAGACAAGCTATCTGTCCCCCTCACCATCTCGGACACTATCGAAGATCAGTGGGCACACCTCAGAGACTCCACCTACTCCATCGCTCTCGAAATCATTGGACCCAAGCAAAAGAAGCACCAGGACTGGTTTGATGAAAATGACTCTGAGATTCAGCCCCTCTTGGAGGAGAAACGCCAACTTCTCCGTGCACATCAGAGTGACCCCAAGTGTTTTGCAAAGAAAGCTGCCTTCATCAACATCCGCAGCAAGGTGCAGGCCAGACTCCGCCCCATGCAGGATGCCTGGCTAAGCGCCAAAGCAGATGAGATCCAGGAGCATGCCAATAGCCAGGATATGAGGAAGTTTTACGATGCGCTGAGGGCTGTCTACGGTCCCCAGTCCTCTAGCTCCTCCCCCCTGCTTAGCTCCGATGGAACAACTGTCTTGAATGACAAAAAGCAAATCCTTGATAGATGGGCGGAGCACTTTAACAGTGTGCTAAACCGACCATCTTCCATCAACGATGAAGCCATCGATCGACTACGCCAGGAGCCTATCAACGAGGAGCTCGACATCCCACCCTCGTCAGAGGAAGTAAGCAAAGCCATCAAGCAACTTTCCTCTGGGAAGGCCCCTGGCCCCGACTCAATTCCAGCAGAAGTATATAAAGCTGGTGGACCTACACTGCTTTTAAGACTAACAGAACTCTTCCAATCCATGTGGGAGAGTGAAGAATTACCGCAAGATTTTCGTGATGCTACTATCGTTCAGATTTACAAACGCAAGGGAAATCGTCAGTCATGTGACAACCACCGCGGGATATCCCTTCTTTCCATCGCCGGGAAAATCCTGGCCCGCGTCCTTCTCAACCGCCTGCTGGTGCACCTTGAAGATGGTCTTCTTCCCGAGAGCCAGTGTGGCTTTCGAGCGGGCCGCGCGACGACTGATATGATCTTTGCTGCACGCCAACTGCAGGAGAAGTGTGTCGAGCAGCACCGGGGCCTCTTCACCACGTTCGTCGACCTGACCAAGGCCTTCGACACTGTTTGCCGAAATGGCCTCTGGCGGATCATGAAAAACTTTGGTTGTCCAGACAGGTTCATCGCCATTGTCAGGCAGTTCCATGAGGGCATGACCGCTCGTGTCCTGGATGACGGCGACCCCTCAGAACCCTTCCCTGTGACCAACGGGGTCAAGCAGGGCTGTGTCTTAGCCCCGACGCTCTTCAGCATGGTTTTCTCTGCCATGCTCCAGGACGCTTTCAAAGACAGTCACTCTGGCATTGTCATCAAGTACAGATGTGACGGGAAATTGTTTAACATCAGGCGAATGCAGGCAGTCACGAAAGTGAGGGAAACCATCATCAGAGACCTTCTCTTTGCCGATGACTGTGCCCTTAATGCCCCAAATGAGATAGAGATGCAACGTCAAATGGACGGATTTTCCACCAGTTGTGACAACTTTGGTCTCACCATCAGTACAAAGAAGACAGAAGTTATGTACCAACCCGCCCCAGGAGATGCATACCATGAACCCGGCATCACTGTCAAAGGACAGAAGATCCATGCTGTGGAGCAATTCACCTACCTTGGCAGCACCCTCTCCCGCACCGCCAACATTGACATTGAGGTTAACCATAGGATCTCCACAGCGAGCAGTGCATTTGGAAGACTTAGAGACAATGTGTGGAAGAGGAGAGGCATTACACTCGCAACCAAACTGAAAGTATACCGAGCGGTCGTCCTGACAACCCTACTCTACGCCTGCGAAACTTGGACGCCATATAAAAGACATGAAAAACAGTTGAATGGCTTCCACCTCAGATGCCTCCGTAATCTTCTCAACATCCGCTGGCAAGACAGAATTCCTGACACAGAAGTCTTGAAGCGCGCGGGGCTCCATACCATCACCACCATAATCCGCAAAACCCAGCTCCGGTGGGCAGGCCATGTCTATCGCATGCACGACAGCCGAATCCCCAAACAACTTTTCTATGGGGAACTCAGCCAGGGAAAGCGGAATGCAGGGGGCCAAAAGAAACGATATAAAACTGTCTGGGAACGTCCCTAAAAGACTTTGACATCAGCCCCCAGTCTTGGGAGAGTCGCGCTGCTAAACGTTCGGCCTGGCGTTGCGTCATCAGCCTAGGAGCTGACAGGGAAGAGAATCAACGCATGACACACGACCAGCAGAAGCGCAAGAGGAGGAAGGAGAGAGCTGCCTGTTCACAGCCTGCAGATACCGCCTTCACGTGTCCAGAGTGTGGAAGAGTCTGCCGAGCACGGATTGGCCTCATCAGCCATCTCAGGACCCACAAACCCCTGACGCCGAATTGATTGATACCTTGGTCATCGTCGATTCCGACGGACGAGCAAGAAGAATGTAAATATATATATATATATATATATATATATATATGTATATATATGTACGTATGTATGTATATATATATATATATATATATATATATATATAAATAAATACATATTTATATACATGGGACTCCATAAAAACGGGCTCCGATTCTAATTAGGCCCCATTTCTTAGTGTTTTGTCAGAAAATGAAATAAAATAAAACTTTGGTCATGACTAGTTAATTATATTCAAAATATCACATCAAAACACTACGATCTTTGGCCTATTTCTCCGTTATACAGACTATGTTCTAGATGGCCCCCATTTAGCTTTTTTTACTGGTGTCATCTTGTATATATATATATATATATATATATATAGATAGATAGATATAAGTATATATATATATATATATATTTGCTTGTACTTTTATGATTGTTTTCCCCTTAATTATAATTTATCCTCGTTTTTTTTTTGCAGATATTTCTAATTTTTTTATCATAATTCTGTTATAGTTGATAATTATATAAGAGTTGATAATTATAAACTATATCATAATTATATAAAAGTTGATAATTATAAATTTTTATCATAATTATATAAAAGTTGATAATTATACACTTTTATCATAATTATATAAATTTGATAATTATAAACTTTCATCATAATTATATAAGAGTTGATAATTGTAAATTTTTATCATAATTATATTAGAGTTGATAATTTTAAACTTTTATCCTAATTATATAAAAGTTGATAATTTTAAACGTTTTATCATAATTATATAAGAGTTGATAATTATAAACTTTTATCATAATTATATAAGAGTTGATAATTATAAACTTTTATATTTATAATATAAGAGTTTATAATTATAAACTTTTATCATAATAATATAAGAGTAGATACTTTAAAACTTTTATCATTATATATTAATTTTATAATTATAAACTTTTATCATAATTATATAAAAGTTGATAATTTAAACTTTTATCATAATTATATAAATTTTATAATTATAAACTTTTATCATAATGATATAAAAGTTTAAGTTATAAACTGTTATCATAATTATATAAATTGGGTAAGTATAAACTTTTATCATAATTATATAAGAGTTGATAATTTTAAACATTTATCCTAATTATATAAAAGTTGATAATAATACACTTTTATCATAATAATATAAAAGTTGATAATTATAAACATTTTATCATAATTATATAAAAGTTGATAATAATAAACTTTTATCATAATAATATAAAAGTTGATAATTATAAACATTTTATCATAATTATATAAAAGTTGATAATTATAAACATTTTATCATAATTATATAAAAGTTGATAATTATAAACTTTTATCATAATTATATAAAAGTTGATAATTATAAACATTTTATCATAATTATATAAGAGTTGATAATTATAAACTTTTATCATAATTATATAAAAGTTGATAATTATAAACATTTTTTCATAATTATATAAAAGTTGATAATTATAAACTTTTATCATAATAATATAAAAGTTGATAATTATAAACATTTTATAATAATTATATAAAAGTTGATAATTATAAACATTTTATCATAATTATATAAAGGTTGATAATAATAAATATTTTATCATAATTATATAAAAGTTGATAATTATAAACTTTTATCATAATTATATAAAAGTTGATAATAATAAACTTTTATCATAATAATATAAAAGTTGATAATTATAAACATTTTATCATAATTATATAAGAGTTGATAATTATAAACTTTTATCATAATTATATAAGAGTTGATAATTTTAAACATTTATCCTAATTATATAAAAGTTGATAATTATAAACTTTTATCATAATAATATAAAAGTTGATAATTATAAACATTTAATCATAATTATATAAGAGTTGATAATAATAAACTTTTATCATAATTATATAAAAGTTGATAATTATAAACATTTTTTCATAATTATATAAAAGTTGATAATTATAAACTTTTATCATAATAATATAAAAGTTGATAATTATAAACATTTTATCATAATTATATAAAAGTTGATAATTATAAACATTTTATCATAATTATATAAAGGTTGATAATAATAAATATTTTATCATAATTATATAAAAGTTGATAATTATAAACATTTATCCTAATTATATAAAAGTTGATAATTATAAACTTTTATCATAATAATATAAAAGTTGATAATTATAAACATTTAATCATAATTATATAAGAGTTGATAATAATAAACTTTTATCATAATTATATAAAAGTTGATAATTATAAACATTTTATCATAATTATATAAAAGTTGATAATTATAAACATTTTATCATAATTATATAAAAGTTGATAATTATAAACTTTTATCATAATTATATAAAAGTTGATAATTATAAACATTTTATCATAATTATATAAAAGTTGATAATAATCAACTTTTATCATAATTATATAAAAGTTGATAATTATAAACTTTTATCATAATTATATAAAAGTTGATAATTATAAACATTTTATCATAATTATATAAAAGTTGATAATTATAAACATTTTATCATAATTATATAAAAGTTGATAATAATTAACTTTTATCATAATTATATAAAAGTTGATAATTATAAACATTTTATCATAATTATATAAAAGTTGATAATTATAAACTTTTATCATAATTATATAAAAGTTGATAATAATAAACTTTTATCATAATAATATAAAAGTTGATAATTATAAACATTTTATCATAATTATATAAAAGTTGATAATTATAAACATTTTATCATAATTATATAAAAGTTGATAATAATAAACTTTTATCATAATTATATAAAAGTTGATAATTATAAACTTTTATCATAATTATATAAAAGTTGATAATTATAAACATTTTATCAAAATTATATAAGAGTTGATAATTACAAACTTTTATCATAATTATATAAAAGTTGATAATTATAAACATTTTATCATAATTATATAAAAGTTGATAATTATAAACATTTTATCATAATTATATAAAAGTTGATAATTATAAACTTTTATCATAATAATATAAAAGTTGATAATTATAAACATTTTATCATAATTATATAAAAGTTGATAATAATAAACTTTTATCATAATAATATAAAAGTTTATAATTATAAACATTTTATCATAATTATATAAAAGTTGATAATTATAAACATTTTATCATAATTATATAAAAGTTGATAAAAATAAACATTTTATCATAATTATATAAAAGTTGATAATAATAAACTTTTATCATAATCATATAAAAGTTGATAATTATAAACATTTTATCATAATAATATAAAAGTTGATAATTATAAACATTTTATCATAATTATATAAAAGTTGATAATTATAAACTTTTATCATAATTATATAAAAGTTGATAATTATAAACATTTTATCATAATTATATAAAAGTTGATAATTATAAACTTTTATCATAATTATATAAAAGTTGATAATTATAAACATTTTATCATAATTATATAAAAGTTGATAATAATAAACATTTTATCATAAATATATAAAAGTTGATAATTATAAACTTTTATCATAATAATATAAAAGTTGATAATAATAAACATTTTATCATAATAATATAAAAGTTGATAATTATAAACATTTTATCATAATTATATAAAAGTTGATAATTATAAACATTTTATCATAATTATATAAAAGTTGATAATTATAAACATTTTATCATAATTATATAAAAGTTGATAATTATAAACATTTTATCATAATTATATAAAAGTTGATAATTATAAACATTTTATCATAATTATATAAAAGTTGATAATAATAAACTTTTATCATAATAATATAAAAGTTGATAATTATAAACATTTTATCATAATTATATAAAAGTTGATAATTATAAACATTTTATCATAATTATATACAAGTTGATAATAATTAACTTTTATCATAATAATATAAAAGTTGATAATTATAAACATTTTATCATAATAATATAAAAGTTGATAATTATAAACTTTTATCATAATTATATAAAAGTTGATAATAATAAACTTTTATCATAATTATATAAAAGTTGATAATTATAAACTTTTATCATAATTATATAAAAGTTGATAATTATAAACATTTTATCATAATTATATAAGAGTTGATAATTATAAACTTTTATCATAATTATATAAAAGTTGATAATTATAAACATTTTATCATAATTATATAAAAGTTGATAATTATAAACATTTTATCATAATTATATAAAAGTTGATAATTATAAACTTTTATCATAATAATATAAAAGTTGATAATTATAAACATTTTATCATAATTATATTAAAGTTGATAATAATAAACTTTTATTACAATAATATAAAAGTTGATAATTATAAACTTTTATCATAATTATATAAAAGTTGATAATAATAAACTTTTATCATAATTATATAAAAGTTGATAATTATAAACTTTTATCATAATTATATAAAAGTTGATAATTATAAACATTTTATCACAATAATATAAAAGTTGATAATTATAAACTTTTATCATAATTATATAAAAGTTGATAATAATAAACTTTTATCATAATTATATAAAAGTTGATAATTATAAACTTTTATCATAATTATATAAAAGTTGATAATTATAAACATTTTATTATAATTATATAAAAGTTGATAATAATAAACTTTTATCATAATAATATAAAAGTTGATAATTATAAACATTTTATCATAATTATATAAAAGTTGATAATTATAATCTTTTTTCAGGATTATATAAATGTTGATAATTATAAATATTTTATCATAATTATATAAAAGTTGATAATTATAAACTTTTATCATAATAATATAAAAGTTGATAATTATAAACTTTTTTCATGATTATATAAAAGATGATAATCATAAACATTTTATCATAATTATATAAAAGTTGATAATTATAAACTTTTATATAATAATATAAGAGTTGATAATTATAAACTTTTATCATAATAATATAAGAGTAGATACTTTTAAACTTTTATCATAATTATATAAAAGTTTAATTATAAACTTTTATCATAATTATATAAATTGGATAAGTATAAACTTTTATCATAATTATATAAAAGGTGATAATTATAAAATTTCATCATAATTTTATGAGAGTTGATAATTATACACTTTTATCACAATTATATCAGAGTTGATAATTATAAACTTTTTACATAATTATATAAGAGTTGATAATTTTAAACTTGTACCCTAATTATATAAAAGTTGATAATCATAAACTTTTATCATAATTATATAAAAGTTGATAATTTTAAACTTTTATCATAATTATATAAAAGTTGATAATTTTAAACTTTTATCATAATTATATAAAAGTTTATAATTATAAACTTTTATTATAATTATATAAAAGTTTATATTTATAAACTTTTATCATGATTATATAAAAGTAGATAATTATAAACTTTTATCATGATTATATAAAAGTAGATAATTATAAACTTTTATCATAATTATATAAAAGTTGAAAATTATAAACTTATATCATAATTATATAAAAGTTGATAATTATAAACTTTTTACATAATTATATAAGAGTTGATAATTACAGACTTTTATCATAATTATAGCAGACTCGATAATTATAAACTTTTAACATAATTATATATGAGTTTATAATTATAAAGTTTTATGATAATTATATAAAAGTTTATAGTTATAAACTTTTATTATAATTATATAAGAGTTGATAATTACTTCGACCTACTATAGAAAACGAGAATAATATGTCTATCTCATTAGATTATATGGTTAAAAACAAGTTTTGTTGTCGCCGCAGACGGACTGATGTATACTCATAGGTTCTATTTATTCTATTTGATTTTCTGTGCAATATATTTTGTTGCCACTAATTACCGAATTGTAATCTTCTTTCGGACACTTACGGGGCCACAAGGCAAAGAAAATCGATCAAAATGATAAATTTCTCAATTTTATAAAAGCGCTGTGATTGGTTAAATATTATTTTTGTACTTATATTTTCGAGGCTAAATCTGAGGGGATTCGAAGAGCTTACTTGCGCACAAATACATTTTCGTAAGATTTTTGAGCATGGATTAATTAAAGTTATTTTTCTTATTTTCCCCAAATATTCCCTGTTTTTTTCTTTTTTAGTGTTTGATAAACCAGTTGTGAAATAAGGAAAAAACGAACCTGTTGCCCCTCTTTATACGCTACATTTTCTGACCGATTCATCGACTCGACAACAATGCGATAACTGTACAACTGCCTATCCTGCTATTACAAACAAAACCCTCTTTATTTGCCACGTTAGTGCATTGTTCGTAAAACAGTATCTTCTCTACGCGATTTCACACAACATTAAACGGGCACAATATATTCTATTTCCATTCAGATCCAAACCGAACAGGCTATTGAAGCAAGAATAGAAAAAGGTGAGATTCGGGTTTTGCGTGTGCCTGAAAGAAAGGAAAGCCACAAAAGGAGTATATTCATGAGGACTGCCAATAAAGTGCGCAAAGTGACAAAGTATCTCGGCAAAGAAAAAAGACATTAAGTCACAGTGTAATGTTAAAAATGTTAAGAAGAAAACGTTTTGTTTAGATACATTCTATGAGTCTTTAGAAAAGGTTCTATCTGCCCACCAGTTCAGTGGTCAGTCAGTTCAGTTTAGAATAAAATTTGCAGCGCGAGTAGCATAGAGTGAATGAGGGAAAAAGGTGGAAATAAATTATTTCTTATATGAATTCATGTCTCTGTCTCTGTCTGTCTGTAAATCTGTCTGTCTGTCTCCCTCTGTCTCTCTCTTTATCTATCCCTGTCTGTCTGTCTGTCTGTCTGTCTCTTTCTCTCTCTCTATATATAGATAGATAGATAGAGAGAGTGAGACAGAAAGACTATATATATATATATATATATATATATATAGAGAGAGAGAGAGAGAGAGAGATTGCGTCTGTGTGTGTCTCTCTCTATATATATAGAGAGAGAAAGAAAGAGAGAGTGAGAGAGAAAGACTATATATATATATATAGAGAGAGAGAGAGAGCGAGAGAGAGAGAGAGAGAGAGAATGAGAGAGAAATTGTATTTTCATCCCAAACAAGGCACAGTGCCACTTTGATGAAAGGATCTACTATCTGAGACATAATTTGCAGGGGTACTATGTAGAGAGTTGGGCAGCAAGATGTCTGTTTACATAACACTTACACTTCTGCATGTCAGTACATTCAGGGAGGCAGGAACCCGGAAAGGAATTCCAAAGTCTAGCAGTCTTAGAAAATAGAGTAGAGGGCTTTTTGGCATTTGGGGATCTCTACTGCGTAGGGGTGGGACTTTGCTGCTTGTCTGGTTTGTCGGGGGTATGTACGTCGAGGGGATACAAGTAGTATTTCGTCAGAGCACCTACTATTATAATGATTGTAAAATAGAAAGAGGGATGCAACATTTCGTCGATGGGACAGAAGTTGACGCCTAGTTGACAGTGTGGGACCTAGTTGGTTGGCGACTCTTTTTTGAGGAGTGAGAGACTAGTAGAAGATGCACCAGCCCAATGTGACAACAGAACTTCATACATGGGCGAATTGTGGCAGAGAATACTACATATACTCGCACGCGTGAGTAACTTTCTAGCTAGGTACAGAGAGCCAACTTTCCTTGCAGCAGCAATGCTCTCGATGTATCTGTTCCAACTCATGTTCCCTGTAAACATTTAGCCAAGGAGTTTGAACGAAGTACTTTCAGGTAATGTATCATTATACTTTCAGGTAATGTATCAGGTAATGTATCATTAGCGATGGCTATTAGTGGCCGAAAAGGTTTCTTGTAATTATTAAAATAAAGAAGTTTACTCTTAGCAGCATTGAATGTGACCATACATTTTTGTCGGCATTCCACTACAGACTGGAGGTCTTTCTCTAGAGTTTTCGCCATTTCTTGGGTATGTGGTTATTTTTCCCCTCGTATATGTCATAGACCTCATATATGTTATGTCGTCCGCAAATATACCCATCTAAGAGGCAATTTTATTAGGGAGGTCATTTATGAATATCAGGAATAATAAAGGTCTCAGGATCGACCCCTGAAGTACACCCGTATTTATAATATATTGTCTTGACATACGACCATCCAGGACAACCTGAATTCTTCCCCTATTTTAGAAGGAATGAATTATGTTAAATATTCGTCCAGTAATACAATATGGTCTGATTTTCATGAAGACCATATTTTATTACTAAGACCTTAGATATATCTAGGACTACTGTCACCCCCTTCTCAGTATTATCTACTGAATAGTATATACGTTCAGAGATTACAGTTATGATATCTGCAGTAGAACATGCTTGCCTAAATCCATATTGTTGTTCGGAAAGAAATTTAGCAGATGTGGGGGGGTAGACTAGAGCTTGATTAATTATGGACTCAGATATTTTGGCGAAAAGAGGGAGGAGGCTAATGAGGCGACAATTTAAGTGTTCTCTCGCAAAAAATTCTTGTTAACTGGTACCACAGAAGCAGTTTTCCAGTATTCAGGAAAGCAAAGTTCATTTATGCATTTGTTTAAAAGTTTGGAGAGAACTGAAGCAGCATCAGCGGAACATTTTATTAACAGTACAGCCGGTATGAAATCAGGGCTACACGCTTTTGAAGTGTTTAGTGTTTTTATGATGCCATGTCCTTGAGAAGCAGCGATTTTCGGATCATCTAGTGTAATTTTTCTCCGCCAAGGGAAATCCGTTAGAGAGTGTTTTGCTGGCTCCAAAATAGAGTTTGAGGCAAACCGACGGAAAGCAGGTTAGGTTTCTCGGTTGCCGTGCAAACAACTTCAAGATTGTTGGATAGTTTAGAAACTGTTAATTGCCCTTTATAACAAATGACAAAACGTCCAAGATATGTTCATCTTACCTTTTATTTCTGACAGCATGTTAAAATGATCAATTCTTGACACCACCTGTTTCGTAGCACAGAACCATTCATATAATTATTGTCAATTTTTCAAATCTTTTCCGTATTGGCCCATCAGAAGAATAGTAACTCATCAACTTTAAAAGAAAATAAAAGGAATTGTGCCCTGATTACATAAATCCGAAAAAGAAAAAAAAACAGAAGAGTAATTGCGATTGTGTTTTATGGTCTTTGCATGAATTTATTTATATTTACCATACATCGAATTTTATATATAAAAGGATTGGTTTAAATAAAGGGTGATATATATATATATATATATATATATATATATATATATATATATATATATATATATATATATATACTCGTGAACAAAAAAAAATGAGCCATGATTAAAATTGGAACAAAAAAAATGGGCCATGATTGAAATTGGAAAGAAAACAATTTTTAAAATTTTTATCGGTTGTTTGCTAATAATTAGCTGTTATTTAGTATTTTTCAGATTATTAGTATTAAAGATGAGTCCAAGAAAAGTAAGACGACATCTTGACGAAAAAATTAAAAACCGAATTGCAGGATTACGACAGGCAAATTTGACTTACAAGCAGATTTTCGACATTTTGAAAGAAGAAAAGGTGGCAACATCTCTTTCAGCTGTGAAGAGAATTGGGCAAATGTTCGAAATTGAAGGCACAGTGAGCAGGAAAGTTGGTTCTGGTCGCCCCAGAGCATCCACAATGAAGGACGATCACAGGCTTAAAATGACCGTTTTGAAGGATCGCCAAAAACTTATGTTGACCATAGCAAACAATTCGAAACAGCAAAAGGAAATTCTCTTTCTAGAGTGACAATATCCAGAAGGATGAAGGAAATGGATTTTCATCAAAAAGATGTGCAAAAAAAACCTTTGTTAACTAAGAAGAACATCAGCGACAGAAAGACATTTGCATCATGTTATGGTACGAAAGATGCAGATTGGTTTAGAAATGTTTTCTGGTCGGACGAATCAAGATTTTGCCTTGCCAGTGATGCCCCTGAACGTTGCATCCGAAGATCCGGAGAAAGATTTTCACCGAATTGCATACAAACTACAGTAAAACATAGAAACGGAGGAATAATGGTATGGGGGACCTTTTCTGCTGCAGGAGTTGGGGAAATTATCAGATGTGGTGCGTCAATTAATACCAAAGAATACATTCAAATATTAGAAAGAGGTCTATTACCAAGCATCCAGAACTTTGAAATGAACAATGACATTTTATTTTCAACATGATAATGCCCCTGCACACACAGCTAAAGTCACAAAGAAGTGGCTTACTGATAATTCAATTGATGTGATGTTTTGGCCTGGCCAAAGCCCAGATTTAAATCCAATGGAAAATATTTGGGCTATAATATCTCGTGCATTAGTTAGAAAAACTTTTTCCAACAAAGAAAAATTATGGGAAGCAGTACAAAGAGAATGGAATAACATCTCCTCTTCACAGTGCTCCAAGTTGGTTGAGAGCGTGATAAAAAGAATTGATCTTTTAAAAAGATCTAAGGGCAATTCCATTCCATACTAAGTTTCTATTAAAGTAAATATCTTGCTCTTTATATTTTTGACTCATTTTCGTTTATTATTTAATTGCATTTTGTGTAATGCAGCTTTTTGTGCAATAAATTGTAAATTTCTTTCCTGGCCCATTTTTTTTGTTCATGAGTGTATATATATATATATATATACATAACTACTTAATTTACTCACATAAAATTAATATACGAAAGTATAAATTTATGCGTAAACTTTAATTATTTACTTCAAAAGTTCTCAATACGTAGGTAGAGCTAGTAAGTAAGCCTGAAACGTCCTAGAGTGGATGAAACGCGGAACATTCAGTGTAGCTTAATCGCCATATATATTTTATAACTTACTATATATATATATATATATATATATATATATATATATATATATATATATATATATATATATACTCCCATAAAATACACGCACACACATATATACATATTGTTGTTTCTACCTAAGTTTGAAATAAAAAGATTATGCATTAAAGCTTTCCATTATAATTAAATCTTCGGTATTTCTGAAAAACTCTAAACTCCCGTTATTTTTATTTTTTGTGTGTATTGATATTCATATTAAACCCCCTTTTTCTATTTATTTAGTTATTTATTTGCTTCCCCACTGAGAAAATTAGGCACAGAGCCGTTTTTTAATGTGGAGAGTGGGGAAATGGGGACCAGCTCACCCCAGAGGGAACTGAATAATGACAATTGGTATGAAGGGTTTCTCCCATATTGACCAACACTGATTGCTCAAAAGCAATGGTCTGATATGTGCGGTTGCCCTCTACATATGGTCTTTGATTGCAGTATATGCCGGAACAGATACTACACTTTTATAATAGAAAAAAGATCTTGGTCCGAAGGCCAAGTAGAAAAAAAGCACACCATTTTTCTGTTTATTTAAAAAGAAAATACAACTTTGTTATATATGGGTCATGAAATTGCGTTCCCTAGCAAACGATCTAGCTAATTTGCATATTCTTTTAAAAATTCAGTTTAATTAATTACCTATTAGTTTTTTTCGTTTTTTTATTGGATGATCATCTTTACTTAATTATGACGTGTAATTATATTAATGCAGATATTTTGCGTAATATTTGCATAAAAAGATTATAGTAAACACAACAATCTTTACATATATATTATGTATACGTATATGTTTTTGTTTAACAATATTTTCCTACTAAATTCCTCCTAGAGTTTTTTGACTGCAGACATTAAACTTCATATATAAGGTATTTTAAACCAGGTCAAACTTTATATTTAGATTTTAACCCGGGAAAACCGGTACAAAAGTGTGAAAATTTACAAAAACGAAAAAATGAAATTTGGCAGGTGAAGGTCGAATGCGCCGTCATTAGGGATATGCATGCATAACGTAGTAACTATTGGTTCATGTTTTAATTTTTAGCCTTGCAGCAAACATGTCTTCATAGCTCAGTCGTATAACGGCAGAGGAAAAATAAATCGTAAGCTAAAAGTTACATTTAAATCATTAATCTCTATTGGATCCAATATAATCTATATAATACTAAAAGTCTATGGATCTTGTATGTTTGCAATCAGATTTCCGGTTTTCAACATCCGGGTGCGCATGCGTAAATAGCAACGTCTTCAATCCGTTATTCCAATTCCGGAATTTTTATATCGCTTTTAATACAAACAATTTCATTTAATTTGATCAAATAGTTATTTATATATACAAATAATACATAGATTCATAGATAATTATAATATATATTATAAAATCTATTTATCTATGAATCTATTAATAATATGACATATTACCCTATACAATTTATGGAAAGAAAACACCTCTCACTTTCCCTCTAATAGATTTCAACACTCCTACTCCCTCTGTTTTCGTTACGTACGCGAGAAATAGTTACGTGTATGTGTGAGAGAGAGAAAAAGGGAGCGATGTAAAACTGGATAGAGTTATCCCCCTTAACTAATGCAGACCTTTTTACTAGAGGGCGTTATTACAAAAAAATTTCTTTTTCTTCTTCCCATGTTTTTTAAAGTCGTCTGCTTACATTTCCAAACGGAAAGCTGAATCGGTAAATGCACACATTTCTATTACATTAAATAGTGTTTTCCTTTACACAATGGGTACTGAATGTTTGCTTAAATTAAATGAAAAAAGTTACATTTTATTTTCATTTTCTATTTAAAAAGCCATTATTAACATGTGGAGAGTGTTTTTTTTATTATTCTGTACTTTCAACTAACAATTTCATTTAAAAGATGATATATCAAAATTTGAATTTAACTATAATAAGGATTATGATACCTGTTCAGTGCATATTTACCTATAAGTATGACCAACCACTTATAATTCAGTAACTGTAATTTAAAAAAAAATTACAATTATAATAAACAGAACGACTCATAGAAATCTATCTATATTCTTTTTTCATTTTAATATACTTTCATAGAAATGCTTCTGTTATGTAAAAAAAAACTATTTTCTTTATGCCACAAGTGTCACGCTCATACATGAATTCCATAGCTAATATAACGTACTGACCCAACGGGTCACGGGTGGTCTAGTATAATAATAAATACGAAATCTGCATTAATCAAAATATCATATTTAAGTGTATTTTGCGACCGGACAATGCCGGGCGACCTGCTAGTAGTTAATCAAATCATATTGACGAGAAAACTATCTACGCCGTCATAGATAGTCGTGGTATAAAAAAATATGGTAGTAATAAGACCGATGATGAGGGGAGGTTCTGTCATGATTTCTCCATTGCCTATGACCTCACTCAGATTGTTCAGGAACCTACCCGTGTGCCCGATAATGACGGCCAGTATGCGAGCCTACTAGACCTTTTTCTCACAACTTGCCCTGAACTATGTTCAGTTTCTGTTCTGTCACCTCTTGGATCTTCCGACCACTCTGTTGTATCAATTAAGATAAAAATGAAATGTAATAAGTCCCCAGACGTACCTCTTCATCGTACAGTATATCGATACACTAAGGCTGACTGGGATAGCTTCCGTACATTTATATCTGATCTACCTCTGCATTCCATGTTTAAAAAGGATGTGTCCTCTATAGTATTAGACCTAACTGAATGGTTAATTGTAGGTATTGACCATTTCATACCCTCTAAAAAGTTTCATCAAAAACCTAACAGCCAGCCATGGTTCTCTCCAGAATGTGCTGCTGCCATTGCGCACAGAAATCACTTTTTCCACTGCTTCAAACGTAATAGATGTATGGAAACTAAAGCCGTTTTCAGGACTGCCAGCAACCATTGTAAGAAAGTAATAAGGAACGCAAGAGAGTTGTATGCTCAATCTGTTAAGTCCAAAGTAGCTGAGCAGCGGCTTGGTTCCCACCAGTTTTGGAAAATAGCAAACAGAATCCTGAACAGAAGCGTGTGCTCCATCCCAACTATTATCAATGGACCTGAGGTAATCTCGTCAGCATCAGACAAAGCCAAACTCTTTGTCAAGAACTTTGCAGCTAATTCTACCCTTTGCGACCAAGACCGCCAACCCCCAATATTTCCTCTTGTATCAGAAAACACGCTATGTGATATACGTATATCTGTACGTGATGTTGCCAAGCTAATCAAAAACCTTGATTCGAGTAAAGCAACTGGCCCTGATGGTATTCCAATTATAGTACTCAAAAAACTTCAACCTGAACTAGCGCCCATACTTACAAAACTGTTTAAACGTTGTCTTAAGGAGAATAGTTTCCCATCTCCCTGGAAAATCTCATCAGTATGCCCTGTATTTAAGAATTCAGGTGATCGCTCATCCCCCTCTCAGTACAGGCCAATAAGTCTCCTGTGCGTCATGAGTAAGTTGCTAGAATCTGTATTAAATACAGAAGTAATCAACCATCTCAACAAAAATAACCTTCTTAGTGACACTCAATATGGTTTCCGTTCTGCTAGATCTACAGCAGATGTCCTTACAGTTATATCGCATAGGATTAGCAAATCTCTCGACGGTGGCAATCTTTCTAGGGCAATTGCTCTTGACATATCTAAAACCTTTGATAGGGTATGGCATAAAGGTTTACTTCATAAGATCGCTAGCTATGGTATAGCTGGAAAAGTCTTCTCAATTATTAAATCATTTCTTTCTGATAGGTTTATAAGAGTAGTAGTTGAGGGGCAAAAATCAGAAGCTCACAGTATTAATGCCGGTGTCCCTCAGGGATCCATCCTGGGCCCAACTCTTTTCCTGATCTACATTAATGATCTTCCACATCATATCCTTACATCATTTGTAGACATTTATGCTGACGACACTACCATTTATGGTACCACATCTAAGACAGTAAACGAGCATGTTCTCTCCAATTCTCTCTCCTCTGATCTTGAGCACGTAGTACAATGGGGAAAGGAGTGGCTGGTTACTTTTAATGCATCTAAAACCAAGCTTCTCTCTTTACATCATCAACATTCTAATCCACATTTGTCATCAATTGAAATGAATGGCTCTCGTCTTCAGGAGGCCTCAAGTTTTGACAAGCTTCTGGGCTTGAACATTACTCCTGATCTTAAATGGAACACGTATATCAAATCTGTTGCCAAGGCCGCTGGAAAAATGGTGGGATCTTTCTATCGATCCAGTAGATATCTCACTGCTGATGCTATTCTCTATCTATATAAGAGCCAGGTACGTCCAAGGATGGAATACTGTTGCCACATCTGGGCAGGAGCTGCTAGAAAGGACTTGTCCTGCCTTGATAGAGTTCAAAATAGACTTCGTAGCCTCGTAGGAGATGTCCTTTTCTCCTCCTTGCAACCTCTATCTCACAGAAGAGATGTTGCGAGTTTGTCTCTGATGTATCGTTATTTTCATGGAAAGTGTTCAACTGAGCTTCAATCTATGGTCCCCCCTCGCCAAACTTTCACAAGAAACACTCGTCTAGCTGTAAACACTATCAATAATTTCCCCCACTCTTTATCTGTGCCTAAACCTAAACGTAGATTCCATGAACAAAGCTTCTTTCTTAGAACTGCACGCCTGTGGAATTGTCTTCCGTTTTCCTGCTTTCCGGCTGACTACAATATGGTTTTGTTCAAGTCTAAAGTAAATAAGTTCTTAATGAGCCGTTCCATATAAGTTATTAAATTTACCAAATTTTCATTACTAATGATTACTATATTGACCAACTTCTACTGTACACTCTTTAACCCTTATCCTTGAGTGGCCTCTGGGCCTTGATAATGTGGTGATGTCTTTGTAAAAAAAAAAAAAAAAATAATCATGTGCCTCAAAGATAACCACGATTGATAACACCCTACCTGAGGGCTATAAAATATTGGTCGCATATTATTCAGTCACTTTTTATGACTGTCACGTTTTAGTTTAAAAACTATTATTTTTTTTTTATTCATGGAAATGGCTGCAGACAAGGCAGGAAGCCATTTGTTGGAAGGAGCAAAAAGAAACAAGCCCCAAATTATATGGTCCACCGACTGATGCTTTGAATTCTGGGAGAAACAAACATTAGCCTCAAAAGGTGTGGTTTTTTTTTGTTTTTTTTTACATAGGCATCACCACATTATCAAGGCCCAGAGGCCACTCAAGGATAAGGGTTAAAGAGTGTACAGTAGAAATTGGACAATATAGTAATCATTAGTAATGAAAATTTGGTAAATTTGATAACTTATATGGAACGACTCATCAAGAACTTATTTACGTTAGACTTGAACACAATCATATTGTAGTCAGCCGGAAAGCAGGAAAACGGAAGACAATTCCACAGGCGTGCAGTTCTAAGAAAGAAGCTTTGTTCATGGAATCTACGTTTAGGTTTAGGCACAGATAAAGAGTGGGGGAATTATTGATAGTGTTTACAGCTAGACGAGTGTTTCTTGTGAAAGTTTGGCGAGGGGGGACCATAGATTGAAGCTCAGTCGAACACTTTCCATGAAAATAACGATACATCAGAGACAAACTCGCAACATCTCTTCTTTTTTTCACCACTAAATCACTCTCGGCCTCAGGAAACAATTTCCCCGAGTCAAATATTACGCTTTCAGATGTATATCCAGGCGATCTTGCTCTTGAGTAATTTTCAGAAAAATGTAATGGTTTTTCTAACCATGTCCCGATAAGTGCCAGTTTTAGTCATTTTTATCCCTTTTGACCCCTTGGGGACGCAATCAGAATTTTGCCAAGGTCAAATATTACGTTTGCAGAGGTATATCATGTGATCTTGCTTTTGAGTAATTTTCAGCAAAATATAATCGTTGGAAAATATTCTATGTCCTAAAGTTTTTTTTTTTTTTTTTTTTTTTTTTTGCCATTTTGACCAACTTGTGACGCAAGCAGAATTTTTATAAAAAAATCTGAGAATGCTACATTTCCTTTTTTTTACACAGTGATCACCACTTATCAAGGCACGGAAGCCACTCAGGGATAAGGGTTATTGCAAGTACATTACGTTAGTGTGGAGATTTGATGAAGTGTTTACTTAACGGGGCGATTCATTTTTTTTTTCTTGCGTAGTTGTAACTCCATGCAAAATTTCAGAAAAATGTAATGAGTAATTATTGAAAATTTTAGAAACGAACGGACGAACGTTAATTCTAAGGTCCAAATCCGACAAAGTCGGTGAATTAAAACGATCAAATGAAGTTAGTACTGCTAAAAGATTAAAAAAAAAATAGCCAACGATGGACGTTAAATGTATAGATTCTTATTTAGAAAATAGAAAGATTTCCCTCTTTGCTAGAAGCATTGTTCCTGGAAAGTGAGACGCAAAAGAACAACATGAGAGAATACATGTTCGATGCTCCGAAGTAAATACAAGGACTACTCTTTATTCTACTTCAAAATATTTGTGCTTCCACACCACGAATCGAACCCGGATTACGTGAGTAAAGGTTAGGAATGCTAATCACTAAACTTAGAATAAACTTCTCATTTAGAAAAAAAAATCAAATAAAAAACGAAGCTTATTTATAGATACCGCCATGTATATTTATGAAAGGCTTTTTTCCGTCAGTGAGTCGCTTAGTTTATGATGCTTAAATGTTATACACTTATTATACTAGTTATATATACCCGGCATTGCCAGGTAAAAACATATTGGCTAGCGAATTGTTTAGTCACATACTATTTAAGATACATCGAATGTGCTAACTTCGTATGATTTTCCTGAATGTGGACCATATTTTGAATTTATGAAAGCGTAACACACATCCATCTTCGAAATGTGTCGGTAAGTTAAAATGCAAAATGTTCACTTCAACTTGCTGACATCTTTCTATTACTATTCTGCGTGCGTATTATCATCTACCCCCCTCAAATATGTACATAAGTTTAAAAGCGGTAGAAAAAATAACATGATAAGTGATATAGGACTTCGTGGCGTAACGGTTAACGCACTAAACCATAATATATATGATCACAGGTTCGCATAAACAGTCAAGCTATGTTGACGAAAGGTAGGACCTCGAAACATGCATGTTCGTAGATTAATGTTTTATATATATATATATATATATATATATATATATATATATATATATACAGACAGAGAGAGATTATGGGCTCTCTAATTATAAATACTACACCCTTAATAGATTAAAATATATATAAATATATGTATCTTAATAGATTAAAATATATTTAAGCTTATTTTGCGACAGAAGAAGGCTGGCGATCTCGAATAAATATTTTAAAACATGTCAGGATTTATTTATTTTTTAGATGGATTGGTTCAACATCTCTAAAGAAAACGCAAGCCTACGATTTTGTAGCTTCAAACCTGCAATGGAAAACTTCCATAAATTTCATTGTTTAGATCACTGGTAGAATTCCGCCTCAGAAAATAATACATCACATACACATTTACAAAGGCGTACTATTTTATCACCGTTCGGCTCAGGCTGCAAAGTCAAACTTCACACGGTATGCAGAACGATTACCAGCAAGCTGAAATCAACCAACTTGCCATTTGTCTACAGGCTGTCCGAAATCACTCCGCCAGAGATTTGACGATAGGCGGTAGCGAGGACAGCGCGGAGCAAGTAGAACAACAATAATCGCCACTCCCTATACCGACATCAAGAGGTGTCGAATCGATTATCATCCCGCAAGCGCATCGCTACCGTAACAAGGGTGAGACAAATGTCTATCGAAGACAACATCATCGATGGGCCTCGAGATGGAGAAAAACGCGATGATGATGATGATGATGATGATGATGATGATGATGATGATATAAAAGGCTCTGTGATCAATGAGTTGTAAAATTTATCAATCAATATCAATAAGGCTTTTATTACTCAATGAAGAACCCCTCCCTGGACTTAATCATCTATTGCTGTCCCGAGCTATCCGCTGTCATGTGCGACCCATGTGTTGTATCAGGTAGTCCAATCACCTCGTTCATGGTCTTCTCCTTGGCCTCTTATGTTCAGGAAGTGTCCATTCCGTTGTCCTGATGGGCCATCTATTGTCATGCTGCCTGCTCATGTGTTTATCTTCCTTTGTGCCACTGCCAAGATTTCACTTTGGTGAGACGTCAATGCCCATATTCCATTATCATAGTTTATCACAGGCAATATATACTCATTGTAGATCTTTCATTTTATTGCCATACTTGCTTTTCGGCTTCCACTTTCTCAAAAGTTGCCATCCCAAATGATAACCTTTTCTTTATGTCATGGAGGAGGTCGCCATCTTTCGTAATTTTCTTTCCCAGTTGTTAAATTTATGCTTAAATTTCATAAATTTAAATCGGATTTGGCGCAGCTAGTGTTCCTGCACAAAAATGCTTTTTTATCAGGATTCTCATAGTATTTGTGTACTTTTATATGATTATTTTTTACTCACTGACAAAAGGTGTTTTTCCCGGAGTCTTTCGAAGACCTGTTCAGATGATTTTACGTCATCACAACAATCGGTTACCATTGATCTTTCGCTGGCAACAAGCATTAGCCTTCAATGGATTTTGCACCCCCCAATGTCCTTTTACTCTTCGCCCTCATCCACTGTCCGCTTTCGTTTTCCCTCAAACGTTTTATACCAATTAAATGTAGTCTCAGCCAATGTTTTATACTTTTATCATATTTTAAAACATTTTTTAATGTAATTACATATTGTTAATATTATTGAGGGAGGCAGTTTTTATTGGGTCTCTTGCAGTTTCAGTTTCCTTGGTTTTATCGGTGTTACTGTTTTCTATTTGTGAAACCTTTGTAGCAATTTCAACGTGGCTACTTAGTGTTTGTAATTTATGTGTATAAGCTTCCGTATTTGAGGTGTTTTCTTAAGTCTCTTCTATTTTCCTAATTACTGTGCGTTACATAGTGTCAGTCATCCCCTTACTTCCTATTTCTCATATTTTTCTAAGTTTTTCTGGACTGTTCATGGTACACCTACAATTATTGGTATTATATTCACTTTCCTCATCTTCTATATACCATTCACTTATCTGCTCGATTCTGCATATTTGCTTTATTTTTTGTCTCTTTGATATTCACCCTGCGAACTACTGGGACGTCAAAATCTACAATTGGTCAATTCCCTTCCTTCCTATTAATTTCAGTAATATCCGATCTCCGTGCTTGGATAGGTGTATCTCTTCGTTTATCTTTGCTTAAATGGATTTCGTTGTGTTCGCTTACGTAGAGCGGTTTTTGCCTGTACCATTTTTTTTCGTATTCGAATTACAGTCTCTAAAAGGTTTTCACTGTACTCCTTTCCTTAAACAGTTATGCATGTTCTTGTATTCTTTTCGTACGTGCCTATTTCATTCATTAATTATGTAGTTTACTGTTTCTTATCTTTAGCCACATAGTCTAAACTTGCTGGTTTTCTTGTTATTATGCATTTTTGGTTCTATATAGATAGTTCTATTAATCTTTTTTCTGTGTAGCAATTGTCAATTTTTGAATTTGTTTTACTTCACACTTTTCTTTGTGTTTTATCTCCTGGTTTCGTTGTTTCCTGTATTGTTCATATTAACGATGTTTGGTGTTGCAGTGACAAGTATTACTTTGTCTTTAACAAAGACTTCTATACTTATCAGACACTTTCATCTTTATTCTTTTTAAGGTGGAGTTGGTCAATTTTCCGAGTGTAGTGCATTGGGTATTATTATTAATTTATCCCTCTTCTGATCAAGAGCCCTAAATTATTCTTTGGTCTAACCTATAAATTTTCCAGGGTATCTTACCGTCCATGTGTTTATTCATTTAAGTAAATGTATACAATATAATATATAATGCATAATTATATATTGTAATTATATATTGTATAATATAATGTATAATTATATATTGCAATTATATATTGTATAATATAATATATAATTATATAATATATAAATAGTAATATATTGTTTCTAAGAATTTCCCGGTTCTTTACATGTATTGTTGTTCAATCTTCATTTTCATTTCTGTGGATTTGTCTACTTCCAGGACTCCAAAATATTATTGGGTATATTTACTGAGCGTTCTCTTCTCATCTCGGTTGGGGATTCCCATGCTACACTTTACGATGTCGAATTATTTTCGAATGACCTGTTTATCAGCTTTTCTTGTTCCCTTTTCCAATTATCATATTTTTCCTATTATTATTATTATTATTATTATTATTATTATTATTATTATTATTGTTATTGTTGTTGTTATTATTATTATTATCATCATCATCATCATCATCATCGTCGTCGTCGTCGTTATTATTATTATTATTATTATTATCATTATTATTATTATTATTATTATCATTATTATTGTTGTTGTTATTATTATTATTATTATTATTATTATTATTATTATTATTATTATTATTATTATTATTATTATTATTATTATTATTCCTCATTTGGAGTTTTCACGAAGCCCATCCTAAACGACCATTCACTGACAACAACTGGTGGTATTTGCTAAAGTCAGACAGGAGAAAAGTTTCTCCAGATTTCTTATACTTTTAGCTCTTTCGATAGCTATGCAAATGATTTTACATTATTGCAAAAGCCGTTTGCTATTGACTTCTCGACGCCAATGAAATTTGCACCAAAGCACCATATGATTACACAAGAAGCATTGTATTATATATATATATTTTTTAATGTTGGGACTATTAATCGGAATCGGGAAAATCTGAAGATTTCGTAGTATCGGAAACATTGATACCTATTTTCCGATGCTAAAACGATTCTTTTAATTGTCATTTTTTTTATTTGATTTTTTTAGAAGTAAAATCTTCCATTGCTGGTAATAATGATAAACTAGTAAATATTTATTTGTTTTAAAATACCAGTAAAGCTAAAATCGATAGATCATCCTCAAAAAGTATATTTTGACGTTTAGGAAAATATCTATTTATTTAACATGTGTTTTCTCACGAAAATCGGGGAAAATAACAATCTGATAGTTAAATAATAAGTTATTTATAAAGAATCGGAATCGGTAATTTAATCGAAATCAGGAATTTAGCACGGAATCTGTAATTGTATCGGAATCGGGAAAAATATTGGAATCGTCCCATCACTAATATATATATTTATATTATAAAGCTGAGTGTATGTGTGTGTGTGTGTGTGTGTGTGTGTGTGTGTGTGTGTGTGTGTGTGTGTGTGTGTGTGTGTTTGGTCCCGAACGGGCTCCTATATGGATAACTATTTTAAAAAACTGATCACATATAATGATAGAAGATGTATCGAGACACAGGAATTTGTATGTTTGATCTGGCAGAACGGTGGTTCATTAAAATTGTGGGGGTCTGCGTTCGCGCCTTGTCCACAATGTACGGAAATAAAAAAAATTAAAAATTAAAAAAAAAACGTTTACAAGGGTTTTTGATATAGATGTACATAAGAATACTTTGATAAGTATGTTTTAACTTAAATAGTGATGGTATGATAAAATTGTGGGGTCTGCGTTCGCACCTGGCCTGCATGGAATGGAAATAGGCACCCACTTTAATAAAGACTTTTCATATCTATCTGTGTAAGTATACTTTGATAATGATGTTTCAGTTTGAAGAAATATGGTATAATAAAATTATGGGGTGTTCGATCGCGCCTGACCTCCATAGAATGGAAATATGTCACAAAGTTTGAGAAGGTTTTTGAATATAGATATTGTGATAAGAGTTTCAGTGTGAACAGGTATGGTATAATAAATTATGGTGTTTATCTATTCTATTTTTTCTTTCATCATATTTTACTTTCGTTTTGATACCCCCAAATTCGAAGCTATCTCTTTGAAACCCTTCCTTTTCATAGCCTATCATACTTTCATAAACCAGAGTCCATTTTCCGTAGGTGTTTTTGAACCCACTCAATGACGGGTACTTTTGCTAGGATATATATATATATATATATATATATATATATATATATATATATATATGTGTGTGTGCGTGTGTGTGTGTGTGTCTGTGTGTATTTGTATGCGTGTCTGTGTGATTGTGTGTGTTATATGTATATAGATATATATATGTGTGTGTGTTTATGTGTATGTTTGTGTGTGTATGTGTGTGCGTTATTTTGGTAAAATATATCTTTTCAATTATATTTCACTTTTCGTGTATACGAATCCTTTTGGTTTAGAAGCTCAATGTATAACAAGATATCAGATTAAAAAAAACATAACATTATAGTTACATTCCAAGATCCAAATATTTATTTTACATACAAAACAGCTTCTATGACATGTTAAAATTACAGATCCCTTTCATTATGCAGAAACAAGCGTTGGTTATTTAGTCAAGAGCGCCTATTTTCGTGCATATAGAATTAAGGAAAAATAGAAATTCTTTGCTGGGATAGGAAAAAAAGTGCATTACAAAATAATGTTGCATACAATTCATCGTGTGTTGGTTCAGTCAGCCATCTTGGATTATATTCTATTTATTAATATGAACCAAGATGGCTTCCGCTACAAACACTAATTTCTAATTTTTCTAAATAGTATATGCACAAAAAAGCAGGTACTGACGGAATAATAATCGTTTGTTTCTCCACATAACGAAACGTATCTGTAAAGAATATACAGAAATTTGAACCTACTGGAGGAGTTGTTTTACATGCAAAATAAATATTTGGACTTTTGGATTATAACTATACTCTTTATATATATATATATATATATATATATATATATATATATATCTATATATATATATATTCTTTCATGTTGTATTTTGAAAACTTACTATATATATGTGTGCGTGTGTGTGTTTGTATGTGTGTGTGTGTGTGTGTCTGTCTGTGTCTATCTGTCTGTCTGTATACGTATGATTGTGCGTGTGCCCGAGTGTATGAAGTCTATTTCACACGGAAATCAATTTCCTTTCAATAATTATTCATGTAATACAGTCAGAAACTTTTCTTCCCTTTTTGGCCTATCTAACCATATGGAAAATAAAAAGTGATGAATTTTTTTTTTCTTTCAGAAATGATCATACTTGCTCATTTGCCCGGAAACAGGAAGAACTTCCGGTTTAGCACGGTCCTAAAAAGATGAGCTCCTAATACCAACCACTGCACTCGATGAATTGAAAGTAAAATAATTAGAACATGTTAACATAACAAAAAAAAAACTAATGATTTATTATATTATAATCTGGATATTAGATCTTTTCTGCTTGTGCATGTTTATAAGTATGCAGGTAGTATCGGAAGTTTTCATGATTCTCAGTTTATCTGAGGAAAAATTTGAAAATGTAGTTAGGGTTACTTAAGATGACACTTTTCACTATACTTACATGTCTTACTTATTTAGAGTTAAGACCTAAAGTGCATAAGGCAGCCAAAGTATCATTTTATCATTGCAATCGTTTTTACTTTGAAACCAGATCCACAGTATCCTCCCAGCCTCCTCCCGTTGAAATCAAATCTTTTTTATTGTCTGCTTACAGTTCATTTTTGGGCCATCCATTTTTTTTCTATAAACGGCTATTGGACAATTTGGTTAGCAAAACTGGAAATATCGTAGAAACAAGACCAGAAATTAGATTAGGGGAGCTGTCAAACAGAAAATGAGACTTATTTTTTAAGGTTAGATTAATAACGTTATATATATATATATATATATATATATATATATAATATATATATATATATATATATATATTGATTTTAAAACCTAATTATCCATTATATAAAATTAGACACGTGTTTCGCCGTCTACGACTCATCACAGTTGTGCGATTTAGCGAGATTCGAAATCGGAACGCCACGTTAATAAGCCTAATCTCTTTATTCGCTCGTCCATCTCGCATGAATGTTAGAATATATCGCGATTTACTCAGACGTATATATATACAATATTATGAAAAATTAATTTTATACATTTATTTACAAGAACTGCCTAATACGACAAATATATCAATACCGCGGATAAATCATTATGTATATATATATATATATATATATATATATATATATATATATATATATATATATATATATATGATTTATATATATAATGATTTGTATATATATAACGATTTATATATAATGATTTATATATGTATATATAATGATTTATATATATAACGATTTATATATATAATTATGTATATATATAATGATTTATATATATATATAATGATGTATATATATAATGATTTATATATATAATGATTTATATATATATAACGATTTAGATATATAATGATTTATATATATATAATGATTTATATATATATATATAATGATTTTTATATATATAATGATTTATGTATATATATAATGGTTTATATATATAATGATTGATATATATAACGATTTATATATATAATGATTTATATATATATAATGATTCATACATATATCTATATATAATGATTAATATATATATATATATATATATATATATATATAATGATTCATATATATATATATATAGTTAATAATAAACAAATCTAAAATTACGTATTTTGTAAATCAAATTATTCCAGCTGGTCAAATATAAGCCCAGAAGAAAAAATCTATTATTTAAGAATAACATCCAGGCTTCCACCTATGAATCTGAAATAGTTTATGATTAAATTATAGGAAATATGAAATTCTTCAGACCCCCCATAGAATAAAAAGAGGATAAAAATATCATTTAACATGGAATAAACTATTTTTGTATCGTCAAAATAGCATCCATCTTGAGTTCATTTATTGAAAGAAAAAACACATCTTTTTGCGTCATATTTAGTTTTCGAAATGAGTCCGTATATTTTGAATTTCACGTTTCTTTTGAATGTAGAAATATTAGTTCTGTTACCCTAACACATGTCAGCAGCATATTCTCTACACACAATTATGAAATTATTAACCATCGACATTCGGCACCAGGAGTAATCGGATATGAACTGCATTTGTCGGTTTAGGTCGACAACGAACTTTTTTAAAAGGTAGGAATGCCTGTAACACACTGAAGAAGACAGGGTTTACCAAAATATAATTTAGTGTTTTCTGTTCTTGAAATCTGTTACTATAGCATTCATTTTTAAAATGATTGCTTATATATATTGAGGTAGCCGAACTGATGAGATGTAATACAGCAAACAGTACAGTATGTAGATGACTATATATACATATATATGCACACATATATATATACACATGCACATACACATACACACACACACACATATATATATATATATATGCGTGTGTGTGTGTGTGTCGATTCCGATACCAAAAAAATGTTTCGATCCTTCCAATTCCCGATTCGAATGCCGATAAATCGACTATTTAGATATGTATATAAACATTTTATATCGCTACAAAAATCATGATAATTTTTTTGTTAATAGTTCAAAAAACTAATCCTCCTAGACCGAGAATAGTCATTCATTTCATTATAGCTTACAGAAAATATTCTAAATATTCAATATTATGTTTATTTTTATTATTATTTATTTATTTATTTATTTTCTATTTTTCCTTGTTTTCCGATAAACGAATTTTTGTATTTGCTCTTTATATGAGCCTTTACAAATGATTCTTTATGCATATAACCAATGTTGCCGTCACACAAATCATCAGAAACAGATTAACACCAATGGTATTCAAATATACATTGATGGAAATACATATGTATATATATTTAGCATTTTATTTAAAATACATGTAATATTATAAAATAATATCAAAGAGATATGTGTATATTGTCAATATTCAGTGCAACCGTGCACATAAGATAATAGAGCTTAGGTGCTGGAAAATGAATGTATGGAAAGCAAACTATAAATAAACACTTATGTTTTATTCCTAAAGGTAATAATCAGCCTAATGTACATCAAATATCAGTAAAAATAAATTGTAATAATCAGCCTAATGTACATCAAATCTCAGTAAAAACAAGGTAATAATCAGCCTAATGTACATCAAATCTCAGTAAAAATAAATTGTAATAATCAGCCTAATGTACATCAAATATCAGTAAAAATAAATTGTAATAATCAGTCTAATGTACATCAAATCTCAGTAAAAATAAATGGTAATAATCAGCCTAATGTACATCAAATCTCAGTAAAAACAAGGTAATAATCAGCCTAATGTACATCAAATCTCAGTAAAAACAAGGTAATAATCAGCCTAATGTACATCAAATCTCAGTAAAAACATTGATATTTTTTAAAAAATCTATAATACAACCCATTCTCTTCTATGGTTCGGAAATAATTGGAAACACTTTTTTTTTTAGAATGGGCCCATAAAAAATAAACAACAAAAATACACATGGATATCGATCCTCTGTTCGTAAACCCTTTTTTTACTAACATTGACAATAAGTATAGATATCCCGAAAAATTGGGCCATAGAAAAACTTTTAACAGATATCTTAGTGACCCCTGATGATTGAACCTTCTTTATGATCTACGGACCCACCCTGAAACAAACGGTTCGAATTTCTGTAATGCAGAGCCAACCCTATTTTTCCTTGGTAGGAAAAGAAGTCTCAAGAGCTGAAGAAGGCTGCAGGTTGCAGCGACCGAAACGTTGTGCTAATAACACCCAAGATGGCAATAGTAGTCCATTTAATCCGCATAACACAAGCAGTATTTGTTTTCGTTTTATAAATACGGAAGACTGCCTCGAGCAAGTAAAAAAAATGTTTTGGAAAATCGTAAAGCCACTGGAAACAAGTCTTAGTAAACGTCAAACGAGCTTTTTAAAATACATAGGTAACACAAATTGAGTTTATCAATATCTTTCCCTAACCATGCCGACGTATGACATCAGAACTAGAAAAGAAAAAAAAATCGATAAAATAAAAAAAAAATTCTAAATTTATTTTAATCTATGCGGCTAGCACTGAGAATCCTTCCGTTCTTTTATTCGTTAAGTATACATGCTTTACATGGGAACAACGTAAGGTTAGGTGAAAAAGTTCCCAAACCTACAAGACAATAGATGGACTAAGGACTTGTAATGAAGAACAATCTTTCTCTCTTTCTTTCTCTGACTGATTGTCTTCCTGTTTTCACCCTCTCTCTGGAGGTGTTAGCTAGAGTAAACACACACATAAATACATACATACATACATACATACATACATACATACATAAAGACGCAATTCATACATGTACTCATACACCTACGCATTTAACCTGATGATTTATTTCGAGAAGAAAACATGAATGCTTGTTAGAATCTTACTTGCTATAAAAGTAATTTCATACTATATATACGCATACAAACACACACAATACATATATAACAAGCTAAATATTACGTTTTTAATCTATAATTTTTCCTAATAATAAAGCGATATGGTTAGGTTGTTTCCAATGGTTTTACACACACGCACGCACGCATTGGCAGCATTTTTTCATTCAAGCAAATATTATTAAATGCAACGGAGACATTTTTCTTTATGATTCTTCTTTTTAATTTTCTATTTTCCGTATAATCTTTTTCGTATCAAACTCGAACATAATAATAAAAGTTGCATAGATTTTGCTGCCACGAATCATCATCAGGTGTTGAAGTAAAAGTCCAAAGGAGCGAAAATGAGAATTAAAAGTGAAAACTAAATATACAGTAAACGGCAATAAGTTAAAATATATAGAGGCGATGAAAAGTCGATTAAAATTCGAGTATTAAAATCAGCAAGTTCGAGGACACTGCTAACAAAGTCCGTCCAATACGAACTACGCAAGACATTTTAGAACGTTACTGCTTTTCTAAAATGCGATATCATTTATAGCGGATTGAAGAATTCTTAAAAGTTTAGTGGTTAAATTCTAAAAATCAAAATGTAGACACATATATTCGAATTTATTGTTTGACAAAAAGAATATATAGAAGGGGGTTATATATATATATATATATATATATATATATATATATATATATATATAGTTTATAAGCAGTACATAGGATGCATTTCTATACACACCTGTTGATAAGTAGCAGTATATTATCATATCTATTTCAAAATAAATTACATTAAACCACTGAATTAGTTATGCTTACACACACACACACACACACACATATATATATATATATACTCCTATAAATTCTTTTTTTTTGTGTGTTTATTGATATTCATATTACAAACCCTCTTTTCTATTTATTTTAAAGAAAATACAATTTTCTTATATATGGCTTGTGGAAATACATTCACTAGCAAAGTATCTAGCTAATTTGCATATTCTTTTTACACATTCATTTTGATTAATTCCCTATTAGTTTTTTCGGGTTTCTTATGTGATGATCCTCTAGAGTTAACTATTACGTGTAATTATATTCATGCAGATATTCTACATGATTTATACTTGCATAATATTTGCGTAAAATCTTTACAGTAAACACAAAATTGTTTCCATATATATTTATGTATAATCTATTAGGCTATCCATGTATATATCTATAAAAGTGAAAGTGTATGTGTGCCTGTCTGTGTACATTTCCCTACGCAATAACTCTGTCAATTTTCAGTCTACATACTCGAAATTATATATACAGGGTACTGGGTTGTGGGAAAATCTTTGTGATCCGTTTTCGACCGGAAATTTAGCTGTTAAGAGTTCAAAGTTCAACGATTTGACCTTTGAGAACTCTACCAAACTCCTCCAACAATTTTGGGTCTAAACACTTGAAATATTAGATATAGGCTCCTTGGACATGGATCTAACTTAATAACTTGATTTGAGCCCCAAACAATAAATGTTAAGGGGTCATAATTGGGGTCAAAGTTTTAAAAAATTACCTCTGCGGTCTCTACCAAATTACTCAGACATTTTCTGGTCTAAACATTTGAAATTTTACATAAAGGGTATTCAGAGATAGAGCAAATTTTTTCATCGGTTTGGGTTGAAAATTTTTAGTTACCAATATATAAATGTATGTATGTATGTTTACATCTCTGCCCAACACTTTCGACAGAGGCGACGGATTTTTACAAGATCAGTATCGTTTTGAAGTTCGACCTTTTAGACGACAAATATCGAAAAATTGGCTAAAAACATTAATATCTTCATCTTAAATTGGGCACTTATCTACAGGGGAGTCGCATTTTGGCCGATATTGTTTAGTCATCCTCTCCTTTCGATTGTCTAGCCTAAATTTAAAAAAAAAAAACGTCACTTCCGGTTTGGCGGTGGTCGTAGCAGCATAGACGTCAGTTTTTCCGTTCTTTTCCTCCGTTGCGTACGGGTTCGAGCCTGCCTTCCTACTACCACTTTTTTTTCTTGCTCAACATACACATCCAAACATCCGGGCAACGCCGGGCTGAAATGCTAGTATATATATATATATATATATATATATATATATATATATATATATATATATATATATATATTGTCATCCACATACAGTATTGTTTCGTTGTATCACAGCTCCTCAGTTCGGCAAGACATACACATTTTCCCAGCCGTGGATCGAACCTACACCCTCGAAGTCACAGTCGGAATTCTCACCATCGGGCCACTAATTAGTGCCGTTAATATTTCTCCTCGGGTGTTTATTAAATCCACACCCGACCGTCGGAAACAGTGCTTTAGCCATCAATTTTTTACTAACAAATTAAAAGTGCGCTTTGCTTAATAGCTTAAATACGCATCGGGCGAAAATATATTTACAAAGTGCTCAACCCAAAGAGGAGAAGCTTTAATTGTCATCCAGCTTCACCCATATATATATATATATATATATATATATATATATATATATATATATATATATGTATTGGCTGCTCTGACGATCTGCAAGCACTTGTACCTCCTCGACGTGACTACCCCCGACAAACCCGACAAGCAACTGAGTCCCACCCCTTTACAGTAGAGATCCCTAGGTGTAAGAAAGCTTTTACTTCAATAGTTTCTTCCCCAGAACTGCAAGTCTTTGTAACTCCCTTCCGGTATACTGCTTTACAACTGTACTGATATGCAGACGTTCAAGTATAATGTGAACAAACATCTTTCTACTCATCTCCCTTCTTAATGCCCCCGCAAATTGTCACCGAAGGTAGCCCCCTACTTCAAAGTGGCACTTGCCTTGTTTGGGGTGAAGATTGAATATATATATATATATATATATATATATATATATATATATATATATAATTTATTTAAAGCTTTATGTTAAAATTAACAGGCGTACTCTGGTTTTATTGCAGTAAGTCTGCCATTTAAAGGCTTACAAATATCTGAACAAATCATCAGTGACTTACGAAGTGAAAAGCAAAACGAAGAATAGCCCAAAGCAAATTCAAATTGAGTATTTCTTTGGAACTCCATTCTTCGATTTGTTATTCATTTAGTAGGTCGCTGATAATGAAAAGAAACATCTGATGAAACAAAACATTTAAACTAATTTAAATGGCGGATCTACTATAAGGAAAAACCACGAAAAATCTTCGAAATTTAGTTTTTAATTAAATAACTTATAATGTATATTCTATATTTTAGATGTATTTTATATCTTATTATTATGTGTTTTAATTCTACGACTTGTGAACGGGCACTTTATTGATTTCTTTTCAAAGCATAAACATTTAATCACGGCTTTAGCAAACATAATTATGTACATGAGTACATGACGGTTCTCATGGGAATTCGCAGTAAGAACACCTTCTATAAATGAATGTATATTTCAGATGTGTCGGAATCTATCGCGATGGGAGGTCGATTCATATGCTAAGTGAAAGTAGTTCTCAAGCGGTTCAGGTGTGAATGAAGACTATCGAGCGCGTCTCCTCCCATCTCCCTAGTGCACCCACCTCCACCTTGTGACACGTTTGGTGTCACCTACACGTCAACAATCCGCAATGCCACCATCACGGCCACTTCCACATCCTTAACGATCGGCACACCCCTTTTCTTTCGTTTCTGCCGCCGCCCCCTCACGTGTTTGGCATTTGTTGCCGAGTTTACGAAAGCTAAAGGCAAGACCTCTTATCCTTCTTAGCGGTGGGGAAATGAAAAGCAAAGAAAAATGCTGGGGAGTTGAAAAAATAGAATAGTAATTAAATATATATATATATATATATATATATATATATATATATATATATATATATATGCAGCATTTTCTTTTCTCTATGGCATATTTCCTTAAATAAAATAGACGTTTTTTTGTCTATTATCAGTTATTGTATCGGAATATATCTTTCTCCCACACGCTGTTTTTCTCTGTCTTTCTCTGTCTCTATCTTTTTATCTATCAATCTATCTATCTTTATGTATGTATATATATATATATATATATATATATATATATCTTTATATATATATATCTTTATATATATATATCTTTATATATATATATCTTTATATATATATATCTTTATATATATATATATATATCTTTATATATATATATATCTTTATATATATATCTTTATATATATATCTTTATATATATATATATCTTTATATTTTTATATATATATATATATATATATATATATATATATATATATATGACATATTTCATTAAATAAACTAGATCCTTTTTTTACTATTAATTCTATTTCCGATCCTTTCCAACCTCCGAACTACAATATTCACTTCTAGCGAGAACTGGCTGATGTAATCACCGTATTTACCATAAGTCCGAGTAGTTCCTAATCCTGCTGGGTTCGTTGTCAGGGATAAATTAATCTAACTGTGTTTGACCAATTTATAAAGTTTTTTTTGTTTGTTCTTCATTGGTTTATTATTTTCTTTTTCTTTTTTTCCATTGGTTAAAAATAATAACATCCGAAAATGTTTACAAAGTTATTAACATAAATCTCTTTAAAACCACTTCAGGATTTTATTACTATCGCTAAAGTTTGCTGAAGGATTGGAATCTACTCGGACTTATGATAAATATGGTGATTACGTCAGCCAGAAGTGAAGACTGTTGTTCGTTAGTTGGAAAGAATTGAAAATAGAAATAGAATTAATAGACAAAAAAAAACCCTCTAGTTTATTTAATGAAATATGCCACACATATATATATATATATATATATATATATATATATATATGTATATATATATATATATATATATATATATATAGGTAAATAGTTAGATAGATAGATAGATATTTAGATAGATAGATAGATAGATAAAGAGAGAGACAGACAGAGAAGGAGAAAGAGAGACAGAGACAGACTAATAGAGATAGAGGGAAAGACAAACAGAGGTAAACAGTATGTGAGAGAAATATATATTCCGATACAATAACCGATACCATGCTTAATTCCGATTCCGATACAATTACAAATTCCGATTCCGATACTTTATAAACTGTAACTTTTTTTTTAATTATAGAGTGTTTATTTTTTTCTCATTTTCGTAAAAAAACAATGTGCAGATATTTTCTCAAACGTAAAACACATCTGGGAGAGAGATTTATTTTTATTGGTAGTTAAAAACAATAAATATTTATAATTTTATCAGTTTTGTTTGAAAAAAAAAATAAACACAGGACAATTATATGAACCATCTTTGGCATAAGCAAACATTTTCCCGATACCGATATTGATTCTGATATTCCTAAAATTTCCAATTTCCCGATTTTCGGTGCCGATTCATCATCCCAACCCTAACCCCCCACACATATATATATATATATATATATATATATATATATATATATATATATATATATATAATATGATTTACATCAATGATCTCCCAAAACACATACTTAAATCATTCGTTGACATCTCTGCTAATGACACGACCATTTATGGCAACACATCAAAGGCTGTAAATGATGATGTTCTCTCTGATTCTCTCTCCTCTGATCTTGAGCGCGTGGTACAGTGGGGGAAAAGGTGGCCAGTTACTTTGAATAAATCTAAAACCAAGTTCTTATCTTTATATCATCAACGCTCTGATCCTCATCTGGCATCAATTGGAATGGATGGCTCTCGTCTTGGGGTGGATCCATGTTTTGACAAGTTTATGGGTTTGATCTTTACTCCTGACTTGAAATGGAACACGTACATTAAGTCTGTTGCCAAGGTCGCTGGGAAATTTGTGGGATCCTTCTACCGCTTCAGAAGATTCCTAACTACTGATGCAATTCTCTATCTATATAAAAGCTAAGCACGTCCAATGATGGAGTACTGCGGCCACATCTGGGCAGGAGCTGCTAGAAACAGCTTATCCTGCCTAGGCAGAGTACAAAATAGGCTTTGTGGCTTAGTGGAGGATGCCCTTTTCTCTTCCCTGCACCCTCTCTCCCACAGAAGAAACGCTGTAAGCCTGTCTTTGTTTCATCGTTATTTCCATCGCAAGTGCTCGTCTGAGCTCCAATCTCTGAGCCCCCTCGCCAATCATTCACAATAAACACCCGTCTAGCTGAAACCACTGTCAATAATTTTATCCACTCTTTATCTGTGCCAAAATCAAAACCTAGGTTTCCTGAACAAAGTATCTTTCTTAGAACTGCACGCATGTGGAACCTTCTTCCACTTGCCTGTTTTCCACCTGACTAAAATTTGAATGTCTTCAAGTTCAACATAAACAAATTCCTGATGAACCGCCCCCTTAAGTAAGACACTTTACCAAATCTCCAATACTAACGATTACTACGACACCATCTCATTGATTACAGTACGCGCAATATAGCCCTTATCCCCTAATGGCTTCCGGACCTTGATAAGCGGTGACCTCCCTGTAATATATATATATATATATATATATATATATATGTGTGTGTGTGTGTGTGTGTGTGTGTGTGTAAAGTAGCTGCAGAAATTCCTTGAAATGTTTCGTAGGTTTACCAACAACAAGGCCACATACAAATTCAATACAGCTAGGCTAATAGCCACTATCTTGTATGACTTTCGAACACCTTTGTAGACACATTCAATCGTGATAATAAAATACTACTTTACATCCTAGGTGTAACAACATCATAATCGCAACATCCTTAGGGGAAGATATCCTATTTTTCGATCAAAATATTGTGACCTACCACCGCAACTAGTCAACACCGGGAGGAAGTATACACGTTTCACGCTTACACGAGCCGTAACTACTTCATACATACGAAGATATACCATTATCTTTTTCGTAGTAGAATAAAAAATAATAAAGTCTCCCTCGGGAAACTCCGCTGCCTCTGATTGGTTGCCCGCTAATTTTCTTAATTCCGGAATGAGGTCATTCAAAACGACCACTTCAGAACATTACAATATGGCGTTACTAGGAAAAATTTTTTTTTCGCACGGCGCCAATTTCAGTTACTAGACACCTAATTTTTAACATATAACAACAGCTAACGAATCGTCCACCCTTTTTAAGTAACTAATTATGGTTTAACCTTTCTGATGCGACTAAAACATACACGAACGTACATGACTAGATGCAATACGTATCTTCTAGATTCTTCCTTTCTTTTCCTTTGTGGTCGTCGCCATCAAGCAGAGGACGATGGTTACACAATATATATATATATATATATATATATATATGCCGCCGTTTAATGAATAATATTCACTTATTTTTTTATAGAGATTTATACATGTGCACTTTGTATTTTTCTTCTTTTGGCAGTCATTATATATATATATTTATATATATATATATTTATATATATATTTATATATATATATATATATATATATATATATATATATATATATATATATATTGAACTGATGCATTTACTGAAGCGAACTGAAATAATAATGTGATTATTTAGAAACCCATTCCAAACGTAAGAAGAGGAAAATTTTGCAACTTTTGCATATTTTCACCTTACAAATTATTAACAGATGCTGCAAAGCTTAAATTTAACCAGAATATACATTGTAAATATTACTGCGGTAAAAGTGGATTCCGAAAATACATTCTAATAGAAAAACAAACAAAAACTTGTCATCAGCAGGCAATAATGCAAATACACGCATAATAATTGCTCTAAACAGAAAATTAAATACTGCTGACTACTGAAGTATCCTAATGTTTCTTAAGTACAGACAACTAATTTTTAACAATTCAGTATGTTAACATACACAAAAATATACATAACGTCTTTAAATACTCGATAATCGCACAGACATATAACATTAAACCAACTTCTTAACATGATGTTAAAAACTCCTATATAGCATCTTTGAAGTCTTGATAATAATTCAAAATTTTAAAAATTAAATACGTAAACTCTTAACATTTTACCGTGAGCTCTAACAAAAGTTTTTAATAATATTGGCATTTAAACACGAATTTCTAACACTTTCCTTGCCAGACGGAACTACCATAAACAGTAAACAAACACATATTGCTCATCCCTTGCATGGACGGAACACTCTTAAAATGTAAACACATTGGTTTGGAAATGTAAATATGCACAAAATACCGACACGCCACTACCCCTCCAAACGGTCCTGAAAAAATATTTTACGGGTATCAATGTTTAATTTTCTATTTTTGAGAGATTATCAAGATTTTAATGACGCCATATTTATTTTTTTTATTTTTATTTTTTTTGCCATTTTTTAAATTCCTGTTCACGATTTGACTTAATTTTATATTTTTGACTGGTTACCTAGGCTTCAAAGATGTGATTTATCATGTCGACACTTTCTTTTAAGAACTGAATAAACACTTCCAAGTAAATTAAAACGCAAAAATATTATGCAGGTTGGTTTCAAAGTAATCTTTATTGGCTACTAAGAGACTTATTTGTTATATACTTGTTTTTTTTTACCACTTTTACTTTGTGTGGAGTATTTTATTTAATTTTCTGTTTCTTAGCGATTATCGAGACTTCAAAGACCTGATCTTTGTTTTCTTTTTATATACATGTATGTTAGCATACTGAAATTATTTTGGTATTATTTAGAATACCCAATCTTCACATGCAAAAAGGACAGTGTTTTGTAATTATTCTGTACTTTCAGCTAACATGTTAAAACGATGAAGTAAAACTGGAATTTAATTTAATACTATTTGTGGAAGATTATACCCCCCCCCAAAAGAGGAAGATTTGAACAACAAACGGAAAGAAGCCAAAACTACATTTTTCGTCTAGATATTAACGTTGACAGCGAAAGCCCTAGAAACTGACCAGTAGAAGATCCGCTAGAGCTATTTTTAGAAAGAAAAAAAAATGCGTGCACTATACTGAAACGAAAAACAATGGCCAACTTGAAAGATACTGCCATCGATAGAAGGCATTTATCTACCACTGATTTTGATCACTCTAAAGAGTTAATATACAGTGAGAACCCCTTATTTCGGAACGTACTGTTTTTCATTATTATTATTTTTCTAATGGACTATTTTTCGTAATTGTTGAATTTATACACATTGAGGTATGACAAATAAGTACGTAATAATATTTTTACCCGTAAATGTTTTTTTAGAATCCGCCAGTGCTTGTAGGTTATCGCCCCAACACAGCACTAATCGCCAGTAACCAACAGCGCTGACAATCACAGAAAGTGGTTTCCACTAGCTACCATTGGGAAACAATGCTCGACAGTGGAAGCCAGATTATTTCGTTTTGGCCACGGCTGCCAGTGTTCACTATTTTCCAGTGACGGAAACCACCGTAGTTTAATTTGTTTTCGAAGGGGTGAGGGTCCTTTAACGATTCTGTTCTGGATCTATGTCATACTTCCACCGTGTAACGCAGATTAACCGATTCTGCTTTTGTGTGTATATATATATATATATATATATATATATATATATATATATATATATATATATTACAAAATTTTGTTAAAATTCAAAGACTTACAATTTTTGTTTTTTATAACTTTTGTTTATTTCATCCTGGATCTCTACATTACAGCCGTTTCGTTAGTGGGATGCCGGTTTTATGATTTTATGTCTTCATAAAAACCTCCTTTTTTACCAACTCGTCAGATTTTATTTCCATTCGATGTTGCCAACAAATAGAAAATATTGTACATAATAAAGCTGGCGCGTTCGTTTGGGGAAACAGACTTCCATCCCCACGTTGTTACAGGTCGGCCATATTGGGCATATATATATATATATATATATATATATATATATATATATATATATACCCAGTATGGCCGCCCGACGATGCCCGGTGGTAAAATACGCATAAATATTGAAGTTGAGATCAAAACCAAAACCTAAAGACATTGAGTCAAGTACGATTAGTTCAGCTTGACACAGTCTTTAAAAAGTGTTTTCAAACATACTTATTCTTAACATAAGGAATATGTCATGTGAACCATTCACGCATGCGCATTTTGTATATATATATATATATATATATATATATATATATATATAAAAGCCCCCCTCTTTGGGTAGAGCACTGTCGTAAATAATCTCACCCGCTACTTAATTGGCTGAAAATGCGAAGCTCGTTGTTTGTTTGTTTACGAACAGACGATTTGAGCACTATAAAGGTGGTGGCGGGTGTCTATTTAAATAGACATTCCGACGAGTTATTTACGGGCGTCAATTCCATGGTTGCGTGGGAGAACCGCCGACCGTGAACACGACGGTTCTAGGTTCAATCCTTGGCTTGGAAGAGATGCTAGTCTAGCGGCACTGATGAGTTGTGATACAACGAAACAGGACTGTATGTCGATGACTATATATATATATATATATATATATATATATATATAAGTATATATATGTATATATATATGTATATATATATATAAGTTAGATGGGTCCATTATGAGTGAATTGTAAAGTCTTCATAAACATTTTTCGTTCGCCTTTTGCTTTGCATTCGCACACCTCGTCATTCGCTAAAGCTTGCAAGTTTTCACAGAAAATGTAAAATCAAAGTATTGGCAAATCATCCTAAATCTACAAAAATGAGTTTATGTGAAAAAAAAAAAAAAAGACAGCCGGCGCAGAAGCTCCGAAAATATTTTTTATATTATAATTTATTATTATTTGGAATGTCCTCATCTTGAGCGTAATTTTCACAACGTTTTGATCAATGTAACCTCCGACCTTCTTCACATTTGTCTTGGCGAACTCGGGAATGTTTCTGTCGAACTCGGGAATTTGGACGGAATTTCGAGTGGAATAATTTATTTACTTCCTAGGGAAACACGCTCTCGTTCGGAATTATAGTTTTTCTGTCCTTTGAAAGTATTAATACATTAAAATAAACTTTGCTCTTTAGACTCCTGTTCTAATTCTCCCTATAGCTATCTCCCTCTGCCTGTCTGTCTGTCTGTCTGTCTGTCTGTCTGTCTGTCTCTCTCTCTCTCTCTCTCTCTCTCTATATATATATATATATATATATATATATATATATATATATATATATATATATATATATACTACAAACATATTTTTGTCTATTGATTTGTGTACTACTTTGTCAGTGTTGTTGATTTTTCTAAGCCCTAAATTACGCTACATTTGTTTTTTTAGAAATTTTTTCCAACGTCAAAAGCATTATTTGAACCTGTCAGTTATTAACGTACGTTCACTTTTTTAGCTACCGAAAGTGGAATTTAACAATTTTCGTCACCGCTCTAGAAAACTAGTGGTCAAAAATTGTATTTTGCTTTCCAGCTCGAAGCAAACTTCTTCCTGCAATTATAGTAGACGTGAATTATTAGAAAAGTAAAAACATCACCGGCATTTACAATACTGGTCTTTACCTTAAACATTCACTTTACAGTTGTTTTCTTTTTTTCACGTGCTCTAAGCACTACGCCACGACTTCTTGAGAACAGTAATTCGAAGATTCCAAATAATAAGAATAATCAATCCTCATCCAAAAAATACAGAGATGTAGTTTTAATCACTTTTTAAAATGTTTTGATACAAAATCTCATTTTCTCAGTTTCTGCATTTACACATCTCTGTTTATGTTTTAGGTGGAACTTGCTACCTGGTGAGCCTTTTATTATCTTAATGTTTCGTCCATTTACATTCTATTATGCCTGCAAGTTTCGTATACATCTTCGTTTTATTCTTTTGCTAAAACAATAACTTTTGCACTTAATTCTTATTAAACCTTGGTGTGGTTCTTTGTCTATACGCAAAAAGCTAGTGTCGTTCCAAAATGTCTTCTATTAAGCCCAATATAATAAAAGACGAAAGAATAAAAACAGATGAGCAGGAAAGATAAAATAAAGTTAGAAAGGTAAATCTAAAGAGGAAGTAATATCATAAGTTTTAATCGTACAAAAAAGTACAGGAATGAAAGAAGAATTGAAGGGAAAAGAAAAAGAAATTATTGAATTAATGCGTAAGAATATAAAAGCAAGCCAGAACGAAAAAAAATAACAAACAAGAAAGAAAAGACACGAAAGAAAAAAAAACAAGCAAGCAAGAAAGAAATGAAACAAAGAAAAACAAGAAGAAAGAAAAAACGAAAAAGAGAAGAACAGGCAAGAAATAAAAAAAACACATGAAAGAAAGAACAAGTATGGAAGAAAAAAATGGAAAGAAAGAAAAGAAAGGAAAAAAAGCAAATATAAGGAAAGATTTATAATACAAAAGATAAGAGTAAAAAAAAGAAAAAAAGAAGGAAAGAGAAATAAAGAAAAAGAATAAAGAAAAAGAAAAAAGAAAAAAAATCACAACGTGAATGTTCAGAAGGACGTTGGGCGTCGTCGATTGGTTTGTGTGTTCGGGATTTCCCTTTGGCTTTTTAACCCCCACCATCTATCTACCCGACACATAACAAATGTTGGCCTGTCTGTAAAAAAGCACAGCAACAAGTGAGCTGAGAAAGAGAAAGAGAGAGAGAGAGAGAGAGAGAGAGAAGAGGAGGGGCAAAGAAGGATAAAAAGAAGGAGGTGTGACCATGTCGGTAAAGGGAACACATTTCAGTCATGTTGTGCTTTTTAAGTCGTGAAAAATCCGGCGGTCCGGTTTTGCACGTGCAAGGCCGAAAGGAACACCTGATCCGGGCAGAAGAGGAAAAGGCGATAAGATCAAAGGACACGGTTTTCGCAGGTTGACGTCGTGCAGGATGAAAAAGAAACTAAAAAAAAAAAAAAAACACACACACACACTTACATGCTTGGTTACATTAAAAGCTTGCCAAAACTGTTGCGCGCACACATACACACCCATACGTGTATATATATATATATATATATATATATATATATATATATATATATATATATATATATATATATGTATGTATGTGTGTGTGTGTGTGTGTGTGTGTGTGTGTGTGAAAGAGGAAATATAAAAATGGGAATAAAGCGAAGGTAATGTTACTTTGTAAAATTTTAAGACACATTTCCTAACCTACTTGAAAATTCCGCCCTTATTCGATCTCAGCCCTCGGGTGGGCTTTTTCTCATACAAGGGGGTAAATCATAGCATTTAAAAAGAAGACTTGAAAACCGTTCGGCATGTGCGCATACTCACCCCCCACACACACGCGCACACACACATACACACACACACATATATATAGGGTGATCAGGAAGTTAGTGAGAGATCAGAATGGGATTTTAACTTGAATAGATTTTTTTATTTTTTATCTTGACCTAATTTAATTTAAACATAATTAAAAAAAAAAAAAACAATGGAGAGGTTTTGTGAAAGAGAACAATATTAAAAATGAAAAAAAATATAAGGCAACGAATAATGTTACCTTGTAAAATTTTAAGATACATTTACTAACCTACTGTCTGTGGGTTTGTGAATTCGTTTCCTATGGACTTAAAAACGGCTGAGCAGATTTTTTTCCCTTTTTTTTTAAATTTCACATAAACGTACCTTATGTGTCTGGGAATTTTCTTAGATAGCTTACGTATTGGAATGCCTCCAATAATTATCGAAAATCGATAACCGAACAAAATACATTCAAGATGGAACAGTCCGATTTTAACCAAAGTTACTAATTTTACACAGTCTGCGATCAAAACTGAATTTAAGTATTATCACCCCACAAATAAATGTGTCCGGCGTATAAAATCAATAATAGGTTCTTTAATATGATAGGGGCACGTTCGAAATTAATATTTCCCTTTAGAGCACAATTGCACCATTATACCTGAGTTTTTGAATCTTAAACTTTACTTTAAGACATTATCACCGCGTAAGTTGAAAGGCAAGGCATATATAATCAACAGTAAGTACTTTGATATGACAGGAACGCGTTCGAAATGAATACTTCTGTTTGGAGCATAATTGAAGCATGATACTTGCTTTTTGTATTTTAAACTTTGATTCTATTCATTATATATATATATATATATATATATATATATATATATATTTATATATATATTTAAAGGAGATTAGAACAATAGTCTAAAGAGCTGAGTGTATTTCAATGTAACAGTGAAATTACTAGTTTAATTAAAATACAGGAAAGAGAAAGTGCTCGTTGTAATTTAGATATATAATAAGCTCGATAGGTAAATATCCTAGAGCTAATTCAATATTAAGTAATGTGATTGATAATTTAAAATTTAAAAATCAAATTATAATTAAATTAAAAATCCGTTTCATAAGAAGGAACAACAACAAAATCAATTATCTGTACGATCGTTTCGGAAAACAATGCTTTTTATTGTGGTAGACATCAAGTTACGTACAATAATTACATATAGTTTTTTAATAAGCAAGGTCTCCTCGTCAGCAAATTTTGAAGGGTTTTTATTAAATTTAAAAGACAACATAAATAAACCTAGCATTAAAAGTAAGGCAGATGTATCTGAAAAAAATTGAAATAAAATGTCTGGATTTAAAACTTATAATAAAATTAATATGGGTTAGAGATAGAAAAGAAATAGAGTAAAATATAGATTTGAATTTAAATTATAAGTTTGCTTTAAGTACCACATTTCAAATATATACATGCATATATATGAAAAAATAGACACACATATAACTTGATGTCTACCACAATAAAAAGCATTGTTTTCCGAAACGATCGTACATATAATTGATTTTGTTGTTCCTTCTTATGAAACGGATTTTTAATTTAATTATAATTTGATTTTTAAATTTTAAATTATCAAGCACATTACTTAATATATATATATATATATATATATATATAATTTTGTAAAATCAACAGTAGCTTCTCTACAGTTCAATACATTATAGACTAAGTCAGTACAAGGAGAATTGTGAAGCTTTCTTTCTGATCCACCACCATGGCTCCCCAAATAGAAATAGAAATCAATCGATTTGATTGAAAAATATACGATTTCACCGACTTCTGAGACAATAAAATATGAGAGGGTGCAAAATTTTTTGATCATTGTTAAATCCCGGTCAACGTCGAGTCACCCTGCTTGTGTAGAATAAGTTCAAGGAATTTATACAGAAACAAGTCTGTTAAACGTTATCGTTTTAAAAGAATTTACGGGATTCATACGCATCAGGTTCAAATTTTAGTTTTATACACATGGAAAAACTGTTTGATAGATATACATTCACACATCTATATATACACAGAGCACTTTGTGTATGTGTGTCAGTATATGACATGTATGTCAATGTATGAGCGCTGGTCCTTATCGACTCCGAAACGGAAAACAAATGTACTTTGTGTGTGTAAGTGTTCTTGTATAGGTTTTGCATCGAGATGATTTAGTAAATATCATAAACCGATAATGAAAACTCGTTTGGATCAAAGTTAAAACCCTTATAATACATAACATTTCAAATGCATTTGGGAAGTTTTATCATTTCACAAGCGGAAAGGTCCGGCGTATAAAATCAACAGTATGTTATTTGCTAAGACATGAACCTATTGGAAATGATTGCTTCTGTTAAGACCATGATTAAAACATGATATTCGATAAATGCATTTTAAACGTTAATTCAAGCCAGTATATAAAATAATTTCATAAAATCAACAGTAGGTTCTCTACAGTGCAATTACATGTATTGGGAAAAATTCTCTGCGAGGAGGCATGCGAATCTTTATTCCGGTGCACCACGACTGACAAATTGCGATTTTACCGATTTTGATGACCATATAAGTATTGGAAGCGCGGAACATTTGTTGATTCTCATTTAATACCGGACAACGTCAGTTCGCACTCTCTTTCTCTGACTGTCTCTTTATACTGGACGGAACGCTAAAAGTGTCGCTCAAAAGAAAACAACACTACAGCTTTATATTAAAACTTTTATTTTAAAAAATCAATTCGGGTAACTTGATTATGTTGTAGAGATGATATCTATTCAATGTAGCAGCCTTCAGCCTCAATCACCACCTCGATACACGTCTTAAATTGGGAACGTACCTTTTTTACAAGTGCTGGCGCGAGCCAGGCAAATACTCGGCGGATAGTGTTGGTGCTGTGAGAAGTCATGTTGTTGATGTTCTTGTTGACCAAACGAAGTAATCAAGCGAGTTTAGGTAGGAGGAAGAGGGGGGCAGTTAGCGAAGAGTACAAAATCGTAGTACACTTTGTGAAACTGTTGTGGAGACGCCCACTTATTAGCATACGTGGGTGAACAATATGTAGATAAAGGTATCAAGTCAGCAAGACCGGGGAGCTGTGTTCGAACGCCGGATAGACAAGACGCATGTGCCGGTTGCTCCATGAAAGACTTTAACACGCCCTCTGCCGGACAATCTTCCAACTGCAGTACAACTGCACCTTTGTAAATATGTATTATCTTTTCGTCTTAATATATTTTTTTACCTTTACTTTCTGCGTTCGTGTTATTATTGATACAGACACAACAGAGTCCAAGCTAATTACCATAGCAGTGGCCGCAAAATATTATTTTCATCACCCTGGGCACGTCCCTGTTATTCATGGCAATCCAGCGGTGTATTTTGAGAGTGCTTGCAATGGTCCTGTCGTCATAAGTTTTATCGATAGAGAACACATCTCGCTCGTTGAACAGTGTGTTACTTTCAGGCATAAGAGAACACTCCTATCGCTCTTAAGATTTGTACACAACTGGCCAAATAGTTGATGGTCTACGACAAAAATAAAATAAAATAGTTTTTATTGAATAGGCATGGAATTATGTCGTCTTTCTATGGTTACAAGTATATCGTACTACTCTATATATAGGAAATTATACGTGTTGTTTTTATTTTTATTTTTCGTACTTGCTGTTTTTTCTCGTCGCCGTTACGCCTAGTAGTTTTCGATCGCCTCGTAATTTTAACTCTGACAGATAAAACATCGTATGCATGAAAAGCACAAGGAGATGTTCACTGAGGTTATTCATTTACTTTATTGGAGAGGATGTATCTAAGGAAAGAAAACATAAATATCTAAATAATTATTTTCTTATTATCTTATCTTCCGCGAAGCAGACCGACAGACACCCGTAATATTCTATTAAATAGCAGTGTCTTTGATTGTATTCTTACATGTGTGTATCAACAGAAGCATCGGTTTTATGCAAGATGTGTGTGTAGGGGTGGGCAACACATACAATAAAACAGTTCATTGTGTAGCACAGAGGCAAGGAACATACCTCTCCCCGTCTTCTCTTCTCTTCATCCAAGTTAATCTCACTCCAAAGGAAACCAAAAATAATACTCTCTATCTATATAGAGACATATTTAACATTATTTGCTTTTTGGAGTTTGCGACCGTTTCTTTGGATTCCTACATCTTTCTAAGATGAACGTTCATCCAAAGCTTCCCGAACGCGGAGACAATCTTCTCCCGTTCTAACTCGTCGCTAGTAAGGACCCAACTCCTCTCCAAACTCCAACTCCTTTTTGTTTACATGACTATGTAATAATATCAAAGTAGCACAAACAACATTCACCTAATAATTGTCACGTAACCAATTCTTTGTTATTGTTTACTAAATTTTATTTTCCTAAAATTCCTGTATACGTATTTAGCTTACATACCATTTTTTCGAATCATTCTCTTAAAATATTTTGTTCCAAATTTCGTTCTTTTCTATTGAATAATTCACATTCAAAACAGCACATCTTTAATACAATGATAATATCTTTGCTTAGGTGAGTCGAAGACGCCCGGGAGTTCAAGATAGAAAAAAATCGCTTGGATTATTCTACATTATTAGGTTGTGTAATGTTCGCATGACTTTCCGCAGATAATTTGATAGAAAAACATTTGTTTCTGAAAATATTTTTCTCTCACTCGAAAACCGACTGTATTATGTAAATCTGTAGCTAAAGTTGCTGGTTAGTTCGTATATCATTCTACCATCCAGATGATACCTTGCACCTGATGCAAACCTTTCTCTATATAAGTGACAGATATTGAATGTTTCAGATGCATCCTAAATTGGAGTACTCCTGCTCTGTCTGGTTGGTTGGTTAGTTGTTTTGTTTTACGGCATATCAACCCTTTTCATGTAATTTAATGCCGAATCTGGTGATTTTGAAGAACGATTTTTTAATATAGTATATTTGTTTTTGAAGTCGTATTCTATTTAACCCATAGTTGGGACCCTAACAGGTGCTACTACTCCGGGTCAGAGTGGACCTGGGAGCAATGGCAATTAAAGGGTGGGTCTACACTCCCTAAGGCCTGCAAGCTGGGGCCTCACCATCGGATATAGTTTAAGGTCATATCCTGGACCGGTTTTGTCTGGGAAGCTTACTCAGATCACTCTTTCTTGCATTGAGAAAGTATACAATCGGCTTTAATCAGGCTGATATCTTCACTACAATCAATTTTCCATAGAAAATAATTTACTAATCTGTCATAATATTGTTTATTCGACCGGAAAGTCTCGAGTAAGCTACAATCATTTGTTTCTTATTATAAAATATTCCCAGCAAGAATTCCTATTCCTACCCGTTCCTTCTTTGGATGCCTTCAATCAAGCAGTATTTTCATGAACAGAATTTATTTCGGATCACGTTTTTCTCTTTTTCTTTGTCACGAGGCTGATTCCATACAAACTAAAACATGACCATATTCAAGTCCAATATCAACAAATACCTATCGAACTCTTTTCTTAAGTATTCAAACTTTTCGTAAATATTCATATTTACTTGATCGTTTTCATCCCATCTACATTATCGTTCCTCTTGAGTAATCAAATCTACAACTGAACCCTTATCCTTGAATGTATTTAGGCCTGATGACTTCTTAGTATAACTATGAGTTAATAATGTTCTAATGGGACAATAATTATCTTTTCTCTCCCCAAAAATTAGACTGTGACACCAATTCGTTTTTTTAATGCTTGTATCCCCCTTCACAATGAAACTGTTATAGAATAGTTTGGATTTGAATTGTAGGGATTCCCCGCTCGTTGCGCCACAATAATCATCGCGGATAAGGGGGGTTATCCTATGGAAGATATATTTTTTTAAGGAATACCGTTACGCCTTTCTATTTTGAACCGCGGGGGACAATTTTCGTTTTCATGATACTGATGGAGTCGACCAGACACGAACACGGCACGCCGATCTGTCAGCCCATCCGCTATTAACTCTAGCACCACGATATTCTACGCCTTAGATAAACTTCGAATATTTCCATAACAAATAACTTCGACGAATTCTGGTGTAACTAAATAAGCGTACATGTTTCTATATTGATAAAACAACAGAAGGATTAAGGTTGGGTCACAGAGTTTGAACACACATATCAATGGAAATCAAAACAGACTATTGTGTGCACTGAACGAATCCGTTGTATTTTTTCTATCTCGAAATGACCACGTATTGTCTTCCCAGTCTGCTGTTATCATGGCGCGTTCTACTATTTGCTTAACATATAAAGATATGGATATGCGAGATAAAAAAGCAATACATTTTTTTAAACAATTCTTTAATGTTAATAGACGCTTTGGGACGATATACGTACACACTTACACACCTAATCACACACATACACACACACACACATATATACATATACACCACGAAGTTCAAGATCACCTTACTTGTATTTTTTAGATTTTAATGTTATGTTTATTTTTTGTTGATTTTTAAACTTTGGAAATTAGCAGTATACACACACATCCACACATATACACACACATACACACACACACACATATGTGTGTGTGTGTGTGTATGTGTGTGTCAGATGGAGTGAAATAATGACAAGCTTTAAAAGCGAGCGGAAAAAGGAATATCTGTCTTACTACAAAAAAATACTAGTTTTATTTATTTATTTTTTTTTTACACAATGGTCACCACTTATCAAGGCCCGGAAGCCACTTAGGGATAAGGGTTATTGCAAGTACGTACATTACGTTAGTGTGGAGATTTGATGAAGTGTTTACTTAAGGTTTATTAGGAATTTATTAACGTGTTTATTAAGTGTTTACTCAAGGTTTATTAGGAATTTATTAACGTTGGACTTGAACATATCCAAGTTGTAGTCAGGTGGAAAGCAGGCAGACGGAATAGAGTTCCACAGGCGTGCAGTTGGAGTCTTGACCCCCCCATATTATTGCTGATGAGGAGAAATTGTTTAAAGACAATCTTTTATCAAATTATTATTCAAAACATATTGTTTATTTCAATAAAAATATCGTTTCCGAAACGATCGTACAATCTAATGGATTTTGTTTGTTTTCCTTTTGAAACTGATTTTTAATTCAAAATTATGAATCGTTTTACTCAATATTAAAATAGTTCTAGGATATCTATGCCTATCGAGCTTATTAGAGATCTACATTACAACGAACACTGTTTTCTTTTAATAGGATTAATACATTTACTAGTATATTAAAATAAACTCTGCTCTTAAGACTAGGTCTAATTCCCTCAATATATATATATATATATATATATATATATATATATATATATATATATATATATATACACACAGGGTGTCCGTAAAGTTACTATACAGTCTTACTTACACCCTACAGCTACACAAAAATAAATATTAACTATTAATACAAATATAATACAATAAAACAACAAGACTGTATAGAAACTTTACGGACACCCTGTGTGTGTGTGTCTATATATATATATATATATATATATATATATATATATATATATATATCACTGAATTAAAGAGGGGTTGAGACTGCTAGTATTAAAGTAAATGGCCATTTCAGAATACAAGTGTTATATGGGTTCTCAGCTTAACTCAGAATTGTTTCCAGTCCCCCTGCTTTGCTCCCGGCCATGAAGATCATGCAATGCCGATTCAAAAGAATTGTTGTTAGTGATTATGCAACGCTTGCGTCAGATACTCTTATAGCAGGTATTCCTCGTCTTTCAAGACTTACTGGATGCCATGCATAATTACTAGTGTTTGGACAATTATTTGAAATCGGACTCGGGAATCGGAAAAATCAGAACATTTGAGGGTATCGATATCGAAAAAAAATTGTTTCTATTGTCCGATGCCAAAACGATTCTTTTAATTGTCTTTTTTACTTGGTTTTATTTAAAGAAAAGCCTTCCATTGCTGATAATAACGATAACATAGTAAATATTTATTGAATTTAAACTACCAGTAAATCTAAAATCGAGACAACGTTTAGAAAAATATCTGCACAATTAACATGTTTTTTTACGGTAACTGGGGAAAATAACAAATCTATAGTTAAATATTTAGAGGTTTGTAAAGAATCGGAATCGGTAATTTTATCAGAATCAGGAATTTAGTACGGAATCGGTAATTGTATCGGAATCGGGAAAAATATTGGAATCATCCCATCACTAATAATTACCATTGAGAGTAATATCATGTGATTTAATGTCAGTGGTGGAGCAAAAAAAACATCTTGCACTTGTTTCCTGAACAAAATCTGTGTTATCATATGAGCAGCCATGTTCCAGATATAATGATAATTAGCTGAAAAAAATTACACTTTTAAATATTTTCTGCTTAGAATCTGTTATTAAATCTCAGTATCACATACTTTTAATATAATTTAATATTTAATTTGAGCGGCTCAAGCATTTTTTTATAATATTGTTTTTGTAAGCTCACACACACACTATATATATATATATATATATATATACATTATATATATATATGACATATATATAAATATATATATATATATATATATATATATATGCATACATATATATGAGAGCAAATAGTTAATATAACATGTTAAAAACACTTTGAAAAAGAGTTAAAAACATATTTAATCTGAAAAGGAAACGCTTAATAAGTGGATAGTCCTTAATCCGTGGAGTTTCGAAGATATATATATATATATATATATATATATATATATATATATATATATATATATATATATAAGAGCAAATAGTTAATAAAACATGTTAATCATCCGAGGGTAGGAATAAGCAAAATGCGGGATCGGATTTTGCATATATATATATATATATATATATATATATATATATATATATATATATATATATATATATATATATATATATATAGGAGTCACCACGTATCAAGGCTCAAAGGATAAGGGTTAAAGAATTAAAGTAATCGTTAATAGGGGAAATTCAGGTCAATTTGTTAACTTAAGTTGAACGGCTCATCAATAAATTGTTAACATTGGACTTGAAAACGGCCATTTTGTAGTCAGCTAGAAAGCAAGCAAAAAGGAAGACAGTTCCACAGGCGTGACTTTCAAAGAAAGAAACTTTGTTCATGGAATCTACTTTTAGGTTTAGGCACAGATAAAGTGTAGGGGGAAATTATTGATAGTGTTTTCATCTAGACGAGTGTTTCTCTTGAAAGTTTGTCGAAGGGGGACCATAGATTGGAGCTCAGACGAGTACTTGCCATGAAAATAATGATAAAGCAGAGACAGGCTCGCAATGTTTCTTCTGTGAGAAAGAGGTTGCAGAGAAGAGAAAAGAATATCTCCTACTAGGCAACGAGGTCTGTTTTAAACTCTATCAAGGCAGGATAAGTTTTTCAAGATGTGGCAATAGTACTCCATCCTTGGACGTATATAGGTAGAGAATTGTATCAACAGTGAGATATCTACTGGATCCATAGAAGGATTTACCATTTTTCCAGCAACCTTGGCAACGGATTTGATATATGTGTTCCATTTCAGATCAGGAGTAAAAGTCAAGCCCTGAAGCTTGCAAAATATAAAGCCTCCCAAAGACGGGGTCGGTCATTTCAATTGATGCTAGATGGGGATAAGAGCGTTGATGATGCAAAGATAGAAGCTTGGTTTGAGATGCATTAAAAGTAACAAGCCACGTCTTTCCCCATTGTACCATGTGCTCATATATACACATCAAACGTGGAAGTTCTCAGGAGAGCCAGCCCAGACAGCGTGGAAGCTACCATTGCTATTTGCAACAACGATGGACCGGGCAGATTGCCAGAATCGAAGAAAACCGAATCCCAAAGGTGATCTTTTACGGGGGATTGGAAAGTAGGCCCCAAAAGTAGGAGGTTAGATACTTCGCTACAAAGATGCAACAAAGTCACCTCTGAAGACGATGAACATAAAAACCGAGAGTTGGGAGGAACAAGTCAAAGAAAGGAGTAGTTGGCAAAACAGTCTCTGCAAAGGGAAGGAAGAAAAGGAGAGAAAAACTTGAGAAACATTTGAGTTGAGACACTATCGTCGACACAACCCCGGCACCCACATATGCGGTGATGTGACCGGACGTTTCACAAAGAAAGAGGACTACACCAACAGGATAAAGACTGACGGATTGTAAGAATATATATATATATATATATATATATATATATATATATACACATATATTTATATACACATATATACAAACACGTACATGGATATACACACCATATACACACCCATATATATACATATATATACAGACATACATATATATACAGACATACATATATATACACACACATATATATATACATATATATACACACATACATATATATACACATACATATATATACCCACATATATACATATATATATACACATACATATATATACACATGTATATACACACACACATATATATACATATATATACACATACATATGAAATAAAATGGAGGTGAAAGGACCTGAATACTCAACGTTTCGCCCGATTTATGCGGGCTTTTTCAAGAGGGATGGTCATTTTTGTGGCAAGAGTTGCGCAATCATTAACCACACCTCTTCTGAGTCGGCATTGTTAAATTCCAGTGGCAAGTAGAGGTTCAGAACGACTGGAAAAATACAGAGATAAACGGAAACCACATAGAGCGCCTAGAATTCCCAAATGGTCACCCATCTGGTACTAGCGAGGCTCAGCGTTGCTTAACTGACGAGAACCGGTGTGTCAACGTAATTATGTCGTACTACCGAGATAAGTGGAAAGCACATGTAGCGCCTAGAATTTCCAAATGGCCACACATCTGGTACGAGCCAGGCTCGATGTTGGTTAACTTTGGTGATCTGACGAGAACCGGTATGTCAAGGTGATTATATATATATATATATATATATATATATATATATATATATATATATATGTACATACATATATATACATATATATATATATATATCTGTATATATATACGCATATATATGTGTGTGTGTGTGTGTGTGTGTAATGACAAGCAATCAAAGAAAGATTAATGCAAGCAACAGTAAACGTAGTCATTAATTTTGTCTTCTCTGCGCTAGCCTCTCGAACCAAAGATTCTCAATTCTTCGCCTCCCTTACTCAAGGCACGCCTCCATGCTGGTCTATCTTTGGCTAGCTCCTCCCACACATTCACATCGATGCCAAGATCGATCAGATCCCGTTTGTCCACGTCTATAAAGCGAAGCACCGGGCGACCGCGGCTTCTTGATCCATTTGACAGTTCGCTGTAGAGGATACCTTAAGGGAGACAGCCATCGGACATTCTGCGCAGGTGTCCAAGCCAGTGCGATCGTCAGATCTTGAGTGTCTGGAACAAGGAGCGGCTGCTGGTACGTCTTAGCACCTCTTCTTTGGTGATTCTATCCCACCAATTGATGCCCATGATATGTCTCAAACATCGGAGATGGTAAAAGTTCAGTCTTTTCTCATGATGAGCATACGTGGTACAAGTCTCTGCTCCATACAGTAGGGTACTCAGAACACAGCATTCGTAGATGCGGCATTTTGTGCGAGAAATGAGATATTTATTGAACCATGCTCTTTCACGTCGTCGGTTGAAAGTAGACGCTGCTATACCTATGCGCGTTTGTAGCTCCTGTTCAATGGATACTCCCTTGTTGATGTTGGATCCAAGATACGCAAAGTTCTCGACAGTCTCTAGTTCGTAGCCATTGATGGTGATTGGTGATTCGTCACCCTGGTGAATCACATCTGTTTTCTTCACACTGCTTACCAGTGCGAACTCCGCACAAGCAGTGCTCAATTTGTCCAGCAGTCGCGGGAGTCCATTTGCGGAGTGCGAGACCAATGCAGCATCGTCTGCAAACAGCAGCTCAAGTATTAGGACTTTTCGAATCTTGGTTTTGGCGCGTAGGTGAGCCAAGTTAAAAAGTTCTCCATCAGAGCGAGTATGAAGGAACACACTGTTTTCGTCCTCGTGATTTCCAAAAGCGTGGTGCAGAAGAACTGGGAAGAAGATGCCAAACAGTGTGGGAGCCAACACACAACCTTGCTTGACTCCACTGCACACGGGGAAGTTGTCAGACATGTCACTCTCGAAGACGACTGCGGCTGTCATGTTATCATGGAGCGATCTTATCAAACTAAGAAGAGTTGGTGGACAGCCCAACTTTTGTAGGATTGCAAACAGACCATCTCTACTGACCATGTCAAATGCTTTCGTGAGGTCCACATATGCGATAGGGAGAGGTCTACGTTGTTCTCTGCATTTTTCGTGGATTTGACGCACTGAAAATATCCGTGGTTGAGCACCCGCTGCAGAAGCCGCATTGCGATTCTGGATAAACGCGGTTTGCAATCTGCTGGAGCCTTGGAAGGAGCACTCTGGCAAAGACTTTGCCGGTGACACTGAGTAAAGATATTCCACGGATGTTATTGCAATCTCCTTTGTCTCCTTTCTTGAATAAAGTGACAATTTTAGCATCTTTCATAGTTGTTGAAAATTTTCCGTTGCGTCAACTGGTGCAGAGGAGGCCGTATGTGCGGGAGCAGGAATTTTCACACTTGAGTAGGTCTGATCGTCGATATCTGAGGCCTTCCCTACATTCGTATGTTGGAGAGCTACTTCGAGTTCTGACATAGTTGGAATGTTGTCCAGTTCGACTAGGATGTCGAAGTTCGGAGTGGAATTTAATGCTGTGACTGTGATATTGCGGGGTTCGCCATATAGTACAGAGTTGTGCTCCACCCAGCGTTAAAGCTGCTTCATAGGATCAGTGATAAGCTCCCCTGTAGTAGATTTTAAAGACCAAACTTTCTCTGCGCTCGGTCCAGTTGCCTTGCGGAGTCCACGGTACATCACATGTATTTTACCGCAGTAAGCAGCAGTCTGGATTCGTCGCACAGGTTGTTCCAATAGTTGTTTGCACAGTGCCGAGCAGCTTTCTGGAATTGACTGAGAACCTCTTTCAGCTTGGACAGGGTGCTGTGTGTCGGCCTGTTCACATAGTTCTTGTAAGCATCGTTTTTGGACATTAGTAGATGTTCTAAGATTTCTGCATTCTTAGCCATCCAGTCTTCGCAAGGCGGCCGCTTGGTTCCAAAGGATGTGACTGCAGCGTCATGTATCGCAGTTTGCAGGATTTCCCAGGATTTATCCAGGTTCACTGCTTCCGCTGGTGAAGAATCTATTCACCAGCGGAAGAATATATATATATATATATATATATTGGTGTTGATTATCTATTAAGAGTTTTGTATTTTTATGTCTAATCTTGGTGGTGCTGCTGCTGCTGAGAGTTTATTCGAACATTATAATGTTGTATCGCCAAACAAACGCCCCTACATTGATTGATTGTTAATGTTGAGTTCTTGGTGGCTAAATAATTTATTTTCCATAAATCATTTTAGCATCTATCGTAAAAAAGTTCTTAAGGTTGAGCACTGTCTTGAAAATAAAGAGGCCTTCTGCGATTTCCCGACGCTTGAATACTATTGTGCCTATTGATTAATAGAACAGAAATCAAAAACTGTGAATACTCAGCATTCCTGGTTGTTTATTTCCCTTAATTCTGGTCGCGATTAATAGTGAGCCGTAGACAACTTCCTAGCAAATGGAATCAAAGGTAGCTTTGTACCTAGGTTCGAATTTACCTATTTGTAGCAATCGGCATTTCCTTTATCAATGATTGCGAAAGCATGAAACGCTGAGTATAAACTAATTATTTATAATATATACACGCACATATATTATTATTATAATTATGATGATGATGATGATGATCACCATCATCATCATCATCATCATCATCATCATCATCATCATCTCAGTAGTAGTAGTCTGATCCATTGAGAGAAAGCACTGTAATTTTGTAATTAAAAAGAGAACGGTTCAAAAACTGGATATAATCCAGATATTTCTTAACCCTGAGTAACTATCATGAGTGAGTCCCATACGCTGTTCATACACCCCGATACAAAAATGTTTATTGTGTTATAATTTGGTAAAATATATTTATCCTGTTTGTTTAGGATGTATCTACAATCGCTGTTGAACAGTTTGACTCACTTGTAACTTGTTGATATT
>NC_136504.1:30276833-30291833 GCF_053919585.1 Euprymna scolopes
AAAATGAAAAAAAAAATATAAATAGATTTCTATGAGTCGTTCTGTTTATTATAATTGATTATCTTTGAAAAAAAAATTACAGTTACTGAATTATAAGTGGTTGGCCATACTTATAGGTAAATGTGCACTGAACAGATACCACAATACTTATTATAGTTAAATTCAAATTTTGATATATCTGCTTTTTGTTTTTACATCGTTCATTTCTGTATTACGTTTAAGTTATTTTAAACCCCACTCTTCTCATGTTAAATAATAATTTCGAAATAATAACGTTAATATTTGAGTGCGCAGGTCATGCGCAACCGGAAAGTGGGTTACATACATCGTTACACGGTCATTTGAGTTTTATAATTATATATATATATATATATATATATATATATATATATATATATATAAGGACAACAAGAATATGAAATGAAGTCACAAAACTATATATTGGTAGATATAGAATGGATCATTTATTGAATAATGGAATACAAGCAAAATTTGAGGGATAGAAGGGACTTTTTATGGCAGGGCATTTCGACGCCTAATACTTCTCATCAGAAAAGTAGAGAAGGTGCTAGATAGCATGGGGAAGATGCGGCGTCTAGCGAAGGGTTCATTAGGGACGAAAAAGATTAAGAGGAATTATAGAATGTTGGGGGAAGCTTTATTGAATTCTAAATAAATAAATAAAATATATATAGTATGGCATATAAGATTGTATATGCTCTTTAACATAGTGTTGAATTTAAGAGGTATATTTTAGGGTTAAATTGGGGGTGTATTGTTGCTGCGTGGTAAAATTTTAACGGTTGTTGGGTATCTGTTATCTATGGAGTGGTATTTTTTGACAGATGCAACATAAACGGCAAATACCAATATACAAACGCTTATAAGGGGGGGTAATGCAAGGTTGTAATATTGATTAGGTAATATATTCAATAATATCAAGGTTTCTCAATAAATGAGCCATTCTATATCTACCAATATATAGTTTTGTGACTTCATTTCATACTCCTGTTGTTCTATTGTATAAGCTCCAATAATAATTGTTGAGCTTGGCATTATCCAGATAAGTCTCCTCTTGTGGAATTGAACTCTCTCCCTCTCTCTCTCTCTCTCTCTCTCACTCTCTTCCTTTTACGCATTAAGGTATATATATATATATATATATATATATATCCATTTCCATTCTCCTTTTCCCTGTGCATGCTCATACTTTCACTACACAGATGAAGACTGAAGGATCGGTCGAAAATTATGTACTTGTAAAAAAAGTGTTTTAATTTATTTTCATAATATTATTTTGTATTCCTGCACGTCAGCAATTGAAAACGAATCGCGTTTTAAGATGCATGAATTCATAAATCCAAGCCCTATATATATATATATATATATATATATATATATATATATATATATATATATACTAGAATTTCATATAGGTGTGTGTTGAGCAAAAAAAAAAAAAAAAAAAAAAAAACTGGTAGTAGGAAGGCACGCTCGAACCCATACCGCAAAGGAAGAAAAAAAGGACGGGGGAAATAGATGGCATCTTCGCTGTTACGACTACCGCCAAACCGGAAGTGACGTAGGTTTTAACTAATGCAAGGATGACTTTCGAAAATATCAGCGACAAAAGCGATCCCCCCTGTAGAAAAGTGCCCACTTTAAGGTAAAGATATTAATGTTTTTAGCCAATTTTTCGATATTTGTCGTTTGAAAGTTCGACCGTCAAACAACATTAGTCTAGTAAAAACCCGTCGCCTCTGTCGAAAGTTTTAGGCAGACATGCAAACATACATACGTACACACATTTATATATTGATAACTCAAATGTTCTACCCAAACCGATTACAAAGCTTGCCCTATCTCTAAATACACTTTATGTAAAATCTCAAATGTTTAGACCAGAAATTGTCTGAGTAATTTGGTAGAGACCATAGGGGTCAATTTTTTTTTTTAAATTTGACCCCTATTATGACTCCTTAAAATTTATTGTTTTGAGCTCAAATTAAGTCATAAAGTTTGATCTATGTCCAATGAACCTATATCCAAAATTTCAAGTGTTTAGACCGAAAATTGGCGGAGGAGTTTTGTAGAGTCCTCAAAGGTCAAATCGTTGACCACTTAACAGCCAAATTTCTTGCCGAAACTTTGACCTCTTGGCAGCAAACTTTCGCCAATGAACTGATTAAAATGTTTACTGAATGCCTGAATACCCTTTATGTAAGATTTAAAATATTTAGACCTAAAATTGGCGTAATAGTTTGCTAGAGACCGAAAAGGTAAGATCTTTGTAAAACTTTGACCCCTTGATAGCCAAATTTCCGGCGAAAAACGATTAAAATATTGCCTTATGTCTGATTAAACTTTATGTAAAATTTCAAATGTTTAGAACAAAAATTGCTTAGTAATTCGGTAGAGCCCGTAGAGCTTACTTATTTCAATTCGATTTAAATTTTGACCCCTTAACATTTATTGTTTTGGGCTCATATCAAATGAAAAAGTTGAATCCCTGTCCAAGTGACCTATATCTAAAATTTCAAGTGTTTTGTACCAAAATTGGCGGAGGAGCTTGGTAGAGTTTTCAAAGGTAAAATCGTTGAACTTTGACCCCTTGACAGATCGATTTCTGGCTGAAAACCGATTAAAAAGATTTCCCCAAATCTCAACACTCCTTATGTCAAATCTCGAGTCTGTAAACTGAAAATTTACAGAGTAGTTTGGTTGGGAAATGCAAACACAAAGACTCACACACATACAGATAATTTCACTTATATATATATATATATATATATATATATATATATATATATATATATATATGTATATATATATATTTTAATAATGTGTGAGAGAATATATAATTATTTCCACAGCCAGACAACATCGCAGCTCTTGTGAAATAATATTATATATATATATATATATATACATATATATATATATATATATATATATATATATATATCGCTCCCCTCCCTATTCACTTTTCGTAAGAAATAGATTAGAGCAATACATTTAAATTGTAGGAAGTTCTTTTCCCATCAGCCTGTATAAGCTCAATAAAAAAAAAAACAGTGTACATTGAGTCCCTTCCTTTAAACATATAGCGAAGTAAATTTTCAAATTTTAAATACAACATTAATGCTTCAAGCTGTGGTTCATGCTAGGTTTGAATGAGGTTCATCCTGACCAGGTGGATGCCTTCAAGAATAAAAGTTTAAGTCCCCCCCTCACGAAGGTAGGACGTGATACCTAACATAGGCAGTGTTCATTTCTGAACACCACAGGGCCGTTTATGGCCCGTAACAAATTACCTAACAAATACCTGCACATATTGACTCGATCGGACACGTCGGCATTACTCGGTAGGGAGGGATTAACTTTAGTTATAACTGACATGCAGCCTATTTTTTTTAATTTGTGGTATAGTACTGGACACTTCTATAATGAAAATAAAAATAAAAATGTTCTAGTTGTATGACGAGCGTTTCCCAAAATGTCTTCAAATTTATCCCTCCCGAATTGATCAGAAATTATTGCAAATTACATTATGATAACTAGGGCTATGACAACAGCATATTTTTCATTATTTTGACTCTCAAGTATATATCCGACACAGGTAGACCCAGTTAATCAGCCGAGACCTACATCGCTCTATATAAAAGCATATAAGATATTAACGGATACACATTCGAGAGTCAAAACAATGAAAAGAATATGCTGTTGTCCTAACCCTAGTGATAAATGAACACATAAAATTATGACCTGAAATTTGCATCACTCTGTTGCAAATGTTAACGGTAAGATTCTAAGAAAACAACCGCTGGAATCGACTTTTGTAAGAAGCACATGTGCGTCATTAAATTTCTAGTAAAAGTTCATGGCGAAATGATGGTGACTATGTCGTAAATTAAATTCGGTCGCTCGTTCTAATTGTACCATAAACGTCTTCGTAGCTCGTCAACAATTTGCGCGCTCCATTCGTCCATGTATAGTCACTGTTTATCGCTGATAAAAGTGACATGAAGGTGAGTGACTAGGGAAAGAAAACACTTTTTATTAATGCCACCACTTCCGTCTTCCTAGTTCTTTAACTTTTTTAGTGAAGAAAGTAGGATGGTCTACGTTTGAAACGACCCTTATATATAGACGTAAGATGTGTTTGGGAAATAATACTGCCTAAAAGAAAATCATTAAGAGATAGCATTTCTAGAAGTTCAGAAATACCATTTAAAATAACAATAAAAAATTTAGCAAAACCTCGCCCAAACTACACACAAATAGTATTAACAAAAGGATGAAGTTTAAGTTAAGTTTCGCCATTTTGAAATTGCCTATTGCAAATGGTGGCAAAAAGTGAAGAAATAATTAATATATGCGACGGGAATAAGGACGCATCGGATAACACACTGGTTTTTGTACTTTTATTTCACGCCCCAGACGAGGCACGGCTCAACTTGCACGTAAGGGACAATCATTTTGGATCTAATATGCAGATACACTTTGTTGGGAGTTGAGACCCGATATGTTTGTTTACATTACACTTGAACATCTGCATATCAGTTGAGTCAGGGAAGCAGAAACACAGCAGGGAATTTCAAAGTCTAGCAGTTCGAAGAAGGAAACTATTAGAGTAAAATGCTTTCCGGAGTCTAGGAATCTCTGCAGTTAATGGTGTGATTTTATTGCTTGTTGGGTTAGTCAGGGCTATTTATGCCTAAGGGATAGAAGAGCTATCAGTTCATATGTGCACATGCCATTAAAAACACTTACAAATAAGGCACAGTTATGCAACATTTCGGTGATAGGACATAGATTGGATTTCAGTTTAAAGTGCAGGACCTATTAGGTTTAGTGATCTTTATTGAACTCTATTTAAGAAAAATGACTAGTGGCAGATGCAGTTGCCAAACGAGACGACAGTTCACCATGCATTTGCTAAACAATACAAAAATATTTTTGAGGGTGACATAAGCATAATGAAAACTGCCAAAATCTATGCCGGTGATTAGCACTTATGTATGGATACGAAAAGGACAGTAAACTCTCAATCTTCAAGAGAAGAAGCCAATTTACAAAAGTATATAGGCTAGAGAGAACAAATATATAATTGATAAGCTTTTATTTTATATTTTTTTAGAATGTCTGTCCTTCCTGTTCGTTACATTTTTCCCGGAAGTCGATCTGACTGGCTGAAACTTTGTATAGACCATTGTAAATCATGGGCTGGAGCACACTAAGTATTATGGTATTCGCTCGATGCGGGATTAGGTATCAATAAGGATAAATATATAATGCAAAAAATAAACACAAAGTTAACCATATTCAACTATTAATTTGGCATGAAGCTCCCATTCTAATTTACTGGGCTGTAATTTCTGCCCGTTTTTTTTAGGCTAATTCCTCTTAAATCTAAGAAAAAAAAACACAATCCCATAATGCATCTAAAAGTTGGTTTTTGTTGGTATAAATCTCAATTTAACCAACAAAATATACAAACCTTATAGAGAACATAATATTGTTCTCATATATATTGCTAAACAATTTAACTACTCCTCTGCAGTTCTCAAAAAATCCCTGGGTCGATAGTCCACATATCAATTTACATAATATAACTATACCTACCCAACAACAAATAGAAACGGAAACAGTTTCAAAGACAAATGTAAACTATAATGAAAAATTTAATGTAATCTTAAACAATGCATATATTTACAACGTTGAATTAGGCTAATGGTTTCATTCACGTGACAGACAAAAATATCTTGCAATGTGATAATTGTCATAAAAGACTGAAACGCTAGCGTATATCGATAAGAAATAAAAAAAAATATATATTAATCATAACATTGAGTATATATAAATATATCATATATACTTAGTAAAGATATAAAAAAACGTATAAATAGAAAAATATCAAGGATTTATTATACACTAGCAGTTCAGCCCGGCTTTTCTCGGGCCCTATGTACTGTTGAAAACTTTATGTTTATATTAAAAAGTTTGACACATGTCCAGGTGACCTACATCTAAAATTTCATGTGTTAAAACACAAAATTGGCGGATGATTTGGTAGAGTCTCCAACGGTCAACTCTTTCAACTTTTAATTCTTGGCAGCTAAATTTTCGGCCAAAAACCAATTAAAATCTTCAATTATGTCTGAATACACGTAATGTAAAATTTCAAATGTTTAGACCAAAAATTGGCTGAGAGGTAAAGTTTTTTTTAAAATTTGACCCGAATTTTGAACTCGGAACATTTATTGTTTTGGGCCCAAATAAAATTAAAAAGTTTGATCCATGTTCAAGGAACCTACATCTAAAATTTCGAGTGTTGGACCCAAAATTGGCGGAGGAGTTTGGTAGAGTTTTCAAAGGTCGAATCGCCGAACTTTAAATCCTTGATAGGTAAATTTCCGGCCAAAACCGTGTTAAAATTTTTTTCACAAATCTCAATATCCCTCATGTCAAATCTCGAGTCTGTAGACTGAGAATTGACACAGTAATGTAGTAGGGAAATGTACATATATAGATTAATGTATTTAATTTTATTATACATTTATTTTATGTTATATATATATATATATATATATATATATATATATATATATATATATATGGATAAATGATCTGCATATATATATTTGAGCGAATAATCTGTATATATATATATATATATATATATATATATATATATATAAATATATATATATATAAATATATATATATATATATATATATATATATATATATATATATATATATATATATATAGTGGACCATCAGTTCCAGTTAACAAAAGACAATTAAGTGTGTTTCTACGTTAGAGAAAATACATGCACATTTAAGATATGTTTTTACAGTGATTCGGACAAAATAATAACTTGGTAGGAAAATATACAGAGATTTATAGAGAATCGGAATCGGCATCAGTAATTGTATCGGAATCGGGATATTCCTACGGAATCGGTAATTGTATCGGTATCGGGGAAAATATTGAAATCGCGTCCCATCACTAATATATATATATATATATATATATATATATATATATATATATATATATATATATATATATAGTCATCCCAAGGTGAGGATATATATATATATATATATATATATATATATATATATATATATATATATATATATATATAAATGGAAATATATAAAAAAGAATACGAAATTATAAAAGCTTACAACTTTTCTTTATTTGTTTCCAATTGGTGACGTGCAGGAATACAAAATAATATTATGAAAATAATTTTTTTTTTACAAGGTAGTCACCACTTATCAAGGCCCGGAAGTCACTCGGGGATAAGGGTTATTGTGTGTACAGTAAGTTAGTGTTGGAGATTTGATAACGTGTCTTACTAAAGGAGGCGGTTCATCAGGAATTTGTTCACATTGGACTTGAAGACATCCAGGTTGTAGTCAGGTGGTAAACAGGCAACCGGAACAAAGTTCCACAGGCGTGCACTTCTAAGAAAGAAGCTTTGTTCATGGAATCTACGTTTTGATTTTGGCACAGATAAGGAGTGGGGAAAATTTTTGACAGTGGTTTCAGCTAGACGGGTGTTTATCGTGACAGATTGGCGAGGGGTGACCAGAGATTGAAGTTCAGACGAGCACCTTCCATGGTAGTAACGATAAAACTAAGACAGGCTCGCAACGTCTCTCCTGTTGGAGAGAGGTTGCAGGGAAGAGAAAAGGGAATCACCCACTAGGCCACGAAGCCTATTTTGTACTATATCAAGGCAGGATAGGCTGTTTTAGCAGCTCCTGTCCAGATGTGTCAGAAGTACTTCATCCTTGGACGTATTTATCTTTTCTACAGATAGAGAATTACATCAAGGTTGATATATCTTCTGGAGCGGTAGAAGGATCCTACCGTTTTTCCCGCGATCTTGGCAACTAACTTGATGTACGTATTCCATTTCAGGTCAGTAGTAAAGGTCAAGCCCAGAAGCATATCAAAACATGGAGGTTCCCCTAGACGAGAGCCACCCATATCAATTGATGCCAGACGGGGATCAGAGCGTTGATGATGTAAAGATAGGAGCTTGGTTTTAGATGCAGTAAAAGTTATCAACCAGCTCCTCCCCCACTGTACCACGCGCTCAAGACAGAGGAGTAAGAATCTGAGTTAACTTTGTCATTTACGGCCTTTGATGTGTTTCTATAGATGGTCGTGTCATCAGCATATATGTCAACGAATGAGTTAAGTATGTGTTTTGGGAGATCATTGATGTATATCAGGAAGAGAGTTGGGCCTAGAATGGACCCCTGAGGGACTCCAGCATTAATATTGATGGCCTCTGATTTCTACCCATCAACTACTACTCTTATGAGCCTATCGGAGAGAAATGATTTTATGATCGAGAAAACATTTCCAGTTATACCGCAGCTGGAAATCTTGTTAAGTAGACCCTTATGCCATACCTTATCGAAGGCCTTTGATATGTAAAGAGCAATTGCCCTAGAAAGGAAGCCTTTGTAAAGAGATTCGCTAATCCTATGAGATATAATCGTTAGCACATCTGCTGTAGATCTGGCAGAACGGAAACCATATTGCATTGTCACTAAGAAGGTTATTCCTGCTGAGCTGGTTGACTACTTCTCTATTTAATATGGATTCCAGCAGCTTACTCATGACACACAATATACTTATGAGTCTGTACTGAGACGGAGAGGACTTATCACCTGAGTTCTTAAATACAGGACATACTGATGAGATTTTCCAAGGTGTTGGGAAGCACTTCTCTTTAAGGCAACGCTTAAAGAGTTTTGTAAGTATGGGGGCAATTTCTAGTTGAAGTTTTTTTCAGCACAATGATTGGAATGTCGTCAGGGCCAGTTGCTTTAATGGAATAAAGGTTCTTGATTAGCTTGGCGACATCACGCACATATATTTGTATGTTGCAGAGCGTGTTGTCTGTTATAGGAGGAAATACGGGGAGTTAATGCCCTTCGTCGCATAAGGTAGAATTAGCTGCAAAGTTATTGGCAAAGAGTTTGGCCTTGTCTGATGCTGACGAGATGACCCCAGGTCCATTGATGATGGTTGGAATAGAACGCACGCTTCTGTTCAGGATCCTGTTTGCTATTTGCCAAAACTGGTTGGAACCAACCCGCTGCTCAGCTACTTTGGATTTAACGGACTGAGCATATAGCTATTACTCTTTTGCAGTGGTTGCTGGCAGTCCTGAAGGCAGCTTTAGTCTCAGTGCATCTATTATGTTGGTAGCTACGGAAAAATTATTTCTGTGCGCGATGGCAGCAGCACATTCTGGGGGAGAACCATGGCTGGCTGTTAGTTTTTTTTTTTTAATTTTTGGATGGTATGAATCGGCCTATGCCTACAATTAGCCATTCGGTCAGGTCTGATACTATGGAGGACGCATCTTTTTTAAACATAAAATGCAGTATACTTATATCCGATCTACCAAGTAAATGACAAATGATCTACCAATCGGATATAAGTGTACGGAAGCTATCCCAGTCAGATGTAGAGTATCGATATACAGTACGTGGAGAGGTACATCTCCAGACTTATTGCATTTCGTTTTTATCTTAACTGATACAACCGCGTGGTCGGAAGATCCCAGAGGAGACAGAACGGAACTTGAATATAGCTCAGGGAAAGTTGAGAGAAAAAGGTCTAGAAGGCTAGCATACTGACTCGAAGTATCGGGTACTCGGGTGGGATCGTGGACAATCTGGGTGAGGTCATAAGCAATGGAAAAATCATGACCGAACCTCCCCTCATCATTTGTCTTGTTAGAGTGAGTCAGCCATTCCGCATTGTGGACATTGAAGTCGCCACAAATGTTGATGCAAGCTGAAGGGTGAGCAGAGAGGATGTAATCAATTTTTTTCAGATATGCCCTTAAGGATAGTAACTTCGCTGTTGTGGGGGCGATAGAGAGCGAATATAAATGCAGTGGTGTAAGCAAGTGCAACCCGTAAGCACATATAAGGTAAATTAGGGTATTCTCTGGAGATATCCCTACCACACGGAAAGCCAGCTTTAATGTAGGCATATATTTCTATGTCCGTGGCGATCTTGGGGGTCAGATTTAGATGTTAAGTTAGGGTATCCTTTAATTATGAATTCGTCAAGGGAAGCGGTCGGCCTAATGCCAGTTTCACTTATGAAGAATATGTCTGGTTTCGCCTCCTGTAATTGGGTTTCAACCTCTGGAAGGTTGGAACGGAGACCCCTGATATTGGAGAAGGAGACATGGTAGTAGGGGTCTACGTTGGAGGATGGGATTCTAGGTTTGCACGTGTTATTTTTCTGGGGGTATTTTATGTTGAGGATTGGGATTTGGTTAAAACAGGACGTATGTGCGTTGGTGTCTTGCTCTAACAAGGGGATGTGATGCGTCTAGTGTGTTAGGTACAAGTTAGTGTTAAGTTCATGCTTGCATGCCTTCTCGATTTCAGGCAACACCGCTGGCTAACCTCCAGGTGAAAAGGGAGCAGCTATGCATAAGTCTTCCCTGCCAGTACATAGCCTCTCCATAATCAAGACTCCTACAGTGCCTCCACGTTGGCCACACATGGTAACTGGGTGCCTTGCGGCCCCGGGCTTAACTTATAGGAGATCTCGGAGTAGTAGGGGATCCCAGACGTAATGAGTTATGACTCACGGATGTGTGGACATGTCCTGGCCCACTACCACCTACCCCACTGTCTTGTGGGTGACCTTGGTTGGGCGAAGACTAGGGGAAGCAACCCCAAAATTAAACACCACTGCCTTCTGGGCTTTATCACAGCAAAAGGCTAAGAAATAGGAACTCTGATTTCAAATCCTACTGCTCCCTTGCAGTTTTACTTAAAAGGCTATGGAACCTTATCCAGAAAGAAAAGGTGTAGTAGCAGACACGATAGGGCGACTGTCAACCTCATTGAGATTACTTTCGGCCAGAAGCTGCTGCCTCCTCTGCTGCCAGTCGTCGCTGGATCGCTCCACTGGACATGAGCATTGGAGGGTGTCTATCTGATGAGCAACAGATACTACACCTAAACTGCGCAAACAAGTTAGGAGCCAAGGTGGAAAGCCCTGTGGCGATGGAGTGAGGATCACGGTGGCAGGTGTGAGAGCTGGGAGTCACTAATCCAACCTTCGCGCATAGACGGCCGTGTGTGAAGGTCGCAGGTGTACCGAGTGGATGACGATACCCTGAGGCAGCTGCACGGATAACCAAGCAGCCCTGTTCAGGGATAGCACTGCTTGCCCTGGAAGGGGGCGCCTCTATAAAAAGTGAGGTAAACAAAGCTTATCCAAAGACCATCTGACTGTCAAACTGCGGGCACTGGATCTCCAATCGAGCGGTAACAACAACAGAACAAGAAATTACAACACTTAAGACTTGAACATCGCTACATGGAATGTCAAAACCATGCTCGATACGGACTTGGGTGACAGACCACATAGAAGAACAGCACTCATAGATCTGGAACTCGAAAATACAAATATCGACATAGGTGCATTGCATCAGATAAGACTCAGCGGGGAGGGCCAACTGAGAGAAGCAAGAAGAACCTATTTCTGGAAGGGCTGTCCTGTAGATCAACCAAACAGAGCTGTAGTCGCTTTTGTGATCAAAAATGACCTAGCCAGTAGACTCGCAGAGAGCCCCAGAGGAATCTCTAAAGAATAATGACACTGCGAATCACCACATCCCATAACTGTAACATAACCATCATCAACGTCTATGCACCGACAATGACCTACCCAGACGAGGAAAAGGAGGCATTTTACTCTCAACTGAAAGACACCATAGCAAACATACCCTGCAGCGGATAAGCTAGTTCTCCTTGGTGAATTCAATGCTAGAGTGGGCCATGACTATAATACAGGGAGGCCTGGTCTCGGAAAGTTTGGAAAGGGTAATCTCAATTCAAATGGAGAACTGTTGCTCTGTTTGTGCACGGAATTTGAACTGGCAATTACGAAAACTTACTTCCAACATTCGGATAACCATTACTACTCCTGGGAACATCCCAAGTCAAAGAGACGCCATCTCCTGGACTATGTTATCACAAGAAGGAAGGATCTCAAAGATGCCAAGAATACAAGAGCTATGCGAGGACCAGATTGCCAAACAGACCACTACCTAATCAAGACTACCTTCAAGTTCTCCATCAAATCTGTGTACAGCAGGGTGACAATGAAGTGCAAGTGAAGGCTTAACACATCTAAGCTCGGAGATAAAAAATGGCAAGGTAGACTACAACTTGCAATCAACTCAGCATTAGAAAAAAACCAGTGATGATTCTGATTCACCAGAACAAATGTAGAACTTGCTAGGCAGGCCTGTATTCTCCGCTGCGGCAGAGGTACTTAGTTACACAAAAAAGCGGAATGCGGACTGGTTCAATGAGAATGACCAAGAAATTAGAGATGTAATAAATGAAAGAAACCAAGCATTAAAATCAAAGCTAAGCAACCCGAGTAGAGAAAACCAGAAGAAGCTGAAACAAGTGAGGGCAGAAGTCCAGAAAAAAATAAGAGGAATGGAAAACACCTGGTGGCTGAAAAAGGCTAAAGATATGCAAAGGCAAGCCGAGGAAAACGATTCCGCAGGTTTCTTCAGATCACTGAAGGAAGTTTATGGCCCTAGAGCCCGGATGACTGACACTCTCTTATTAGAAGATGGAAACACCATACTGACCCAACCAAAACAGATAATTCGAAGATGGCAAGAGTACTTCGGCACCCTACTGAATGTGCAATCCAATAGGGATGAGGAGATCTTAAGCCACATAACAGTCTCTCCCCAGCAGATGGACCTGAATGACACACCAACTTTTGAGGAATTAAGAAAAGCAATTGACAAAACTAAAATGAACAAATCTCCAGGAATTGTCGGCATACTACCTGAAATATACAAGTTCGGTGGAGAACAACTCATGAGAAAACCTCACCAACTAATGCTGGCCACAAGAATTCAAAGATGTCATGATCATCCCAATCTACAAAAACAAAGGTGATCACAAAGACTGCAGCAATTACCGAGGTATATCCTTACTGGCCATTGCCGGGATAATAATGGCTTAAGTGGTGCAAGCACGGCTAGCCAGACTGGCGGAAAGGGTCCTAACCGAATCACAATGTGGATTCAGACATGAAAAATCTACAATAGATATGATCTTCAGCTTACGGCAGTTTCACGAAAAAGCCATTGAACAGTATCGGGAGCTCTACATAGTCTTTGTAGGCTTCCGTAAAGCATTTGATACAGTTAATCGAAAAATGTTGTGGAAGGTCCTTAAAGTGTTTGGATGCTCCGATCACTTTGTGGAAATTATCAAACAATTTCACGAAGGAACAAAAGGGAGAGTTGTAGTAGAGAATCTAGAAAGTAAACTCTTGGAAGTAAACCACGGCACCAAACAAACACTATTCACCCGATTTCTGACAGCCGTTCTAATGCTGCTCCATCAAAACATCGAAGAAGGTGTCTTCATCCACACACGCTCTGATGGGAAACTGTTCAACCTTGCAAACTGAAGGCCAAGACAAGGAAGGAGCTGATAACAGAACTACTGTTCGCAGACAACACTGCTCTGATAGCTCACAATCAAGCTCAGATACAAAGGATAGTTGATGCTTTCTCTCAAACAGCCAGGAAGATAGGCCTACAAATCAACATAGGGAAGACTGAAGTGATGTATCAGCCCTCCCCAGGTAACAACGACCCGCAAGAGCCTATAATAACAATCAACAGCAAAGTGCTAAAAGTTGTGTAAAACTTCAAATACCTTGGAAGCACTCTAAGCACTGATAACCGTGCTGACAAAGAAATAAGCTGCTGAATTCAATGTGCATGTGCCTCCTGTAGCAAGCTAGAAAAGAGGCTCTGGACAAGGGCTGGTATCCGGCTAGAGACGAAGTGTAGAGTCTACAAAATCATCATCCTGCCAGCCCTGCTGTACTCAGCAGAGACCTACACTCTGTATAGAGAGCACGTAAGGAGATTGGAAGCCGTTCAACAGAGACACCTGAGAAGGATCATGAAGATCAAATGGAGTGACTTTATACAAAACACGGAAATTCTCAGGAGAGCAAACCTATCTAATGTGGAAGCTACCTTGCTACTATGCAACTACGATGGACCGGGCACATGACTAGAATGGAAGAAAACCGAATTCCAAAGATGATCGTCTACGGGGAACTGGAAAAGGTAGGAGAACAGAAGATTCGCTACAAAGATATAACAAAGCGGCACCGTAAGGCAATCAACACCAATGCCGAGAGTTGTGAGGAACAAGCCAAAGAAAGGAATGGTTGACGGAACAGTCTCCACAAAGTAAAGAAAGAAATAGAGAGAAAGATCGGAGAAGCTTTAGTGCTGAGACACTATAGACAACACAACCCTGGCACCCATATATGCAGTGTCTGTGACCGGATGTCTCACACAGAAAGAGGACTATGTCAACACCAAAGGATAAAGGACTGAGACCCCGACTAGTCATCGTCACGACTGACGGACTGCATTATGATGATGATGAGAAGAGCAGGACAGAGAGGGAAGGTAAGAGAGGAATGGAGAGGAAGATTTTTTTGTAGCCATGATAAGGTAAAGCCGTAACAATTACCCACTAGTATGGCATCGAGAGGCCCCACTCAAAACTACTGCATGGTACAGAGTCCATTCACCAAATGGCAATACAGCAGCCCAGTATTTTGCACCTGATTATAGGACGGCCTCCTTAGTGGTTAATCCAAGGTTCGGATCCCTGACTATCAGGCGGATAACATCAGCCCAGATGAAACGTTTACTTCCAGCACCCTTACTAGTGACATGGTCGCAAGGATAGACATAGGAACAGAAAATTACCGACATTTCGGGCTACTGTTCACGAAGTACTGTCGTGCTGGAGAGCAGCTTTTTCTTCACCCTTTTTCAGAAACATCACTCATTGGAAATGAGGTCTGAGGGACAAATAAGAGGAAGTGAGAGTAACGAGAACTGCCGATAACGTATC
>NC_136504.1:30294333-30319333 GCF_053919585.1 Euprymna scolopes
GGGGATTGAATTTGCATTTTCTTTTTATTGATAATAAAAGGAATTCAACTCTTGTCTTTTTTCTTCATTTCCACACGTAGACATTATTTATTTAGTTTCTGCGATCATTGGTAATAGACAATTTCGAAAAGGTGGAATTCAGATTAAGTCATTTCCCTTCTTCATTCGTTTCTAAGGGATGGTAAGGTGAGCCCGATTTTGTACTGAATTGTTTTCCTTTCCATGAAATTCTTGACTAATGTCAGTCGTAACAATCTGCCGTTAAGGTAGGCTGTTACGACTTTCATGAGTAAAAAATTCATCTTTAAAGACGTGGTACTTCTCAAAGTGCAAACATTTGGGTCTGAAAGGGACCGTTTAAGAATTGGCGGTTATGCGTGGAATCTTACATAACTATAAAAATCTCATTGTATTTGGGATGGGACATTCTATCGGATTCCAGACACTCACCTACTATCGCATACATTTTCACCCGATAGATCTTAGATAAGTTCTAATTGTTTGTTTAAGTGAAATTGTTGATATCTCTCTTTCACTTCGTACATTTATCATGGCCATTTTGAAATTATTTCTCATTCTGCTTCTTCTTTTTTTTTCATTTTCCTTCTTTGAAGATTGTAATGCTGGGTATGGGGCATCCAAACCAGCTGGCAACATTACCCTGTTTTTTATTGAAACCAACCGAGAGCTCTTTTTGGTTTCTTCTATAATTACTGAAAAGATCTTTCTAACATTTTATTATTTTCGCAGACGTTCGTATTTCGTAAATTCTTTCTTCTCAGCTCGTGTTAATCTAGCATAATTGCGTACATTAACTTTTACTAAGGTGAGTTGTTTCACATACTTGTCTTATCGTTATAAAGTTGAATTACAAGTAATATTTTAATCATGAGACACAATTTATCGAAGCCAAACTGCACTCGAGATAAGCATTCATCAAATAGATAAAGTGTGAGTTGAATGATAAAGAAGATTGTGAGAGAACGTAAAATATAAACTCGAACAAAGATGATGGCTTATGACAAGTATTTGGTGGCATTTGATTTAAAGACAACCATGCTGTAATCCCAAGGGGAACGCTTTTTTAGCCCACATGTATTAAGATCTCGGAAAGAATTACTGTTCATATGAATTCTCTTTGATGTTAGGAAAACCGAGAAAGGAAACAAAGCAGTTTGACTTTTAAAAGATCGACGATTTCTTGCTGTGATTATATGACAAATTAGAATCAGCGATTAGAACTAAGTTTATCGGCTTTCAATGAATTGCAGACAGAATAGAGAAATATAAGCAACGTCATTTATTTGATTGATATATGATGAAAATGTTGAAGTAAACCCGATACCTAGTAAAATACTGTTGTTGTTCCGTACGAGTCCAGAAGAAAGACGCAACTCAGTATTTAGTTAAAACAGAACATATTGAACAGAAAAGCAAACACAACATATAAAATGAGTGGGTATATATCATTCCGATTGCTACGTCTGTCTGTACTTGCATAACTGCGCGCTTAGGCCGAGAAACATCTTTAACTGGTTTTTGTGGTAAGCTGAAAAGTCTATTTTTATTTAGATGGACAAACTGCAATAAATACTATACCGCGAACCGGATGCGTGTAGTAAAATAATGAAAATTTAATCTGAAATCATGAAATTAATCACTTGTGTCCGAGACAGTACTAAGATCATGACGTCAATAAAGTCGCGCCAGGTGAAACAGTTAGACAAGGGAGACTTGCGTAAAAAAAGTTTCGTTTAACATTAGACCGAGGAACGAAAAGGCAGTAAACAAACAAATATGTAACAAATAAATATAACCAAAGGGCAGGAAATTACTTCTTCACTTCTATGGATATGTTTTTGTTGATTTAACTTATGTTAAACTGTTTTAAAGTATGGAAATCAAATAGTTCTGAGTACTTTAGTTAAAACGAAAAAAAAAAAAAGATTGCGACATGATTCCCCTCTCTTTTTCAGATTTCGAGAATCTGTAAAAGCCGTGAGAAAATGAAAGTGGAGTCATACAACTATCCCACCGTGTGAAATTTGTATACTGATCGACTTTTTAAAACTTTTCCACTTGATTATTATTGATTGGACACAAATTAATCAGATTATGAAAATAAATTTGAAAAAAATATATATATGTTCGATAGTTGAAAGGGGTGTTCACTTTTTAGTTACAAGGTTCTGGTAAATCGGTCATCCATTTTTTTTCTATTTTCTAAACACGGAAGTGAATAACTGCCATTTTTATTGCTCTTTCATTGCCCCCTTTTTGTGTTTTTATTCTTACTTAAACAATTAAAACAAAAATGTTTTAAAAAAATCTCACCTTTCATAAAAACATGGATTGTAAAGTAACTTAATTGTAAAGAAACACCCACAAACTCACTTTTCATAAAAACAAATAAATTATTTTTTAAAAAATGCCCCAGAAACTCACTTTTAATCAATCAATAACTAACTAAATGAAAAACAAAACTCGAAACTTTATTTTCATAAAAATATAAAATTAAAAAGGAGTAAAAAAATCATTTCTATTCTATTTTTGTCCTTGAGTAACAAAGTAGATATTCCTGACTTACAAATGCGGTTTATGCCATTTTTACTTGCTATGGTTTTGATATTCCCGCATTTTTATTGGTTAAAAAATTGGTGATCGATTTACCAGAACGTTGTAACTAAAAAGTGAGCACCCCTTTCAAATGTCGAAATCATGATTTTTTTTTCAATTTTTTTTTTTCATAATCTGATTAACTAGTAACAAATCAATAATAATTCAGTGAAACAAATTCAAAAACCTATCAGTATACAAATTACGCACGGGGTGATGGTTGTGCAACTCTGCCAATAAAAATTATAGAAATTATAGAAATGCTAATAGAAAGCCACCCAATAAATGTCACAGTGCTATTTATTTGGTGGATTTCTGTCATTATTTTTTCATTATAAGAATTACACGTGAATATTTGATCGTGTAGTTAGGTGAAGTTGAATTTGGTTTAATATATATATAATAAAAAGAATTACTTTGGTTTGATAGTTTGTAATAAGACTATGGCATTGATTGTTATTTTTTTCTTTTGTTAAGCAGCTTTTTCTTATTCTCATTCACAAATCGAAAATTAAATGAAATGCAGATAGAAAAGCATCTAGGTAATATCGCAGATCATGGAAAAATGTACTGATCTCTCTGTAATCTATTGAAAGTAGCTTCCATTTGGCAATGTTTATATTTTACTTTTGATAACTAGTGTTCAAAATAAACTTTTAGTATCACCCTGTGGAATAATAGTTCTGAATTTTTAAATGAGTATTTGTATGATTCGTCTTGAGTGTTATTTGTACAACGTTTCGGTCCGCCATTCGTAAGACATCTTGGAAAGAAAAGGAAGAAAAGTTAATGGCTCCGTGGATGGTTTCGTATTCTTGGAGTTGTTTTTGTTCTTTCGTCCTGGTTTGGTACGTGCGAATATTTCAACGGTAAAAGAGAAACAATTCCGCCAAAATTTATTAAGTTACCCATCCTTGTGAACCAAATATTTTTGCACACGTACGAAACCACGGCAAAAAAAAAATCAGCTCCAAAAATACGAAACCATCTACGGAGACTTTTCCAAGATGCCTAACGAAGGTCGGAGGTTACACCGGCCGAAACGTTGCAAAAATAACACACAGCATGAGGACATTAGTAATATTCCCTGGAGAATGTTTATAATTGTTGTTCGTCCGGATGTCTTGCAAGGCATACATTTCTTACACGTGTAACTATGCGCACGAGTGTGCCGTCATTTATGCGTGCGTATACAATCGTGTGGATATGTATATGTATGCACGTGTCTGCGAGTGTGTTTATTCCTTCTCTATCTTTTCCCATTACGCCTCTTGATGACCGCTGCCAGACGTCATTTTTCTTGTGTTTTCAATTCATCGTTTGTCATGCTTATTTTCTGTCATCTTGGCATTTTTCTTCGTCTCAAGTCTTCGCCCGTTCCAAAAAAAAAAAAAGAACTTATTGTTCTTCTATTTGCTTCCAATCCTGTCGACCCAATTTTCCCTTGGTTCCGAAAAAAAAAGGACATCGTCACTTGATGTTTTTCTATCTAATTTCCACTTTCCGTTTCTCAAAATACGTTGTATTATTATTTTTGTTTTCATTTTTCTCGCCATTTTTTTTCTTGTTGTTGTCTTTTTCTATATTATTATCTATTCTTCTGACTTTTCCATCATCCCCGTCGCCCGTCATCACGTGACATTTTTTTGTGTCTGTCCATTCTTTTAACCCATTTATAGATCTTTTTCTGTTTTTTGTTTTACTTTTACATCTATCTTGATTTACTCTTTATTTCACTCGTCGCCATTTTATTTATACTTTTTTATTTTCTTTTTTTCCTACCAATATTTTTACCCCCACACCTCATTTTCTACGCTCATCCGACAGCTGTTATTATTATTGTTATTGTTGGCATTGTTTTTGTTGTTATTTCTTCTTTTGTTTTTCCATTTTCTTTAATTCTTAAACTAGGATGGAAAGTTGGGTGCCGCTCGGCCTTGCACGGTTACAAAATACACTTAAATATATTTTCATTCATGCAGTGTTTGTATTTATCATAACAGAGTCAATTATCTATTAAATAATATTTTTTACCTAATATATAGTACTGAGTTAAAAGAAATGAGTCACGGTGCACCATCTAGAATCAAAACGAAAACATTTAGCACTTCAGCCTCGCTCCCTACCGATTGAACTTGGCTAGCAGGCAGATGAGAAAACTTGAAGATAAACCAATTTTTTACTATATTTGCTTCATGCATGCACAAACACATACAAATATTTTGGTAAGTTGAAATGAACATTTTGCATTTCAACTTGCCAAAATATTTCTGTAAGCGTTATTCATCCATCCAAACAAAGATTTCACTCGTTATGGACCATCCATGAGCTATGATTACTATTTCCTGTAAATTTCAGTATTAAATGACCAGTAGTTAAAGAATCGGATAACTATTTACACACAGAGAGAAGGATTAACACACACACATCTATTATTTTTTATTTTTATACATTTATTAAGTTTCTGACTCACTTATTCTTTATCTTTTTCTTTGTCTTTGAATTTTCGTCTGTGCTTCTTTATCAACTTTTTCTATTTTATTCCTTCTGCTATTTCTACCCTATTCATTTCTTCGTGTATTATTATTTTTTTATGGTTCTCGACTATTTATCTTTTTACTTATTTTTTCTTTTGTGCCCTTCAAGTTTTGCTTTTATTATTATTATTATTATTATTATTATTATTATTATTATTATTATTATTATTATTTTTTACATGGGGATCACCACTTATCAGGGCTCGTAAGCCACTCGGGGATAAGGGTTATTTTGTGTGCAATAATCAATGGGAACATATCGTAGTAATAGTTGGTGTTGGAGATTTGATAAAGAGTCTTACTTGAGGGGGCGATTAATCAGGAATTTGTTTAAGTTGGACTTGAAGACGTCCAAGTTGTAGTCAGGTGGGAAACAGGCAAACGGAAGAGAATTCCACAGGCGTGCACTTCTCAGAAAAAAGCTATGTTCATGGAATCTACGTTTTGATTTAGGCACAGATAAACAGTGGGGGAAATTACTGACAGTGGTTTTAACTAGACGGTGTTTATCATGAAGGATTGGCGATGGGGGACAAGAGATTGGAGTTCGGACGAGCACTTGCCATGGAAATAATGATAAAACAAAGACATGCTCGCAACGTCTCTTCTGTGGGAGAGAGGTTGCAGGAAAGAGAAGAGAGCCTCCTCATTATTGTTAATATTGGTATTATTGTTTTTGTTGTTTTTCTTCTTTCATTCTTTTCTACATTTTCTTTCTGTCATCTTTTTTTTTTGTTGCACTTGTGTTCGTTGTTATTTTTTTTTATTCTTCCATTTGATTTTATTCGCCACTTCTGTTTGCTTCTTTTATTTTAACGAGTTTTCAGACAAGTTTTAATCATTGTTGTTGCCACGGTTTGTTGCTATTGTTGTTGTTGTTGTTGTTGCTGGTTTTTTCTTCGTTTCTTATTTCCTTTCTACTCCATTATATTTCCTCTTTTTCATGCTACTTAATGATATATTGCATCATCATCATCATCATCATCATCATCATCATCATCATCATCATCATCATCATCATCCTTCTCTACCTCCTAATCATTATCTTTTTTTTTTATTTTATCTTTTATTTAATTTTCTTTCCTTTTTTTTTCTAAATGGACCTGTTTCTTTATCATAAACTTTTTTCCCCTTTTCTATTCCTTTTCCTTTCCTTTTAAATAAACATTTGCAGATCTTATTTTTTTTTTTTTTTAGCTTTTCCCATATTTTCGTATTTGTTCGTTTTCATTTCAGTATTCTTATTAACCCCAAATACAAAAATAAAAAAGATGATCTCACACAAAATTACTTATTCATATTCTTTTACAATGAAAGCAAAGTGAAACCTTTGCTAAATCTTTTGTAAAAAAACAAAACAAAACATATAGCGCTGTTATTTACAAAACGTTCACCTATTTTCCATTATATTTACTATTATATAAAAAAGAAATTGTGTGTGCAAGTTCGTGCCCTATAAACTCGAAACCGTCTGGGTCAATTTTTATGAAATTTATCAGGAAGATACTTTATATGGTTGGTAGTGTTATTAGATAGGCTATGTAGCGAAATATCTTCGATAAGTATCGATAATCGAAGTAATCAGATAAAAGAAGGAACAAACGAGTTTGACAAAAATTAACATTTTACACAGCCTATCATCAAAAGTGCATTTAAGAAGGTTTATTACAAAACAATCCGAAAGACCCGGCATATAAAGTCAACAGTAGTTTTTTTTTAAGATGACAGAGGCACGTCCGAAATAAATGGTTTTATTTTGTTTTTTAGTTCAATTTCCACCCCAGACAAGGCAGTGTGCCACTTTGAAGTAAGGTGCTACTATCGGAGACATAACTTGCAAGGATAGTATGACAGGAGATGCGTAGCAAGATGTCTGTTCACATTACTCTTGACCTTCTGCATCTCAGTACAGTTGGGAAAGCAGAATCCTGGAGGGAAGTGCCAAATTCTAGCAGTTCTGGGGAAGAAACTATTGGAGTAGAAGGCTTTCTTACACCTATGGATCTCTACTGTCTAGAGGTGGGATTTATCTCCTTGTCGGGTTTGTCGAGAGTATTTACGTCGAGGTGGTACACGTGCTTGTAGTTCGAAAGTGTTCATAAAAACACTTATAGAACAGGCAGGGGGATGTAACACTTCGTCGATGAGACAGAGGCTTAAGTCTAAATGACAGTTCAGGACTTATCAGGTTGGCGACTCTCTTTTGAACTCTGTCCAGGAGTGAGAGACAAGTAGCAGTAGCCCAAATGTGACAACAGTACTCCATACATGGGCGAATGGTAGCTTATAGAGGTACAGGATACTTTCAAGCGTAAGTAGTTTTCTAGCATGGTAGAGAGATCCCAACTTCGCAGCAGCGTTCGCAATGCTCTAAATTTATCTAGTCCCGTTCATGTTCCCTGTAAACGTTAGGCCGAGGAGTTTAATGTGAGTACTTTCGGGTAATGTGTTCTTGGCCACTGCTATTGGTGGTAGAGGAGACTTCTTGTTATAATGTAAGGAGACAAGCTTAGTCGTGGCAGCATTGAATGTGACCTTACATTCGTGTTCCCATTCCACTACTGATTAGAGGTCTTCTTCTCGTGTGTCAGCCATTTCCTTTGGTATGTGTCCATTTGTTTTCCCCTCGTTTCTGTCTCTTCTGTGGTAAAGAAGTTTAAGGGAAGAAGTGAGGACTACGAATTTTCCTCTTCTAAATGGACAAGTTTAGATTCAGCCCAATAGATTAGAGTTCAACGGGCGGGCGGCTTTAAGAATGAAGCTTTGTTCATGGAGTCTACATTTAGATTTTAGCATAGATAGAAAGTGTAGCGAAATTGTTAATAGTGGTTGTAGCTAGACGAGGTTTCTTCTATTTTGAAAGTTTGGCAAGGTGGGACCATAGACTGAAGCTTAGACGAACACTTGCCATTACAATAAGGATAGAGCAAAGACAGGCTCGCAACATCTCTTTTGTGGGAAAGAGGTTGCAGGCAAGAAAAGAAAAATAAATTATTTTATTCCCTTCATACATATACACACAAGCACGTAAGACATGACGGTGACTAAGTCGTTAATGACACGGACTGATCTAAGTGTGTCATATTCGAAGAAAATTTGCGAAGCCGAAACACTTAGTGATGTTGGAAACCTTTACGTTGTCGTTCCTGTAAGAACCCGATGTCTTTCTAGTATCTGTTCTTCAGATGCTGCACTTCTATTTCTTGTTCTCTTTCGGTGGAGGAGAAATCCTTCACGACTGAAACAATTTTTATTTTTGTACCTTTTCTCCACGTTAAAAAACGACCCTGGTGTCTAACTCTGTCCCGTGGGGAGGCATGTAAAATAGGTACAATAAGTATCTGATTCATGCGAAATCAATGAAGTATGATGAATAACAAACACACAAATACAGACGCAAGGATACATACACAAGCATGCACCCATATACGGACACAGACAGCCCCCAGATACACCGACGCATATATGCACACATACACACTCACCTACACATTATTTTCCTGATGTTAAAGAATAAACATTATTCTGAAGATGTGTATATTTAATCTGCGCGTTTAGTCATGAAAATGTTAAGAATGATCGACCAAAAGAAATACTGTTCCGTACTTAAATACAACATATCAACGAATGGTTTTTTAATTTCTGATTGAATCTTGACAAACAGACAAACCTACAGACAAAACGACTATTTTAATTTTAACCATGAAAACCCGAAAGAAAAGCATAGTCTCTTACTGAGAATTGCTTCTCATCACCCCGGGAAATCTCATCACTATGTCCTGTATTTAAGAATTCAGGTGATCACCCATCTCCCTCTCAGTACAGGTCAATAAGTCTCCTGTGCGTTATGAGTAAGTTGCTGGAATCTGTGTTAAATAGAGAAGTAATCAACTATCTCAGCAAAAATAACCTTCTTAGTGACACAAAATATGGTTTCTGTTCTGCTAGATCTACAGCTGATGTGCTTACAGTTATATCTCTCGAATTAGCGAATCTCTCGACGGAGGCTACATTTCTAGGGCAATTGCTCTTGACATATCAAAAGTCTTTGAGAGAGTATGGCATAAAGGTTTACTTCACAACATCTCCAGCCAGGGTATAGCTGGAAATGTCTTCTCAATTATTAAATAATTACTCTCGGGCAAAAATCAGAAGCTCGCATTATTAATGCTGGAGTCCCTCAGGGGTTCATCTTGGGCCAAGCTCTCTTCCTGATCTACATTAATGATCTTCCAAATCAAATACTTACATCATTCGTAGACATCTATGCTGATGAGACTACTATCAATGGTAACACATCTAAGTCCATAAACGATCAAGTTCTCTCCGATTCTCTCTCCTCTGATCTTGAGCAAGTGGTACAATGGGAAAGGAGATGGCTTGTTACTTTAATGAGTCTAAAACCAAACTTTTATCTTTGGGTCATCAACGCTCTGATCCCCATCTGGTATCAATTGAAATGAATGGCTCTCGTCTTGTAGAGGCCTCATGTTTTGACAACCGTATGGGCTTGTCCTTTATTTCTCATCTGAAATGGAACACGTACATTAAATCCGTTGCCAAGGCCGCTAGAAAAATGGTGGGATCTTTCTATCGATCCAGTAGATATCTCACTGCTGATGCAATTCTTTATCTATATAAGAGCCAGGTACGTACAAGGATGGAATACTGTTGCCACATCTGGACAGGAGCTGCTAGAAAGGACTTATCCTGCCTTGATAGAGTGCAAAATAGACTTCGTAGCCTGGTAGGGGATGCCCTTTTTTCTTCCCTGCAACCTCTTTCTCACAGAAGAGATGTTGCTTGTTTATGCTTTATCGTTATTTTCATGGCAAGTGCTCGACTGTGCTCCAATCTATGGCCCCTCCACGCCAAACATTCACAAGAAACACCCGTCTAGCAGAAAACACTATCAATAAGTTCCCTCACTATTTATCTGTGCCTAAACCTAAATGTAGATTTCATGAACAAAGCTTCTTTCTTAAAATTGCGCGCCTATGAAATTGTCTTCCGTTTGCGTGCTTTCCATCTGACTACAATATGGCTGTCTTCAAGTCCAACGTAAACAAGTTTTTAAGAGCTGTACCACATAAATGTAGAAATTTACCAATTTACATTAATAACGATTACTATATTGTCCAAGTGTCTACTGTACAGTCTTTAAACTTTATCCTCGACATACCTCTTGCCCTTGATAAGTGGCGATGCCTCTGTAAAAAAAAAACTTGGACACATCTAAGATGAGACGCATCTATTCAATACAGATGAAAATGCACTTTCTAACTGAAGACTGACGCACTAACATACTTGCTATTTTAAATTTAAGCGTGGCCAACAAACGTATAGAGATGGTTATTTATCCCCCTCCCAAGGCAAAAATGGGACATAAGGTTTGGAAAGTGGGATTTGAAAACCCAGTGTCGCATAGGGAGATTACTTTGGTTTGCATAAATGCCTAAGCGTTTCCCTGGTAAGTCGCCTCAATTGTTTAGCAAAATATTAAGCTATTATGTAGGATAGAAAAAGAAGCCTGTGAGACTCGACTTCCCAAAGCTGCACAGTCGGCAGGGAAAACGCCATTTCAGAAAGGGACTACATTCTATTGATTTCGGTGCCGAGTTAAACAATTCCCTGGTTGGAATGGAATGAATAAATAATGCCGAAGATGCAGTCGTTTATGTTGCGCGTATATCGAGTAAAATGACTTTGTTTTCAATTTTTTATATATTATTTTTATTGCATTTTCACCCCAAACAAGGCATAGTGCCACTTTGATGTGGAGCGCTAATATCTGGAACATAATTTGTAGGGATATTATGTGAGGATTTGAGCAGCAAGATATCCGGTTACATCAGACTTGAACTTCTGCATGTTAGTACAGCCAGGGAAGCAGGAACCCGAAAAGGAATCCCAAGTCTAGTAGTCCTGGCGACAAAAAAAAAAAACTATTAGAGTGGAAGGTTTTCTGGTATCTGGAGATCTCTACTGTGTAAGTACTGTGTACTTTGCTGCTTGTCGGGTTTTTCAAGGGAATTTACGTCGAGGGCGTAGAAGGGCTTGTTCGTCGTCAGAGCACCTACCATGATAATACTTGTAAAACAGGCAGACGGATGCAACATTTCGTCGATGGAACAAAGGTTGAAGTTTAGCTAACAGTTCGGGACCAATTAGGTTGGCACCTCTCCTTTGAATACTGCTTAATGGTACCTAGCGACATGTGTAGTAGAATTTTTGAAAACGCGAAATAAGATTTATAGGCGCCCACCGTCCACTTGAATTATGGGTGTTAATAAAGGTTGGACCCTTCTCTCCCCAAACCTTTCTAATCAAAAATCCCAGCGCAAACTGATTAAAGACCTTTCAATTTTCTTTTCTGAAAAGACTGTTCTGATAAAAATAAGTTCGCGCTTGTCCCATGACGAAAGCATTTCAATATACAATTACTTTTATCTTTCATCTCTCCTAAACCCCTACACTTGGCTGTCTCATTTCCGCGTATTTTGCCTTTGTTAAAGTGACGGCTACAAAATTGGCCGTGAATTATATTTCAAAAACTCGTTATGATCACAAAATAAGAAGCTGATCGTTGATGACAGGTATGTGGACGGTGAATGTTTAATCTTCCATCACACGATATATATATATGTGTGTATATATATATATATATATATAAATGTGTATACATATATGTATATATATGCATGTACAAGTATGTATATATATATACGTATATATAAATGTATATGTATATATGTAAATATATATATATATATATATATAAATATATATATATATATGTAAATATGCACACACACAATATATATATATATATATATATATATATATATATATATATATATACACGTCAATTTAGCTCTACCAGGTATAAATCCAGATGATAAAATATTGCATTAGAAAATTGTGTGTTCATATAAAAAAGTGTTCAATAGTAAATATAGCTGTATATGTCTATCCGAATAATGAACGTTTAACATTAATTTATTATTCATATAAGTTAGTATTATATCTACAAAGTTTTCTCTGTTATTTTATTTGTTTGTACGTTACATTTGAAAAATACCAAATATTTTTTTGGAAATCTTAACTTCTTCCAAAACAGTCATATCTGTAAAATTTTCACTTAAAAAGTTCGTAGTTTTTCTTGGATGTAGCATCTTTTTCGAATATTATTATAATATCTGATCATTTTTGTAATGGTATTCAAAAGAACATGTCCAAAAAAAAAAAAAAAAAGAAAAAAGAAGAAAAGAAGAAAAAAACAGTGAAACAGTGTCTGCAACGAAGTATCGATTGGAATAGTAAATTTAACATTGGTTATTATAATGTGTTATATGGCACAACACTGTTTTTTGAGTGTTTACAGGTACTTATTAATTTATCTCATTTGGATCGGTTTTATATTTAAAATACAATGAACATTATTTTGATAGGAATACCCCCTCGCCAAACCTTCAAAAGAAACACTTGTCTAGCTGAAAACACTATCAATAATTCCGCGCACACTTTATCTGTGCCTAAACCTAAACGTAGATTTCATGAACACATCTTCTTTATAAGAACTGCACGCCTGTGGAACTATCTTCCGTTATCCTGCTTTCCAGCTGACTACACTATGGTCGTCTTCAAGTCAAATGTAAAGAAGTCCTTAATAAGCCGTCCCCCTTAAGTTAACAACTTTACTGGATTTAAATTATTGACAATTTCTATATTGTCCAATTGACTACTGTACACACTTTAACACTTATCCTCGAATGGCTCCTGGGCCTTGATAAGTGGTGGTGCCTCTGTAACAAAAAGAAATCTTAATAAACTCGTATTTACTTCGCGTTATTAATTTTTCTGCCCCCCAAACAATTCTATATTTGACGTTATCCAGAAAAAAATGCCTTATCAAAAAATATTTATTGATTAAATATATTTCTCGTTTCGTGGAATTTCCACTGGCCCTGCTAGTTTTTATTATCATTAGTGTTATTTTAATTCTTGCTATAGTCACCACTTTCCTTTGAACTTTATTTTTTTTTATCTTAACATCGATCATTTTATTTTCACTTGGGTGAGGGGTTTGATGATTATTCTTACGAGGCCCGTTTCAAAAGTAAATGGTTTCAAAATGTAACTCAGACAATATAACGTTGAAGAGCTACGAAGTCTAGAGTGATACGATTAAAACGAGTGACTTTTTCTGCTTCCAAAATTTATTCTCGTACATACTCCTCACCATTCTCAATGTTTTTTGTCAGCATTCAACGATGTCTCTGTCGTAAATGTCCGGAGCTGGCGCTGCCACTTTAATCTCTGTCGCCACTCTGACATCGACGAACCCATCTCGTAACTGTGCTTACATCAACGGCATCGGCTTTGTAAACGTTCAACAGGCGCTGATAAATGTTGATCGGTATAATTTTTTCTACATGTAGGAATTCAATGATGCATCTTTGATTCGGACGCTTATGTTTTTAAAGAGTCTCACACCGTCAATATCTACAACAGATTAGATAAAACTTTAAGGTTATGAATGTATAAGTGCAGTCATCATAACAATGCTGTTTGCGATCCCCTTCTGATCCATTCAGGCGGAATAAAAATAAGGAAGTATTATGCTTTCTCGACCAATCAGAGCCTTTGTTATTAGTAAGCAACGTTTTTTTGTCTTATATGTGTTACCCAGGGAGCTCAGTGCACTGAGAAAAACTAAGATTTTCAACCAATATAAAATGTAAACGCCATCTTTCTCTTTGTACACATATTCCTTGGATGAAATACTTTCACGCTTGTCTCATAAGACAACGTTTTTTTCTTCAGGAAACAATAAATTTTGTTTGTCACTTTCCCTCTTACATCCAGTTTTGCCTTCCTGACTTTGTTACCAATTTTTTTTTCTTTTGTTCGATTGACGGCTACAGAATTGTCTATGAATGATATTCGCAAAAAGCCCGTCAACCTCGCAAAATGAGAAACTAATTTTTGATGACAGGTATGTGAACGTTGCATGTTCACATATGTATTTACTTATGTTTCAAATCTGTGCGCACCGAATACATCGGACAATAGAGATGTGACTTAGTTTAACCTTTCAATCCCACTTTAGCGAAAAATATTTTTTTCTTTTGTGGGATTTAAAAAAAAATAATGAAAGCCTAAGGTTATAGAGATTGAATACCTCCTAGAGAGGACTGGAGTACTTACTAAAGCTGGAATGCTGGTTAAAGTTGGAATGCTTACTAAAGCTTAAATGCTTACAAAAGCGGGAATGTTTACTAAGAAGTCTTACTAAAGCTGGAATGCTTACTAAATATAGAATGCTTACTAAATATAGAATGTTTACTAAAGCTAGAATGCTTACTAAAGCTAGAATGCTTACTAAAGCTGAAATGCTTGCTAAATCTTGAATACTTACTAAATATAGAAGGCTTACTAAAGCTGGAATGCTATCTAAAGCTGGAATGCTTACTTATTCTCGACTATGTAAGGTCTCTCTGTACAGAGGCTTGTCAGGATAATTTATTATGAGGATACTTTTTCATATAAACAAACCCTATCTAAATATTAAAAACCGCATAGTATTCGCTGTCCAAATAAGTTCTCCTCAGTAAGGCTAACCCAATCTGGTCTTTACAAAGAAAAAGTGCACCGTCTGCAGATGATGATACTTCATGCAACAGAATACAGCTGGATAATCCACCAGACTAGATGAATTCTTATTCTGAAATTCAGTAAGACTAAGAGATCACAGGAAAGACATACTGTGACGTATTTAAATGGTCAATTGGGGAAAAGACAACAATGTTCTCTACTGCTTTATAAACTCTCTGTTTGATGTGTAAAGGATGATTCTAATGGAATATTCGAATATCTATGGATCTCATATAGTAATTAAATATTAACGAGAACCGTGGAAATTCCACATTGGATTCTTTCATATGTGATATATTGATGTTGACATTCTGTAGATGTTCAGCTTAAATGGAGACGCGCTGATATTATTGTAGCTCTTTTGTTAAAATTGCAAAAGTACTTATTTAATCTAGCAGAGACATCCGGTGTAGCCCGGTCGTAAAATACGCTTAAATATGATATTTTAATTTATGCGGGTTTTGTATATATTAATATAGCGTCAATTGTCTATCGATTCTTATATATTATAAAGTTCTGATTTAATATATATATATATATATATATATATATATATATATATGCGTGTGTGAGGGTGTTATTTGAGAAGGAAAACCGAGAATTAATACAATATTAATCAACGTCTCGTCCCTATTTCAGGGTACATCATCAGAATTTCGTGGGAAAAATGTAAAAATCCTGATGATGTCTCCTGAAATAGGGACGAAACCTTGATTACAATTTTATTAATTCTCGGTTTTCTCTTCTCAAATAACAAAACGTCAACCACTATTTGCATTTTTATTTTATTTTTACGCACAAACACACAACTCACACACATATTATAACTATGATAATAATAATAATAATAATAATAATATATATATATATATATATATATATATATGAGCAAACAGTTAATAAAACATCTTAAAATACACTTTGAAATTAGTTAAAAACATATTTAATCTGAAAAGGAAACACTAGATTAGTGGATAGTCCTTATTCTGCGGAGTTTCAAAGAATGCCATTCTAAATATTCTTCTCCTCAGAAGACATAAAGAAATCAGCACATTGTATCTGTAGCAACGCTAGAATTTGTTAGTTAAGGCATTTACTGAAACCGCAATTTAGTGTAGCTATAAATTGCCAAATAAAAAAATGAAAAAAATATTGGATATGTAAAAAGCTAATATAAAAAGAAACCGCGCATAATATTTCAGCTTGAATGAAACTCCTCTAGAGTTGATCTAAAATGCAAAATAGTTCTTTAGATAGAATGTATTCTAAAATAAGTCCAGCGTGACGATGCATATAATCGGATTTTTGAAAACTTTCCAATCGGATTGTCCTCTGAAGTTCTTCATGTGACTTCTGACGAAGACCAGAGAATGAGTTGACCGAAACGTCGTGAAACAACAACTATGAAGATAAGGATAACACTCCGCAAAAAAACACATCAAATGCCCAAATAACTAATCTCAAAGGATTACAATAACAACAAACTATCACCACAACTATTAATAGAATTTAATGTGTTAGTCGAGAAAAAGGAAGTTGAGAGGATGGATAAAGAGAGTAAGTGTGGTCATAAAAATAAAAATTCTGTTTTTTTCTTAATTTTTAATTCAATTACTTTTGCGGGCTGGCTTTTTTCACGGATTCAAGCAATTTAATGATGGGAATGAGGTGTCAAGCAAATGTCATTCGTTTTTCATACCTGATAACTATGAGAAATAGAAGAAAAACAAAGCACTGAGAAATAGAGAAAAGAAAGGTACAGTTAATTATAATTAACTTTCTCTTTTTATCTCTGCATTAATAAAGATTGTACTCTGGTAGCGACCGAGGAATTTTTGTGCTGGAACTAAAAGGTCTGATTTTTGTGGGGATGTAACTGATATTTTCATGGGAATATTTGCAAATGGTGAATAATGAAAGAGTGAACGAACAAGTGAAATAGAGAAAAGGAGAGGGAGAGAGAGATAGAGAGAGAAATTAAAAAGTGAGTGTGTGTGGGGGTGGCATCTGTAATTTATTATATAAATCTCATCTTTTTGTTTAAATGTATGTATATATGTATGTATGTGTGCCTTTTTTTTGTTTTGTTCTTTTTTGCTCAACACATACACCTCCAAACACCTGGACAACGCTGGGTACCCACGCTAGTCGTACATAAATCGGAAGAAAGATAAAGACAGACAGTTTTGCCGACAGACAAACAGACAGATATTTCTACTCTATCTGTCCTTGCCTCTGCTTTACTGTGTGTGTGTGTGTGTTTTTCTCCCTCTTTTTAACTTTTTTTCTGCTGATCTGAATTCGCCCTTGTTTAGCGATAACATTTTCGCGAGTTGAGATGATTCCCGATGCAAACTGACTTCTCTATGGAGATAACTTTTCAACGCGGACGTCTTCTCGTCGGGCACAACTTGTTCTGCCGACGTCGGCGCGCCCGACGACAAATGCACAGCTTGAGACTGGGGCGAGATCGTCTCCATTACGCACGTTCGGCCCACAACCCCTCTTGGCTGGCATCCTGTGACCGTATGATCCAACTGATTTTTACTCCCGGCGAAGCTGACAGACAATACCAAATGTGCTGACGTCTCTGACTACTTGAAGCGAAATCCAGTTCTCGTTCACGCGCTATTTCTATCATTTGCTGGCTTATCTCCCTTGAAAACATTAACGTATACATTCTCAACTTAAATATACTGTTAGAACGTTATCGCATTTGTATCGACGTTAATTAGTGTATGTAACTACTACATCTACTACCACTCTATTTTATGGAGTTTATATAAAGTCTCGAATTTAACCGATATTTTTGTTCACGACAAATAAAATAATTTATAATCTTAATCATGATCATGCACGCTTCTAGCTGTACTTAAATCTATTGATTAAGAAAAATAACAGCATGGATATGATTTTTGTACTTTTAACATATGGCACCCATGAAAGCATTACAATAATAATAATAATAATAATAATAATAATAATAACAATAATAATAATAATAATAATAATAATAATAATAATAATAATAATAATAATAATATTACGAGCATACAGGGTCTACATCCACGAATGTAAAATTTCTTTCGCTATGACTACTGTTTGCGGAAACTAAGAAAAAAAATATCCAAGGTGTGGTTATTGAGAATGTACGATCGAATGATCAGATGAACACGTGACGTAAAATACGCTTAAATATGTTATTTTTCATTCTTGCAGATTTCATATATATTATTATAGAGTTATACCGAATATTTATATGCTATAAAGTTGCGATTTCAAAAATAAAAAATATATATCCATATGACTTGGGTGCATTAGCTTGAATCGAAACCAAAATAAAAACTTCTGAAAAATATATATATATATATGTATATATATATATATATATATATATATATATATATATATATATATACAAACATACTAGCAAAAGTACCCGTCGTGTACTGGGTTCAAAAACAGCCTACAGAAAATGGACTCTGATTTATGAAAGTATGATAGGTTATGAAAAGGAAGGGTTATAAAGAGATAGCTTCGAATTAGGGAGTATCAAAACCAAAGCAAAATATGAAAGTAAAAATGAAATAAATAAGCCCCATAATTTATCATACCATACCTGTACACACTGAAGCACTTATCACAATATTCTGTGAATCTATATTAAAAAAACCTTGTTAAACAGGCGCGAACGAACACCCCATAATTTTATTATACAATATTTCTTCAAACTGAAACATAATTATCAAAGTATACTTACGCATATATATATGAAAAGTCTTTATTAAAGTTTGTGCCTATTTCCATTCTATGGAGGCAAGGCGCGAACGCAGACCCACGCCACAATTTTATTATACTATCCCTATTTTAGTTAATACATACTTATCAAAGTATTATTATGTACATCTATATCAAACACACTAGTAAACGTTTTTTTTATTTTTTATTTTTTTTATTTCCACACTTTGTGGACCAGGCGCGTACGAAGACCCCACAATTTTAATGAATCATCATTATGCCAGATCAAACGTACCTATTCCTGTGTCTCAATACATCTTCTATCATTATATGAGATCAGTTTTCTATAATAGTCAGTCAACTATATAGGAGCCTATTCGTCACCAAGCACACACAGAGACGTCCAGCTTTATACTATATATATATATATATATATATATATATATATATATATATATATATATATATATATATATATAACTTGAGTTCCTTCAATCATAATCAAAACTAAAACTTATGAAGAATTCTCGGTAAAATTATTTATGACAAGAAACAGAAGAATATAACAATTAAACTATCCGGATGTAAGAGTGACACACAAAAGAACACACACGCTATCGTACTAATATATAGATTATGCCACCATAAGCTTGTGCCCTACCAAATGTGAGGAGGCTAAAGGATGATGGAGAGACGGAAAAAAGAAAGCATCCACTGGATGAATGTAAAAAGAAATGGGACTTTGGGGAGGCTTATTGCCACCCAAATTCCAGTGATAATGCAAATTCATCTGCATATGTTATCGAAAAGGTCGAGGTTACTAGAAATCTGAGGAGACTTGTTGTCACTCAGCCTCCACATAATACCACACGTTGTTGACAAGGAGAAATATTTGATAATAACTTGTGCGTATCTACTTCTAGTAAGTAAAAAAAAAAGAAGAAAATAATAATCCTGATTTCGTTTTATAACGTCTCCTGAAAAGAGATGGGATTCATTCTCAAAAGGTGTTCACTCAATCCCGGCTTCAAACTAGGACCTTCAAAGATGAAAGTTTTTTTCTTAAGATATTTGTGGTTCCTTTAATAGAAGAGTTCTGAAGTCCGCTCAACACATCTGGGATTTATGGTTTTTGCAAATGTCCTTCCTTACTCACCTAGTATTCAAACTACCACTGCGATTACTTGGATTTTAACTTCATACATTCGCGCGAAGAATCATTGTAAGGCTTCTCATTTTTCCTCTTTTTTATTACATTCTTGTCCCAGGGCACTGCAAATTCAACGCTTCGTCGACTCTTTGAAACCTTGTTCAAGACAAGGAAATCTTGGACGATTATGTTCCATTTGCTTAGTTGTGACACTTTTATCTCACCACAGCTCTACATTACCATCCTCACGTGTTCTTACTTCATCAGGTACCTCCTCACACCATTTCTGAGCACACTTCAGCTCTACCTTCTTACAAACCTCCTTGTATACCGAAGCCATACACGGTCGTGTTTTCTGTAAATCCACGACACCCCGCTGAATATGCGTAATTTGCTCAGGAGACTTTCCCAAAATTCGGCGTTCTGCAGCAACATCCTCACCTTAAATCACTCTTTTAAACTTCTCCATTTGTTGTTCAAGCTCTTGTGTTGCACAGACACAGGCTTAATTACGCAAGACAGTAAGTATGAAGTTTAATGTTTCAAAAATTGGGGAAAATGGATGGACAATGGATGGAAATTGAAGCTGGAAACTCAGATCAATAAACATTTTTAAAAAAGTCAAAGCGATAAACAAGATGAAAGCGACTCGGAGAGGATGAACAAGTAGACATCTGACTAGAATGGGAGGCTTAACAAGAAGCAGTAAGAATTGAAGTAAAAAAAAACAGCAAAAGAAAGCAGGTTAAAACGATGGATACAAATCTGTACAGTTCAAAGGTGAACGGAGGGAAAAATCAAGAAGTGAACAACCGGAGCCGGCAGAAAAAATGCTCGTGGAGCCAGATATGGATTGAGCGACATGGGCATCATGGAAATGCCGACTTGCTAAAAAACATAGAATAATAGTCATAGAAATTCGAAGAAGCAACAGTGAATGAAATCAGTAAGGGAATCTTCGCGAAAACCTTTTGAAAAATGTCAACCGGGAGAGCACAAGATTATAACGGAATAAACGCATATTAGTTTTCATAAAATCACAGCACTATATGAAAGGCTAATTCAGAACCTAGAACAGATGTGTTCACTAAGCATACGTGGTAGAATGGATGAACAAAGGTAGAATTAGACTAGTGCAAAAATACAAAAGAAAGAATCCATAGCAACTAGATGCCTGTTAATTGTTTGCCTATGATGGAGAAAATAATTACAGTACAAATACGGTAAGATATTTATTATTCCCTTCATAATCAGAAACTACTTACAGAGGAACGGAAAGGATGCAAAAAGTAAAAACAGGAACTCATGACCTATTATACAGATGAAAAAATCCAGAAAAAGGTAAAAAGTAGAAAAATATAGACATGGTATAGATCGACTACAAGAAAGCGTATGGCAAGCTACAACACGTCAGGATAATAGAATACCTGAGAATGTACAAAATACAAAGCAAGATTGTCAATTTGATAGAAAATGCAATAAGAACATGGACACTTGAACTGACAGCTGATGGACAATATATAACTGAGATTAAAATACAAAGACGTATCTTCCAAGTTGATTCCCTCTCACCACTATTGTTCATCATAGCCATAATTCTCTTTGACCATATACTAAGAGAATGCTAAGCCGATACAACTTCACTAATACAGATGAAAGAATGAACAACCTAATATATATATATATATATATATATATATATATATGTGTGTGTGTGTGTGTGTGTGTGTGTGTGTGTGTGTGAGTTTAAATACGAGGGTGGTCACCAACAATGTGTATTTTTTAACATAATTTTATTCTTCCGTGTCTTGGTTTTTCATTGACAATTATGTTTAGATCATTGTGATAATGTTTTTTGATCATTGAAATCGTTTTTAACGCGTTTCAGAAGTTTTGTGCAGCGTCATCCTAAGAAATTATTTAAAATGCTTAGAATATATTCAAGATGTGTTAAAAATGTAAAAAGAACATTTTCGTAGTTCATTTGAAATGTTTCCGAGAGGTGGAAAAATGTATACTTTTCATTCGAATGTTCAATTTTTATTACTGTTTTATTGGGCTGTGGTCACTGCTGTCTTATGTTTTCTCTCTCTCTCTCTCTCTCTCTCTCTCTCTCTCTCTTTCTCTTTCTGCTTGTGTCTTTATTTATCTTTCTTTGTTTTTTCTCATTTTTTTTCCTTAGGGTAGGATGTGTGTGTGTGTTTTCTTTTATTGGTTTGAAGAATGTGTGTACTGTTTTATAGTATTATAAAGTTAATTGCTTCCCTAGGAAGATAACTGTGATCCAAGGTCGTTACTAATATGTATGTGTGAGGAGGGGGACCAGCTCCTCTGAAATAACGGTAGGGGTGTTTTCATTCAATTTTGATATTTATTTTTTGGATTCTTATATTTTAGTATTGTGATTTTTCCTTTCAGTCTTAGACTGTTCGGATATTCTTAATATTATGTTTGTTTAGATAAAGAGGTGTATTTATAAATATATGTAGGGGATTTTTAATGTTTCTATTTATTTGTCTCCCCATGTGGGTATGGTCAGCCCCAGGATCGGTCCTAGTGTGGGGAGGATCTCGTTCTCCAGAGGGGAGGGGCCACTTGGAGGGGTATAGGTATGGGAGGAGGGATGATAGAAGGGATGATGGTTATCTCAGTCATGGGAGAATTCTCCTCCACTGACTAAGGGGGAGCGAGGTGTTGGAACAGATATTACATTATGGTTCTATGTGTTTCCTAGTGTTGTTCGTTTCGACGTTAAGTAGGGTAGGCATTGTTCTATGTGTTGTATTAGAGACGTCGCGTGATAATATTTTGGTCGTTGTACAATTAGTTGCATTGTTGTTATGGGAGTTACATTCTTCCAAAGGTTATTGGAACTAACAGATGGCGTTGGACCGTTCTAGTGGTTTAAGCGGAGGGAAGGGATTGTTTTTAATAACTTGGTATTAGGTTTAAAATTTTTCATAACAAATGATCAATCTAATTTTATTGTTTCTTTAGATGATGTTTTTTTTAGAACGATTTCTCATAATTTAAAGCCCGGATGAATTTGATTGCAATAAAATAGGATGATTGTATTTGGGTTATGATGTTGGGGGTGACACTATTAGTGGCAGTGTTGTTTAACTTCTGGAGTATATAAATATATATATAAATATGCATGCATACATACATATATATACACATATATATGTAGACATATATATATACACATATACAGACACACACACATATATGTATATATATATATATATATAAAGTGAGAGAGTGAAAGAGAGAGAGAAAGAGAGAGAGAGAGGGAGAGAGAGAAGGCGAGGCACCAAACTGCTTCGTCAGTGATGTTCTTACTCAGCTTTCAACTATGTTGGATCTTTCAACATAATATCTCTAAACAGATGTCGCTATCGTTCATCGGCCAATAGTTCACAGCGTGTTTACGAACTACAAATATTCTATGTAAGAGATAAATCGGTATTCGTAGACATTGATTTGCAAATATACGCTAAATGCATTCATAAGTCTTATTAAGTCTACACACACACGCGCACACACACGCACACACATTTATATCAGTGAGAATATGCGTGTGAGGACCATTTAGGTAACTGTAAACTTGGATACAACGTCTAGGAACACTCAGCTGTATGTCACTAGGACGTAATAATAATAAAGGGTTGGGTTCGAGACTCCTAACAAACGATTCCCGAGTTCGATACAAAACACCTGATGAAATCCGGAGGGAAAACAGCCGAAACGTTGTGACTATAACAACCAAGATGAGGAAGTCAGTCCGACAATCTCAATCAAGGATTTTCCATTGTATTTACATTGCCAGTTTTTATTCGTTTTCAAACGAATAAAAACGAAACAAATATGTTTTTCTAAAAAGTAAAATTAAAAAAAAACCTACTTGATCAATTTACATATTGAACAAAAATATTTAGTATTTTTTACGACCTTACCCAACGTAGTGTACCCCCTAAAAAGAAATCAAAATCTACTTTGTTGGATAATACGTTTCAACGGTTTTATAGATAATAAAAAGAATAAAAATTTAACATTTTAGAATGGGGATCATTTTTATTGTAGTAGATGATCACTTTCCATTGTAAATTTAACATAAAGTGTACACTCATTTCTTGGCCACGTTTCGGTAAACGGGACATGAAATTGCCAGCATGTTTTGCTTATTTAGTGGTGGAATTGCAACATAATGGAACGAGTCAAACATTTTAAAAATACGTAGAAACACTTCAAAACAGGGGAATTTTTTAAAAAGATTTGCTTTAAAAAGGTCTCACTTTTAAATATTAATTGATTAATTAATTAATTATTATTTAATCCGATATTTTATAGTCTGTTAACACACCTAAACACAAATAAGGATGGCGATGTATAATGCAAACTCACTGCTTGTATTTTTTCTTATCGTCTTTTTTCAACTTTTTTCAACAGAAATGTGTGAAATTAAAAAAAAATGGCCTGCCGTTTACAAGTACATGGGGAACGAATTAACACAGATAAGTTCCTTTTATATAATAATAATAATAATAATAATAATAACGAACATAATAATGATAATAATAATAGTAATAATAATGAAAATACTAATAATAATGAAAATACTAATAGTAATGAAAATAATAATAATAATATTAATAAGAATAATATTAATAATAATATTGAAATAATAATGATAATAATGAAAATAATGATAAATAGATAGATTAAGATAATAAGAACGACTTTTTACATGTTTTTATATATTGTGAACATTGATAGTTGTAGTTTTAATATAGAAGTAATAGTAATCTGAAAACAGCAATATTATTATTATTGTTAGTAATAGTAGTAGTAGTAGTTGTTGTTGTTGTTGTTGTTGTTGTAGTAGTAGTTGTAGAAGTAGTTGTAGTTTGATTTTGGAATCCTTCCTTGTTTAAAAAAGATTAACATCTCTGTCTTTCAACTTACCCCCTTTTCGTTCTCATTGTATTTTCAAAATAGAAACACCATTGTTATTTTATATTCTTTTTCTACACGGACACAACGCGGTAAAAGTAATAAAACAGACTTCTCTGATAGTTACACCATCCTGAAAATATAGATGCATTTTATACAAGCTTATCATATTCGACGACCTCTGATCTTTGACATTTGAAAGATCAGACTTAACCAATGAATAACCTGCAAGTTATATATATATATATATATATATATATATATATATATATATATATATATATATATATAAAGTTCGTCTTTGAAATGTCGTTACTTTCAATGGATACCGTTTTCGTTTAACGGG
>NC_136504.1:30329333-30354333 GCF_053919585.1 Euprymna scolopes
AGAGGGGCTATGAGTTTCGGAGTTAAGATTTAAAAAGAAAATAATTACATTTTCACCCCAAACTAGGCACATTGCCACTTTGGTGTAGGGGGCTACCACCAGGGGCAGCAACTACTGGGGCACTACGTAGGGATTTGTGCAGCAAAGTGTCGGTTCACGTTACACTTGAACTTCTGGATTTCAGTACAGTAAGGGAAGCAGGGACCTGGAATGGAATTCCAGAGTCTAGCGGTTCTGCGGAAGAAACAACTGAAGTAGAAAGATCTTTTACATCTAGGGATCTCTCATGCGTGGGGTGGGATTTAGCTGCCTGTGGGGTTTGTAATGGGTGTCTACGTCGTGGGGGCACAAGTGTCTGCAGTTCGTCAGAGCATTCACAATTAAAATACTTGTAGAACAGACAGATTGATGCAATGTTTCGTCGATGGTACAGAGACTGAAGCTTAGATGCCAGTTCAGGGCCTGTCAGATTGGCGACTCTCTTTTGAACCATGTCTAGGAGCGAGAGACTAGCAGAAAATGCACCAACCCAAATGTGACAGCAATACTCCATACATGGGCGAATGGTGGCCTTATAGAAGTACAGGATACTTTCAGGTGGCAGTAGTTTTCTACCACGGTAGAGAGAGCCTACCTTCTTCGCAGCGGCCCTGGCAATGTTTTCAATGTAACTGTTCCAACTCATGTTTCCTGTGAACGTAAGGCCAAGCAGTTTGAAAGATGTAATCTCAGATAGGGAGTCACTAGTCATTGCTATTGGTGGTAGAGAAGGTTTCTTGTAATTATTGAAGGAAACCAGTTTAGTTTTGGTAGCATTGAATGTAACCATCCATTTTTGTCCCCATTCCACTACAGATTAGAGGTCATCATCTAGTGTTTTTGCCATTTTTTTAGTTATGTGCTCATTTGTTTTCCTGTCAGACCTGTTATAGAGGGTGCTGTCATCAGCATATATATCCATCTCAGAGACAGGTTTGTCGGGGAGGTCATTAATAAATATTAGGAACAATAGAGGTCCAAGGATAGACCTTGAATCACTCCCGCATTTATATCATATTGTTTAGATGTACGACCGTCGCGGACAACCTGGAGTTTTCTCTTATTGAAGAAGGATTTAATAATGTTAAGTATTCTACCAGTAATACCGTATGATTTAATTTTCCTGAGGAGACCTTCATGCCATACCCTGTCAAAAGCCTTAGATATATCTAGAGCTACCGCTCTGCCCTCCCCCGCTTTGTCAAATGAATGGTATATACGTTCAGAGATTACAGTGAGGATTTTGCTGTGGAACGGGCTTGTCTAAATCCATATTGTTTGTCAGTCAGAAGTTTAGCATCTGTAAGGTGACGGACTAGAGCATGGTTAATTATGGTCTCAAATATTTTGGCAAAAAAGTGGGAGGAGGCTAATGGGGCGATAATTTGATGGGTCAGTTCTTCGCCAACATTCTTGAATACTGGTACCACAGAAGCAGTTTTCCAACAGCCCGAAAAGCATGATTCATTAAGGCATTTGTTGTAGAGTTTGTTGAGAACTTGAGCTACTTTTACTGAGCACTTTTTTAATAGCACAGCTGGGATTAGATCAGGTCCACATGCTTTTGAGGTTTCAAGGTTTTTTATGATAGCATGCACCTGAACAGGGGTGATTTTTAGATCGTCTAGTGTGGCGTCTGTCCGCAAAGGAAAGTAAGGCAGGGGCTGGTTAGAAGGGTCCAGTGTTGAGTTTGAGGCAAACCGACTGGCAAGCATATTAGCCTTGTCGGTTGCTGAGCAAACAACCTCGTGATTGTTGGTTAGTGGGGGAATTGTTGATTGCCCATTATTTATTACACTGTTGTAGATTTTCCAGAAGTCACGAGTTCCTAATTTATGTGCTTCGAAGTGTTTTTTAGTGGTTTCAGTAAATTCTCTTTTACCTGTCGCTATTTCTTCCTTAACGTTACTTCTAGCTTCTATATACTTCTGTTAGTTTGAACTGGACTTATGTCGGTTAAATCTGCGGTATGCCTGTGATTATGTGGTAACGTCACGAAAATTTGAAGTTTTTTTGTTTGGTTCGATATTTATAGAAAGCCCAAAGTTATTAAAAAGTTATGTCATTTTTTAATTCTTTTGTTGTACTCTCTTGGCCTAGCTGTTGTAATGGGTATCAACTCTATAAAGCCCCCTCCCTTGGATATGTTTAAATGGTATTAAAGTTCTTTCAGTAAGAAGAGTCCCACTAAATCGGTAACTTCTGCAGAGTCAGAAAAACCCATCAAGATGTCAAAATTATCAGGGGTGTCCTTTCTAGTCCAAAACTTATTGTTAAATTGTATAATGGACTTTCTCGCTAGGAGAATTAATTTAATTTCTAAATTAGTTAAGTCAGAATTTCTTTTAGCAAAGATATGAACCTTATTTAAAAGGATCGGAGAAATTGATTGATAATAATTTTGGATGTAAAAGGTTATGAAGTTTAGGAGGTGTTTATTTTTAAGGGAGACAAACCAATTAATTACGGAATCTGAATTTAGCCAAAGGGGGAAACTTACTTTTTCTTTAATAGAAGGGATTATTCTATCTAAGATATTTTTGCTTACAACATCTAAGTCAGAGTTGGATTGGCAGATCAATCTGATGGAGGGGTTGTCATAGAAATTAGGTTTATGATCCTTGAGGGTGAATATATGGATACCTGGAGTAATTATTTCAGTGAAGTTATGAATATTCATAAAAGTCAATAAATGTTTAGCTTCAGAATTAATGGAATCTAAAGTCTTAGGGGGGACTATTTTATAAGATTTATTAAGTTCTTTATACAAAAGTTTTTTATATGTAGAATAGTCAAGTTTATAATAATTTTTGTCTCATCAGCAGATACGAATATATGATTTTTTTTTTTAACTTTTTCGGTAAACTTATTTATTTTTCGAGTAACCGTATTATAATGGTGTTTTTGTTTCTTAAATTTAATTTTTTGACTTAATTTAACATAGAATTCTCAAACTCCTCAAGGTAAGGTGTCTATTTGAGGTGGGCAGTGGTTTTAATCCGTAAAATTTGGCAGCAATTCTTTCAATTTTCTTTTGTTCTCTATGAGAGTTGATAGGGAGTTCATTTGCTAAGATTTCTGGTTGAGGTTGGTCTTCAGAAATAATAGGCGCTATAAGTTTATTGTTAATGCTTAAGTCATGGTGATAAGCCTTCCACCTTATATTTTTTAGGAAAGTGTTCAAAGCGAGAACAAATTTGTGGATATATTCTTATTGGGTAGGAATATTAATTTAATTTAATTGTATTTTTTATTTTATTTTATATATATATATATATATATATATATATATATATATATATATATATATTCGTAGCCGGGTTCGAATCTCTCGAACAGTGTTAATCGTGACACCCAGCACTGATGATTCCTGAAAGGATGACAGAAAAGTGTCTGTATGTGTTGAATAATTATTATAGTAAATAATTATGTCAGTCCTTATAAGAAACTCGTTTCTTTTCGTTGAACACGTTACAGTTAAAATCGGTTAGTTTTGCTCTTATGAACAGACCATCATATAATGATTAGATCACTCTTATAGATTTAAAAAAACATTTAAAAATAAATGTTTAAATTTCAACAATATGTCTGACCGAATGGATTTAATCCTTGCTAATGGAGTCAGAGGTTGCTTCATTGCCGCGTTCGAATCTATCGACCGGTTTTAATCGTGATATCCTGCACCTGTGATTCCTCAAATGATGAATCATTAGTGTCCGTAGGTATTTAATAATCATTTTAGTAAATAATTGTGTGTGTGCATATATATATATATATATATATATATATATATATATATATATATATATGTGTGTGTGTGTGTGTGTGTTCGTGTGTGTGCGTGTGTGTATGTGTAATATACATATATATGCATATAATATACACATACACATATGTGTGTGTGTGTGTACAGTTGGGTTCAAAACTAAGGGACACAATTTTAAAACCTAATATTTGTTAGAGATAAACAACTGAGAACAACTGAAATTTTGACAACTGACAGTCTTTATGAACCATAATAACATGCTTAAATTTGAATCATTGGCAAAGAATAGAAAAAGAATTACAACAATTATTTATTTATTTTCAAAATAGGAACATCCAAAAGTAAGGGACAAAATTGAGAAAAACAATATAAACAGTATGCTATATCCAAATGTTTTTATTTCCTCTACAGAATGTCTTACTTTGTCATTTGTAAACGTTGCAGCAGCCGGCACCATGGCGAAACGCCAAAAACTTGATTAATCTGTGAGACAAGCTCTTGTGAAGCTACACAAGGAAAAACACACCATTAGAGAGATTTCAGAAAAGTGAAACGTTCAAAGATTGTTTAATCTTACAATGATACTGAAAAAAATTGTTAGTGCTTTTAAAACCGGCAGACGTACCCTTCCACCGTACTGTATACCGATACTCTATGGCTGACTGGGATAGCTTCCGTACATTCATATCTGATTTATCTCTGCATTCCATGTTTAAAAAGCATGTGTCCTCTATAGTATCAGATCTGACCGGATGGTTAATTGTAGGCAGAGACAGATTCATACCATCTAAAAAATTCCAACAAAAACCTAACAGCCAGCCATGGTTCTCCCCAGAATGTGCTGCTAATATCGCGCACAGAAATCACTTTTTCCAAAACTACCAACGTAATAGATGCACTGAGACTTAAGCTGCTTTCAGGAACGCCAGCGACCACTGTAAAAGAGTAATAAAAAATGCAAAAGAGCTATATGCCCAGTCTGTTAAGTCCAAAGTAGCTGATCAATGGCTTGGTTCCCACCAGTTTTGGCAAATAACAAATAGGATCCTGAACAGAAGTGTGCGTTCTATCCCAGCCATTATCAATGGACCAGAGGTCATCTCGTCAGCATCAGACTAGGCCAAACTATTTGCAAAGAAATTTGCAGCTAATTCTACTCTATGCGACGAAGACCATCAACTCCACATATTTCCTCCTATAACACAACACGCTAGGTAACATACAAATATCTGTGCATGAGTTTGCCAAGCTAATCAAGAACCTTGATTTCAGTAAAGCAACTGGCCCTGACGGAGTCCGAATTATAGTGTTAAAAAAGCTTCAACCAGAACTTGCTCCCATACTTACAAAACTGTTTAAGCGTTGCCTTAAGGAGAAGTGCTTTCCGACTCCCTGGAAAACCTCATCAGTATGCCCTGTATTTAAGAACTCAGGTGATAAGTAATCTCTCTCTACGTACAGACCAATATGTCTCCTGTCTGTTATGAGTAAGTTGCTGGAATCCATATTAAATAGAGAAATAGTAAACCACCTCAGCAGAAACAACCTTCTTAGTGACACACAATATGGTTTCCGTTCTTCAAGATCTACCGCAGATGTGCTAATGGTTATATCTCACAGGATTAGTGAATCTCTTGACAAAGGCTTCCTTTCTAGGACAATTGCTCTTGACATATCAAAGGCCTTCGACAAGGTATGGCATAAGGGTCTACTTCACAAGATTTCCAGCTACGGTGTAACTGCAAATGTTTTCTCAATCATTAAATCATTTCTCTCCAATAGGCTCATAAGAGTAGTGGTCGATGGACAAAAATCAGAGGCCTGCAGTATTAATGCTGGAGTCTCTCAAGGATCAATCCTGAGCCCAACTCTCTTCCTGATCTACATCAATGACCTCCTAAACACATACTTAAATCATTCGTTGAAATCTATGCTGATGACACGACCATCTACGGCAACACATCAAAGGTTGTAAATGACAAATCCCTCTCTGATTCTCTCTTCTCTGATCTCGAGCGCGTGGTTCAGTGGGGGAAGACGTGGTTGGTTATCTTTAATACATCTTAAACCAAACTCCTATTCTTACATCATCAACGCTCTGATTCCCATCTGGCATCAATTGAAATGGATGTCTCTCGTCTAAGAGAAGCCCCGTGTTTTGACAAGCTTCTGTTTTTGACCTTTACTCCTGATCTGAAATGGAACACGTACATCAAGTCTGTTGCCAAGGTCGCTGGAAAGATGGTGGGATCCTTCTACATCTCCAGAAGATATCTCACTACTGATGCAATTCTCTATCTATATAAAAGCCAAGTACGTCCAAGTATAGAATACTGCTTCCATATCTTGGCAGGAGCTGCTAAAAACGGCCTATCCTGCCTTTACAGTGCACAAAATAGACTTCGTGGCTAAGTGGGGAATGCCCCTTTCTCTACCCTGAAACCTCTCTCCCACAGACGAGACGTTGCGAGCCTATTCTTGTTTTATCGTTATTTCCATGGCAGGTGCTCGTCTGAACTCCAATCTGTGGTCTCCACCGTCTAGCCGAATCCACTGTGAAAAATTTCCCCCACTCTTTATCTGTGCTTACATCAAAACGTGGATTCTATTAACAAAGCTTATTTCTTAGAACTGCACGCCTGTTGAACTCTGTTCCGTCTGCCTGCTTCCCACCTGACTACAACTTGGATGTCTTCAAGTCCAACGTTAACAAATTCCTAATGAACCGCCCTCTTAAATAAACACTTCATTAAATCTCACCACTAACGTACTGTACTTGCAATAACCGTTATCCCTGAGTGGCTTCCGGGCCTTGATAAGTGGTGACTACCGTGTAAAAAAACAAAAGCAAACACCGCATAACTTTGGAAAGAGAAGCTCGAATAATGCAGCGAATGTTATTAAAGGACCGATTTCAGTATTGGACAGAAATTAAAAGGTTTATGAATAGTACCTCATGTGTTAATCTGTAAAGACAGACTGTTTCTAGACGACTGCAGGAAATAGGGTTGTTTAATTGGACTCCAGTGAAGAAACAACTTGTTAGTTCGAAGAATAAGAAGAAGACAGTTTGCAAAAGTATTTTTCGGTGACTAAAGCAAGTTTAATTCAATAGGAAATTATGGAAAAACTATGTAAAGAGACGTATTGGTGAAAGATTAAGTGCAAAGTGTACTAAGAAAATGGTCAAGTTTGGGAGCGGAACCCTCATGGTATTTGGAATGTGTTTAATCAAGGTACAACGCCTCTTGTCTGGTTACAAACTCGTGTAAACATGAAGATCTATAAAAACATTGATCAAGATCATGTTGTGCCAATCATGCAGAATTCAGGTTTCGATAGGGCTACGTTTATGCAAGATAATGCCGCATGTTACAACGCAAATGTTGTAATGAGCTACATTAGCGAGCAAGATTTCGAAATTATAGATTAACCACCGCAAAGTCCTGACTTAAATACAATGGAAAATCTTTGGAAGACATTAGGAGTGAAATATATGGAAAGAAATCCCACTAACACGGAGGATTGGTGGGTGACGCATACAGAAAAATGGTCTTAAATTAGTATCGAGGATTGCCAAGAACTGATCCTTTCGTGTAGTTGAAGATGTGCAGCTTTCATTGAGAGCAAGGGCTCATTTATTAAATATTGATTGTACGTGTATTTTTATTGCTTTTGGCTGTTTATATTGTTATTTTCAATTGTGTCCCTTACTTTGGACGTCCCTATTTTGAAAATAAATAATTGTTATATTTATTTTTCTATTCTTTGCAAATAATTAAAATTTTAGTATGTTATTATGGATGATAAAGACTACCAGTTGTTTAAATTTCAGCTTTTCACAGTTGTTGTTTCTAACACATATTAGGGTTTCAAATTTTGTCCCTTAGTTTTGAGCGCCACACACATATATATATATATGTATAATATACTCATACATACATATATATATATATATATATAATACACACATACATATAATATACATATATATAATACATATATATATAATATGCATACATATATGATATGCATATATATATATATATAATACACACGCACATAATATACATATATATAATATGCATATATATGATATTCATATATATGATATTCATATATATGATATTCATATATATGATATTCATATATATATAATATGCATATATATGATATATATATATATATATATATATATAACACATATATATATAACACACACATTATATATATAACTTCAAAAAAGCGTATGTGTCGGAATAAGCGAAACTAAAGAAGCACCATTTATCTCCATGTCTTCGTTTTAATTCGTCATTGCATTTCTAAAAAAAAACAACAAAAAAAACAAGGTTTTTCTTCATTTTTTCTCTTCTCTTTCCACACGTTCTCCACCTCATTCTATATCTGACGTTATAATCCATTTCCCTCTATCGCTGTGTCTTCCTCTACTTCTTTTTTTTTCTCTCACTCGCGGCTTCCTACATAACGTGTGCCTGCGCTTGTGCGAGTGCGTGTATTTTTTTCCCAGGTGTCAAATGGGGCACTCACTTCCACGCCTTGAATCACGTTGCACATGTAAATAAACAGTATCACTTGTTACTACATCAGCAAAACGTTCGTCTCCCTCTTCCCCCTCCCCCTATTTTACTGTCTTAAGATCAACTACCGAGTTCACTTGAACTGGCCCACGCCCTGAACTAATTAGGGTCGGATATGTCTGTAAATCTACTCTAACCAGCTTACAAGTACAGCTACTTTCACGTGAAACAATATACAAGGTCGTGACAGACGTAACACCTATTTCTTTAACTTTAAATGTTCAAGAGCTACGAAAAAGGGAAATGGTACCATTAAAACAGTCTACTTTTATGTTCAAGAATTTATTTTGCTACATAGCCACCACTATTCTCAATGCACTTTTTACAGGAATTCGTTTAGGCATCTCTGTTCACGACACGTCTATAGCTGTGGTTACTTTCTTAGAGTTTCACACCGTCAATATCTGCAACAGAGAAATAAACGTTTCGTTTATTTCCTCTGGAGCGAAAAGTGTAAAATTTTCGAACATTTATAGACTAAAAATTAAATTATAATGTAAATTCTCTCTCTGATTCAATAAATAATGTACATTTATCTTTTTATCCGTCCTCAGTTAAGAAAAAACATGTGTTGAATACAATACAACATCCATCTTTATGTACAAAAGTTTTAAGAAAGCTTTCCCTTGGAACATGACACACACTTGTAACTCCCCGACGTAACTACCCCCGGCAAACCCGACAAGCTACTAAGTCTCATCCCTTTACAGTAGAGATCCCTAGGTGCAAGAAAGCCTTTTACTCCAATAGTTTCTTCCCCAGAACTGCGGGTCTTTGGAACTCCCTTCCGGGATTCTGCTTTCCCAACTGCAATGATATGCAGAAGTTCAAGTGTAATGTTAACAAACATCTTTCTACTAATCTCCCTTCATAATGACCCCGCTAATTAAGTCCCTAATAGTAGCCCCCTGCTTCAAAGTGGCACTGTGCCTTGTTTGGGGTGAAAATTGAATAAATAAAAAAAATAAAAAAATCAATGGATCGCGATAGATCGCGGCCTCTCAAACGTCCAATTTCAGTTTCAAATTTACACAACGCTGGAAACGTGGAAAATATCTAACCAGTTCACAAGAGTCATTATAATTTTTTTTTAATTTGGACATTTGCAAAATTGCCTGAATATGACATTAAAGCGTTGAAACTTGGTTGATTTTGAACAAAAATATTTAAAAAGGATTCTATTTTGTCTGGATTTCTTATTCTTACAAATTCAATATTTTATATGTTTTCTGTTTATTGTTTCATTTTAAAATAGTTTTTTAAATTCCATATTTCATTATATTATTTATTCGTTATAATGTTAAAACTTGATTCTTTAAATAAGTAATTATATTATTTGTTAAAAACTACTTTTTTTGCATATTTGAGTTCTCGTGTTAAGCTTGATGTATCATTCTTAATTGTATTGATCTTAGTTTATATCTTTTCTATTTTGTACTATACGACTTTAATTTTAAGAAATCCCTTTTGTACACTTGAACCAAAGAAAAGATTTGCAAGAAAAAGACTTTCCGCGCCATGATACAATTTGAGAGATACTCTTAATTAAACAACACATTTATTTTTAGTCTGACAAAGGTCTGCTTACGTCTACCGCGTTTTGTGTCTTTCCGGTATTATAATTTAGATATTCTTAGGTTTAAAAGATTGTCACAACCGAGGGTGGTAATGACAATGAGCTCCCTCTCCCTAAAAAATGCCCTCAAGGTGTGCGTCTCAAATAGCCTCTGACAACCCCGTCCAGCTCTTAGCCTTCTCGCGTGGTTTAGTTACTGAGCCAGGCGAAACTGTTTATACTAACTGGGAGAAGAGGCAAAGGCGGCCCACTGGCACCTTAAAACCAGTCACTTCGGGCAGGTTCGGCGCGTCAACTTTGGATGGTAGGTAACTTAGAAGAAGGCAAATTTAATTCAAAATCTCCGCTATCTTACGGAATTAACCCATCAGGGGAAAAACTATGGGAGTAAATCATGAGATAAAATCAGGGGACGGAGTCCCTAAGGAAGTCCGACTTTATTTTGTCATCACTTGCAACTCCTGCGGTATAGTTCGAGCCAATATGTATCGACTTTGTCTTTTTCTTGGATGCTCTGGCTTCTCGAAGATGGGGCACTGCTGCACTGGCAACAGCTTCCCTCTTATATAACGTTGCCTTAGCTATATAGCTCCTCTGCTACACCATTGTCTCCAAAGAGCGAGAGTCGCCGACAACAACTTTATTTAAAAAGGTCTTCAGTGTGATTGTCAAATTTCTCCTGGCATTATACATAGTAGTAATTTAACAGATCTCGTATCGAGGCACAAGTAAAAGTTACAGTCTGAAAATATGGCAAGATTGAAGGGAGACAAGGGAGCAATAAATATTTTTCTAACACATATGAGACAAGAAGCGTTTACGATCCTGCATCTAAGAAGACCGAACGACTGATAGGATATACAGAGAAACTGTATCAAAATACACGAATTAAAGGAATTATCCAGATGTCATTTTCTAGCGATATTTAGACAAGTGTAAAATATGGTAGTTATATTAATAACGGAAAACTTCCGCTTAAAGTATTAATAGCAACAACTTCTCGGTGACTGGTCACACGCGTATACTTAAATAAGCACGGTCTGGTTTAAAAATCATAAATCAATTTAATTTATATTCGCTAACTATTCCCGTTAGACTGATTACTTGTTATGATAATGATGCCGAGGTTCACCGAAGGTATTAACTCACGCAAATATACGGTAATTATATTAATAACAGAAAAGCCTCAAACTGAAGACTTGCGCACACGTTCGCACTTAAATTCTTAGATGAATTTTTATAATAAAATGCAATTCTCATCTTGCAATTCGTATTTAGGAAGGTTGTTCCAAATGTAAAGCCTCTTATTTTGTAACCACAAAAAGTTAAAGAGCTCCGATGACGGAAGAAGTACAAAACGAACGAGCGACTTTTGTGATTCAGATTTTTTAGAGAGTAGCCATAATTCCCCATGCACGCTTCGCAGCTGTTAACAATAGTCGTGCATAGGCGTCTGGAGCGGTTTGATATTTTGGGCGTCATTACAGAAGTACAGCCTTTTACTTTATTAACTAAAAAATGTAGAAGAGCCGCGATGGCGGGAGTGGTACCATCGCAATAAGCAGCCTTTTGTGCATTAGAACTTATTTTTCTACATAGTCATTATTATTCACTATTTACTAATATCAATGCACATTTGCCAGGAGTTCAATGACGCAGCTTTGCTTCTGACGCATCTGTGACAGAGGCTGTTTGCCTATGGCTCTTACATCGTTACCATCTGCAATAAGAGACGAAACTTTCAAATCAGGAACGCATAAATTCAGTCATTATCACAATGCCACGTGCAATCAAAACTGATCCATTCAGGCGGAATAAAAATAGGAGTACATAAATAGCTCTCGTATAAAGAAATTCCCGTAAGAAGTGGGTTTGTTTTGAGACGGTTGCTGTGGCTAATCAAATATAGAAAGCTCTTACTAGATGTAACAGAGCGCGGACGTGCGTATTGCAGCTGTATGCAAATGACCGAGCAGTATACGAGATGACGCCACAGCTAGGAAGGAGGAAACATTCTTAAAAGAACAACATGTGGGTAGATCGCTGATCACGTTAGAGAGAGGAAAACGTGTTGCACAAATGGGCCGAATAAAACAGATTTGAACAAGACAAAAGGCGTTGTTTTTTAAGTAGCTGGAAATAAACGTCTGTGATTCTAATAGGAAAAGGTGAGTCGAGTTATTCCTGGTCCTAGTTTCCTTGTGATTCTGCATACAACGCGTGGGTACCGACAGTGGCAGGTAACGACTACGTTACGCCGCATATATCTTCTGTTTACTAACATTTTCTATCATTGTTGCAATTGTAATTGCCTTTTCGCTCTTGTTATTACACACCTGACTAGTGACAGTTTTTCTAATGCGCATTTATTGGAAAAATAGGATGGCAGTTTTTGAAATATTGCTATTAAATAAATATTAAATTTTGAAATTTAAGAAAGCAGAAAAGATATTTTTTTGTATTTCTTTAAAAGAAATATTTATTTATAAAAGTACGTGTTACAAGGCTATCACAATGCAAAGAATGAACTGTTGTTGGTGTTGAGGAAGGAACGAAAAATATATTCAAATCTGTATATATATATATATATATATATATATATATATATATATATACACATATATATATTAAATATCTTTTGTCAATAATAAGGCTTACTCGAAAATTCAAAAGTCTACACAGTGATGTACTGTGTGTGACAGTGTTTGATAATATATTTCGAGGAAAATCCTTTTTCTCAAATACCAGATTTCTCAAATCTTAAGCTCCGAAGTATGAACAGGGATACAGAAAATATCCTAGAACTAAATCTAAGAAATGTATTTATCTATATATGCAAATTTGAAAGTAAATTACTGTGTTATTGATTAACATCTTAATTTCTCTATCTTAATTTTAAGATTTTTGCTTATGTAGCCAGTATTACCTATTTATTATTTTGTTTTATGATTTTTATTATTTTGCTTTGTGATTTTTATTATTTTGTTTCATGATTTTTATTATTATGTTTTATTATTTTTATTATTTTGTTTTGTGATTTTTATTATTATGTTTTATGATTTTTATTATTTTGTTTTGTGATTTTTATTATTATGTTTTATGATTTTTATTATTATGTTTTGTGATTTTTATTATTTTGTTTTATGATTTTTATTATTTTGTTTTGTGATTTTTATTATTTTGTTTTGTGATTTTTATTATTATGTTTTATGATTTTTATTATTTTGTTTTATGATTTTTATTATTTTGTTTTATGATTTTTATTATTATGTTTAATGATTTTTATTATTTTGTTTTGTGATTTTTATTATTTTGTTTTATGATTTCTATTATTTTGTTTTATGATTTCTATTATTTTGTTTTGTGATTTTTATTATTATGTTTTATGATTTTTATTATTATGTTTTATGATGTTATTATTATGTTTTATGATTTTAATTATTGTTTTATGATCTTTATTATTATGTTTTATCATTATTATTATTGTGTTTTATCATTATTATTATTATTATTATTATTTTTTATGGTTTTAATTATTGTTTTATGATTTTTATTATTATGGTTTAGGATTTTTATTATTATGTCTTAGGATTTTTATTATTATGTTTAATGATTTTTATTATTATGTCTTAGGATTTTTATTATTATGTTTTATGGACTTTATTATTATGTTTTATGATTTTTATTACTATGTTTATGATTTTAATAATTGTTTTATGATTTTTATTATTATGTTTTATGATTTTTATTTTTATGTCTTATGATTTTTATTATTATGTTTTATGACTTTAATTATTGTTTTATGATCTTTATTATTATGTTTTATGATTTTTATTATTATGTTTTATGATTTTGATTATTATGTTTTATGATTTTGATTATTATGTTTTATGATTTTATTATTATTTATATGATTTTTATTATTATGTTTTATGATTTTTATTATTATGTTTTATGATTTTATTATTATGTTTTATGATTTTTATTATTAAGTTTTATGATTTTTATTATTATGATTTATGATTTTTATTATTATTTTTTATGATTTTTATTATTATGTTTTATGATTTTTATTATTATGTTTTATGATTTTTATTATTATTTTTTATGATTTTTATTATTATGTTTTATGATTTTAATTATTGTTTTATGATTTTAAATATTATGTTTTATGATTTTTAATATTATGTTTTATGATGTTAATATTATGTTTTATGATTTTAATTATTGTTTTATGATCTTTATTATTATGTTTTATCATTATTATTATTGTGTTTTATCATTATTATTATTATTATTATTATTATTTTTTATGGTTTTAATTATTGTTTTATGATTTTTATTATTATGGTTTAGGATTTTTATTATTATGTCTTAGGATTTTTATTATTATGTTTAATGATTTTTATTATTATGTCTTAGGATTTTTATTATTATGTTTTATGGACTTTATTATTATGTTTTATGATTTTTATTACTATGTTTATGATTTTAATAATTGTTTTATGATTTTTATTATTATGTTTTATGATTTTTATTTTTATGTCTTATGATTTTTATTATTATGTTTTATGATTTTAATTATTGTTTTATGATCTTTATTATTATGTTTTATGATTTTTATTATTATGGTTTATGATTTTGATTATTATGTTTTATGATTTTATTATTATTTATATGATTTTTATTATTATGTTTTATGATTTTTATTATTATGTTTTATGATTTTTATTATTATGTTTTATGATTTTTATTATTAAGTTTTATGATTTTTATTATTATGATTTATGATTTTTATTATTATTTTTTATGATTTTTATTATTATGTTTTATGATTTTTATTATTATGTTTTATGATTTTTATTATTATTTTTTATGATTTTTATTATTATGTTTTATGATTTTTATTATTATGTTTTATGATTTTATTTATTGTTTTATGATTTTAAATATTATGTTTTATGATTTTTATGATTATGTTTTATTATTTAAATTATTGTTTTATGATTTTTATTATTATGTTTTATGATTTTTATTATTATGTTTTATGATTTTTATTAATGTGTTTTATGATTTTAATTATTGTTTTATGATTTTTAATATTATGTTTTATGATTTTTATTATTATGTTTTATAATCTTTATTATTATGTTTTATGATTTAAATTATCGTTTTATGATTTTATTATTATGTTTTATGATTTTATTATTATTTTTGCTATGCTAATTAGTTAGTGTCGCAGAAATTGAACTCTGCAAAATGCACACACACATACAAACATACAGACATACAACATAAAAACATACAGACATGCAAACTAAATATCTCCACCGGCAAATCTGTAAAAACATGAATACCGCATGTAGGAGCAAATCATACAGTTAGAAATAAGTCATACACTATCCACTATGACTACGAAATTCTTACAGCTACACACCTAGAAAATGGGGATATTAAGCCTGAGATAGTGATATGGGAGAATAATTAGAATGTAGCAATTCTAGTTTAAGTAAGCGTCTCTGATGATGCTGGCCATAACTGAGCTTAACAAAATATCAAGGACTTATGCACGACATGAAAAGAAACCGGAATGCAATCATACCAGTCATTATAGGAGCAACCAGGCTAATGAAAAAGAATTTCAAAAACTATCTGGCGAATATACACGGTGAACCAAGTGGAGAAGAAATACACACAATAGTACTTAAAGGGGCGATTAGAATCTCAAAAAAGATGTCTCGGTTGAAGTAACTAAACTAATGAGAGAATGTTTGGCATCCGGTAGAATGCTCCAAACCCAGAAATGTGATAAGGAAATGAAGACGAGAGAAATTATATTCTTGAGAAGTATGTCGATCTTCTTTTACACAGATGTCCATACATGCAAACAAATATTTATTCATTTTAAAGATACCAAGTAAGCGTCCCATACGATCGGGACTTTCTTTTTCAACCATGTTTTTCCTTTTGGTGATATACTAATCTATCTGGGTAGTAATCCGTTGGAGTGTAAAAATCATACAGTTTGTAAGTTATAATGAGTTTAAACATTGTAAGTGAAGCCACATGGCAATAGGCCGGCATCCTTCAATTACTCCTTTCCTCTTGACTTCCAACTAGGTGACTGGCTGCTGGAGTCGGTCAGTCAAGCTAAGCATCTTGGAGTGATTGTATTTATTTGCTTCCCCACTGAGCAAATTAGACACAATGCCGTTTTTTAATGGGGAGAGATTAGGGAAATGGGGACGTGCTCCCCGTGGAGTAGAGGAACTGGATAGTGACAATTGGTATGAAGGGTTTCCCCTACATTGACCAATAACTGATTGCTACAAGAGCAATGGTCTTATATGTCGGGTTGTCCCCACATATGGTCTTTGATAGCTTGGCCAATAGGCCGGAAGCGATCTAAGCATATTGCAGTGAGTGTTCATTCCACTTACTCACCCTCTGAATACTGCATCACCGCTGTTTACAAGGCCAGGGCTGGCTTCTTCCTCATGCGCCCATCCTTGATCGTCTCACTCCCTTCATCTTCCTTCTCCTGTACACCTCCCAGGTTCGCCCGATTCTCGAATACAGTATTCAGGCTACACCCCCCCCCCTATCACGTGAAGGACGTCCAGCGTCTTGAACGGGTTCAGCGCTTGGCGATGAGAATTGTTACTGACTTCAGAGGTATATCCTTAGAGCAACATTTAAGGGCTCTAAATCTATTTTTCTCCTGCGCATAAGAGGCTTCGAGGCGACCTCACCCTCGCCTACAACATTTTCAATAAACGATTTAGACTGGCCCTGAACGTGTTCTTCGTCCGTGCTCTGAATGCCGGGCTTCGTAGCACGCGATAAAAAGTCTACTTTCGACGGCTCCACAGGCTTCTACGCCAAGCAACGTTCTCGGTTTGATTAACATCTCCCTGGCATTAGTTAATCGATGAGGTCGTGAACCAGCCCACACTAGAGGGCTTCAAGGCGGCCTTGGACAGACGCTGGTTAGACCTCCACGATTTTCCAACTGTATAGCTTCTCTTTGTACATAACCTACTAAATTCGCAGTGACTTTTCCCCATTGTGAATGGCAATCACGTGTGAGTTTATTCTTTGCCAGTTAAATGAATAAATAAAATTTCCTACGCGGCAAACGTGATAAGGTACACATTATGTTTGTTATTTTTACTATGGATTGTGTAAATATTACTGAACTGTGCGAATATTTATTTTAACAATTCCTCTCCCTTCAACATACATGGTAGTTTTGGTACTGATGAACTTATGTACCGTGCTGAAATATTATAGTTATCATTTAAAAAGCCATTCTTAACATGGGGAGGGAAGACATTTTTGTGACTATTGTGAAAGTTTCACCTAACATTCTAATAAAAACAGATATTGTAAAACTTAAATTCAACATGAACATACTATTAAATAATAGAACTGCTTGGATATTACATATATATAAACTAGCCTGGGTGCCCGGCGTTGTCCAGGTGTTTGGGGAGTATTGAGCAAAAAAAGTGGCAGAAGGCAAGCAGGCTCGTACCCGCGACGCGAAGGCAGAAAAGAAAGTAAAAGAAAATCTGACGTCTTACCGTTACTCCATAGCGCAACCGGAAGGTTGGAACGTTAAAATAAGGCAAAGTAAATCAAACCGATACGATGACTTTCAAATATGGATCGCAAAAAGCAACCCCTCTTTGTAGGTAACTGCCCAGTTGAGGGTGAAGGAATGAATCTTTTGGGCCAATTCTTCGATATTTGTCGTCCGAGACGTCGAGCTTCAAAACGATACCGATTACGTAAAACTCCGTTGCCGCTGTTGAAAGTTTTAGGTATACATACATACATACATACATACATACATACATACATACATACATGTGAGATTTATATTATAGTTGAACTTATATTCGACTAGCTCTATATTTGCGTGATGGTACAACAATAACATATCAAAATTGTTTTAGCAGAAACACAATAGATTTTGAAACTAAAATGGCTGTTTCTATCTTGGAAATATACACCCTAACACCCCAAATGCAATTGAGAAGTTTTATTACTGCACAAACAGAAAGGCCTATCCTATAAAATCAACAGTTGGTACGTTGCAAAGAGAAGATCTCGTTCAAAATGAATGTTTCTGTTTAGAGCACAACTGAACCATGATACCAGACTTTTGCATTTTAAACGAAGTGAAGTCATTATGTATAGATAATTTTATAAAATCAATAATAGATTCTCTTCAGTGCAATTTAGATTGCAATGTATTCTGGACTAAGTAACTGCAATAAAGTATGTGAAACTTCCCCCTGATTCAATGCGGGGGAGGGACTAACTACAACACGCAATCAATCGATTTGATTAAAAATGGTCGATTTCATCAATTTCGATGACAACGAAAGTATGAGAGGGTAGACCATTTATTGCTCCTCGTTCAATATCGGACAAAGCCAGGTGTCCCTTCTAGTAATTTTAATATTATATTGCTTAAGTTCAGAATTTAGTTGTTTTACTAAATTGATTTCTATATTTAGTCTTTTGTATAAACGTAACTTACATTTAAGCATGTCTTGCACTGTTATCATATCCTCTGTACGTAATACTTACTCTTTAAATGATATAACGCTTATGTTTGTGACTCGTTCTAAGCATTATAAGGCTCTCCGGTTCAAGCATATAACAAGACTCGAGGATAGATATGGTAGCTTCGTGGGGGCGGGGGTATTTAAATCCCAGAAATAAACGAATAATCCAGATGTCTTTGGGTGGCGAGAGAGAGAGAGAGAGAGAGAGAGAGAGAGAGAGAGAGAGAGAGAGAGAGAGAGAGAGAGAGAGAGAGAGAGGTGGGGCGGGGTGAGAGAACGCTTTTTTTTCCTTATCTCTAAAAGTTGGATTTGATCTGTAACGAGATTTTGCTTTTGATCCGAAGTGTTTTAAGGATCTTTAAAGTTTCCCGTCCTAAACTAAAAGAAAGGATATTTCTTTTTCTGTTTTTCCTTACCGCACGGATCTAACAAGGTCGCCTGTCATTTCTTATTTGATTCATGTATGCCAGTTCTTTACAAATTGGGAAACGTGACTTCTTTTAGCAAGAAAAGGTTGTGTCGAAAAGAATTCGGTTTAAGATTTCTTTTTTTTTTTACAAGGGTCTCGAAAGTAATGGGAGACAAAGGGTCTGTTCTTGGGCGAAATGGTCAGGGCCTTTTCCACCCAATTTGTTTACGCTTCCAAATAGTTCTGTTCAGATAAGATCTAATCTAGATTGGTTGAGTGTATATTAACACAGAATGAAGAATACAGAGCAATTAGATATTTTCTAACTTCAAACGAACGCCTATATAGTAATGGATATTTGATCGAGGAAGGCACAAATAAAATCTTTACTTTCGGCAGCTGCGCAACTCTCGCTTTCCTTATTTGGTTTTTAAATTCCAGAAGCAATGTTTCTGACAAAGCAAGAAAAATTGCTGCTTTCTGTGTAAGAATCTATCTCATCTAACGCGTATCATTGGCAACTTACATTTTATATTTTTAGCTCTTAATATCGAATGGCTTCATTGTCTTGTCTGGAGCTATTTTCTTCTAAAAAAGTTTAAAAAAAAACAAACAATTTAACCTTATTTTCTTTCGTTATTTTTATTATTTATGTTCTCTTCAAATAAGGCATACTGGTATTAGAACGTAGCGGTTCCTGGGATAGAGGGCAAATTTCTGGTGTTATAATTTCTATTGGATGTTAAGAAGCAACATAATTGTTCACATTACATTTAAATTATTGCATTTTGCTAGGAAAAGCAGATAAATCATTCCAAATGCAAGAGGGCTTAAAAAAAAGCAAAAAAAAAAACAAAAAAACAAAAACAAAAAAAACATGCCATTAGCGTATAAAGTCTTTTTTGGAAATTAAGGATATCTACTAAGAAGAGGTGTGATTTTTCTGCCCGTCGGTTGGCTCAAGAGTATTTACGTTGAAAAGGTAAATGACCTGTACTATTGAACATATACGAGGTGCTTTCAATATTTTCTATACTTCTTTTTTCTACAGACATTTACAATTGTTGTAAACTCTTGAAAATCCAGTGTTTTATTGCTATACACCTTATGAGATGACTGGCCAAGTTCTATAAGTTCAGATTCAAATGAACAGCTATAGCAGCAATTGTAATACACTATACTAAAGTCTGATTGCCATAGCTGGTGAATTTCAAAAATGCAATCTTGAAGCAAGGATACTTTACAAGAACGATATGCAACAAAAGTATGCTTCAAACTTGGACAAAAATATCGCAGAATCGTATAGAATACTTCAGACTGCTTTTCGACAATCTTGCGTGAATTAAGCATCAGTTTTTGAGTGACATAAGAGATTCAAGGAAGGCAGGGAGTTTGTGAGGGATTATGAGAAGTATGGAAGGAGTAATTCACAGCACTATATTTTATTGTCCAAATAAAGAATTTCAAGAATAAGGACCGTCATATGTCTATAGAGACAGTAAATGCTCAGTTTGATGTCAGTGTGGGAACTATATCATAATTATTCTAGAGAAACTGAAAATGCAAAAGATGTGTGCGAAGTTTCCTCCAATGGTTCTTCATCCTTGTCACCGATAAGCATTAAGATAGTTCCTCACCCTTACTACAGTTTAGTTTCCTTCTGCTCATTGTGACTTTTGGTTATTCCCTAAGCTAAAAGAAAACCTTAGAGGGTGTCGTTATGAGACAATTGAGGATATGAAAGAGGCCGTGGGAAAAGTCATTGACATGCTTACACAATAGGACTTCCATAGGGCCTTGCAGAAGTTGTTGGAATGGGACTTCGAATAGGACTAGAGTTTCATGTCTTACGTACCGCGTGTATGATCCAGGAAAAAAACGTGTAAAGTTGATTATATGTCGATTTTGTATGAATAAACAATTTCTTATAATTTTTTATAAAAATCTGCAATAAAAAACAAAGCTGTTCTTCTTAGACTATATAGTCACGGCTCATCAAGGTCCGGAAGCCATTCAAGGATAAGTATTAGTGAACACCATGATTGTAAATTTGATAAGTTAATTTATTTTCGAAGTAGGTTCTTAAAGAACCTGTTCGGCTTGGAATTAAAAATGACCATGGGGAGTTAGTCGGAAAGAATCTCCGTGATATTGTGTTCAAAAGACGAGAAATTCTAGAACCAAAAACTCTGTTCATGAAATTTTCTTTTAGATTTACGCACAAATAGAGAGGAAGGGGAATTGCTGATAGTTTTTGTAGCTGGTCAGGTGTTTGCCAACAAATGAATTACAAAGGGAACCATAAGAGTGAAACTCAAGTAAGCACCTACCATAAAAAAACGATATAGCAGACAAAGAGTCATATCGTCTCTTCTACAAGAAGCATCAGACAGGAGAACATGTTTACGGGTTTTTTAAGAACTAGCTGAGGTATACGGCGTTGCCCGGGTGTGGAGACGTTTATTATAAGGGTATTGAGCAACGGAGCTCGAAAAAAATAAAAATAGCAGCGAGTACCCGTACGAGCGCAAAAGAAATTATAATAGCCACAGTAGCCAGGCTCGAACCTATAAAGCTAAGAGAAAAAGGAGGTGAAAAAAAAAACAACCGTTTAGTCGTCGCTGCCACGGTGACTTACGAGGCCGTGGGCATTCCAAATAAGGTTAGTCATTGCAAGCAAATGAGGACTTTACAAAAATGTTAACGCAAAAAAGTGACCCTCCTTGTAAAACGCGACCCAGTTGACGGTCAAAGAATGGGTGTTTTTCACCAATGTTTAGATATTGTTCGGCCGAGAGACAGATCTTTCTAAGGATATATATTTTGTCATTGTTTGATGCGTCTGTCAAACGGTTTTAGCTGGCATACGCACATTCATACAAACACACAAACACACAAACACACAAACACACGCACAAAAAAGACAGCTGAGATTTATATAATAGACTAGTCTAGGTGCACGGCGGTGCCTAGGTATTTAGAGGTGTGTGTTAGCAAAAAAAAAGTGGTAGTATGCAGGCAAGCCCGAACCCGAACCGCGAACCAGGAAAAAAAACGTGAAAAAAGTGCCGTCTTTGCCGTTGCGTCCATCGCAAAACCGGAAGTGGCGAAGGTTTAAATTAAGGCTAATCAATTGAAAAGAGGGGGGGATGACTTTCGAAAATATCGGCGAAAAAAGTAACCCCTTCCTGTAGAAAAGGCCCCAGTTGAGGGTGAAGGAATTACTGTTTTTAGTCAATGTTTCAATATGTGTCGTCCGAAGGGTCGAGACTCAAAACAGTACCGATCTTGTGAAAATTCGTCGCCTACTTCGAAAGTTTAGGCAGACATACATATATACATACATACATGATGATTTCTACTACTTGACAGAAGTTTGCCATCTCTTCCTAAAGTCTTATTGCGTCAGTGAACACGTAGATGACTCTTTAATCCAGCTTTAGTCCTACATGAGAGTTCAAAAATGTGGCATAAACTGTCCTTCTTGTAAAGGTGATCACATAATATCGCGAATCTTCGAATGCCGTGTCAGGCCACTTTTAGATTTTCAGATTAGACCACACATATGACAACTTCACACATATGTCGTTCCTGTCTTTGATTGTGTGATTTAATATGGTTAACAAAACCATCTTTTGACAAGAAGTATCTGCCATATACAGTTCCTGTTGCAATTTCTCTGACATTATATTATTCATTCAAAATCAGATGCCTTGGACTAGGCACTTGGTTAGGATGGATGACAAAAGACTAAACAACTGTTTTATGGCGAGATAGATGGAGGTAAAAGACCACAACATAAACCAAGGAAAAGGCTGAAGGATTCTTCAAAAAAACAACTGTAAAATACTGGAAATGGATATACATAACTGGTAAGTCCAAGCGAAAGATCGATCACTGTGGGGAAAAACAATTAGAGACCGTTGTAAGAGTTTCGAAGAGCAGTGTGTAGAGCTTGCGGTCTTAAAACGCGTTTTAAGAAAACAGGACGATTATATAATGTCAGCGAAATTGCAACAAGGACTGAAGTGCGCTGTATGTGACAGATACTTTTTTTCATCAGAGAAAATTAGCCATGTACATAACTTTAAATATTTTGGCTGATCAAAATCGATTATTTCATGCTAACTCTGGTGATGAGGGTCACACCATTAATCAAATTGAAAAAATGCTGATATGGAGTTCATCGAATTCCCTTATAAACAATTTTTGTAGCAAACAGAATGACAATATTAGTAAATAAATAAATATATATATATATATATATATATATATATATATATATATATATATATATATATATATATATATATATATCAGAAACAGAAAAATTCAAAATTTTAATTAAATTCTACAACAGATGTTTGAAAAGTTTTAATATTCAATGTTTGAAATATTTCTGCCTTAGTAACTTTGTTTATACTAACATTTGTTTGAATTTAATTTTTAACTTATTGTTTGTTATTCAGTTAAACTAATTGTTCGTTATTCAGTTAAACTAATTTATTGTTCGTTTTTCAGTTAAACTAATTTATTGTTCGTATTTCAGTTAAACTAATTTATTATTCGTATTTCGGTTTAACTAATTTATTGTTCGTTTTTCAGTATTGATTTTTAAAATATTGTTTTTCTGATTTAAAAAATATTCATTGTTCATTTTTATTTATTTCTATTGAATAAACTTCAGTTTCATACAAATCACGTCGTATTCCTTTTCTTTTTAAACTTTTTAACAACTTTTCTCCCTGTCAATTCGTTTTTTATCATTAATATTTTTATTATTAATATTGGATGAGTTTCAGTACAAAGTATCATGTTTATCTTTTTTAATCCAATTTTGAAGTTTTCTAACGCTTTCTGTAAAAAATGTCCGCTCATTATCGACAGTCTGTGTTCCACTTATATTGCTTGCTTGGACCTATGGTGATGACGTCATTTTTCAGCTGAAAGGGCATCTATGACAATGGTCACATTTATATGCGTGTCACGTTCGTACTTTGGAAACATCACAAGCTTTAAACACTACGGTTTCGATTCTAACTGATTGCACTTAAATACATTTTTTTTTTATTTTAGAAATCAGGACTCTATAAAAATATAAACGAAATCTGGCATATTCAAATATCATATTTTAGCGTATTTTACGCGCAGGAAAAGCCGGACCCCCACCCGGCTAGTACAATATATTTTGTCAGTTGAATGATTAATTATATATATATATATATATATATATATATATATATATATGCTTTGAAGAACAAAAAATGAATAAATACATGTTGATAATACAAAAGACTCGTTCGAAAAAAAACCTTTAAAATTGGTTTCATTAATATACGCTGATTAAATTACTTTAGTTGTGCAGAATTTACCAATAAAAAATGAAAATGATCACAAAAAAGTGCTAAAACTTCAGAAGTATCTATAGCTCAAGTTCAGAACTATTGAACTATCACAGTGTAAGATATTTGTCATTTACATATATGCAAGTACTAAGTAGTAAAATAAAACATGAGAAAACAATTATATATATATATATATATATATATATATATAGATATATATATAGATATAGATAGATAGATAGATAGATAGATGGATATTATGGCTAAATACAGATCAATTAACATAACTAAACATCTAAAAAAAAAAAAATAAATCATTTTAATTAGTTTACCCTCATGATTATTACTCTGTATTTAGAATTTAATTTTGTGCCTTCCCCAAATTCATCAAATATATATATATATATATATATATATATATATATATATATTATATATATATATAGCCCTTCTTTTATCGTAAATGAAACTCATTAACTAAAAAATATGAAAATAAAATGGTGAACAAAGGATCATTCGATATGTAGTGTAATGCTCTATCAGCGGGAATACATCCAGATGGCGTTAGACCTTTTTTTTTTAAGAAATGATTTGGTGAGATTTTATTATTTCTCTTGGAGGTGTAGCGAAAAATATTCTTTTTTTTTATATATGTAAGAATGACAATTTGTAGGATCGGATTTTTATC